>NC_048596.1:114112396-114428351 GCF_003668045.3 Cricetulus griseus | reverse complement strand
GATTAGGTTATTTTTCATTTCTCCTGCTGAAATTAAGCAATAAAATATAACAAAGACCTAAGCAAATAAAAACTATTATGATTTTGAATTAAAAGCAGCTGTTTCTCTTATATTGTTACTTGGCTACTAATCTTTGGGAAGCGAATTGGCAAAGCCACTGAGATATTTGTGGCTACACACTCTATGATGGATTACTTCGGTTGTTGTTTGAGTCAGAGCCTGCAGTCCAGGCTGGACTTGAACACCTGATCTGCCTCATCCTCCTCCCAAGTGCTAGGTTTATAGACTATGCCACCACCCTGGTAATGGATTACTTTTCAAATACTTCTTCTAGCTCTGGTATTTAAAAGTCACCAAGCTGGCATTTGCTCAAGGTGGGTTTTCTATAGCTACAAGAGCTTGGAAATCCGAAGGCTGGCCCATGCACATTTGAGCATTTGGCCACACATCCTTTTATTCTGAAGAAACCTAAGAAGAAGCTGGTGTTTTGTAAAATGATGTGACATCTGATCCTCAAGGCAGGGTGGAGGTTGTGCTTTCATAATGCCCCTCCTCAGTCGTCAGACCCAGCTATAGCCTGGCTTTAAAACCTTACCCATCTTTCAGTCCCTCTTCCGAAGACAGTACCCAGCCCAACGCATGGCGTAGTGAAACACAGAGGATCTGCCTCCTTAACAGTCCTCAAAAGTGCAAGTATGTCCTGAAATATGACTAACAATCACAGCTAGTTAGCAAACAGTTATCCAAGGCCATAGTTCAAAGAGGTGAATAATGGTAGGCATTCCAGACACCCAGGAATACTATTAGGGAGCTATTTCTGTTTTTCTACTAATTTAAAGAACACAGTGAGAGTCCTGGCTGTTTCTCTATGAAGGGTGTGATCATAGTAGCTCATGTGAGTGCCAGTTTCTGTCCCTTATCATAGGGAAGTCATTCATTTCTCACACATATCATGCACCACATACCAATTTCCTCCCAAGTGACACCAGTTTCTCCATGAGTGAAAAGAAGCCATTGGACACATTGCTCCATACTTGCCTTCCTTCCCCAGTCTACTTTTAAAGCCTATGCCAAAGTCACTTTAATTATAAGGTATGTTCAGTATACACTTATCAAAGATTTACCTAACAGATTCCACGCATCCACCAGCTAGTTTGAACAGATGTTAATTTATTTGTTCATGTTTGCTCAGAGCCTTATATATTTAATTCATAAAACAAATTTGAAATGTTAAAATATGAGAAAATGGGCCTCTTAAAGTCAGAGAGTTATGATACATAAGGAGGAAATAAAATATACATTTATAAGCAATTATGAAAATGAGAGTATTACATGTGGGGAGCATACTAATTCTACAATAGTGAAAACACAACCCTAATGCTTTTAACTGTTTATTAAGAAAATAAACCCTACTAAAACAAAACCCCCAAACAGTCATAAGGGACGATGATAAAATAATTCGGGAAAACAAAATTAGAATTAAGTCAATCAGGAAAAGGCTAACACATGTCCTCGAAAAAGATTCTATTAAATGGAAGTAATTCCCTTGGAGTATTCACAAATATGGACATCTGCCCAGTTGTGAAACAAACTTGCCCTTGGTATCATTTCATAATGCAGAGATAAGCCCAAGGAAAATTACAGCTAAGGAAATTCATGAAATTAACAAGTACGAAGATTTTTCTTTGATTTGAGAACATCCAAAGAAAGCACTGTTACCAAACAGAGATTACTCTATAAATGAAAGATAGATTATTAAGAAATATATTAATAAATATGCAATAATTGAAACTATGGGGGGAAAGTATCATTGTGAGACATACACAAATGGGTAATCATTAATGAATCTAGAACACATTATACTGGGTACAATAAGCCACACCCAAAGGAGAGTATACCTGATTCCACTTACCCAGGTATTTAGTTTTGGAAGGCTCCTAGAGGCAGAAAGCTGAGCAATGGTTGCCCAGAGCTGGCCAGAGCTTCACTTTTGCAGAGGGCAAGTTCAAGATATGGGCTGCATAGCATTGTAAATGTGCCTGGCACTACTGAACAACACATAAAGTAGTGTAATTAGTGAATATTATGTGAATTTTTATCACAGAATTTCAAAAAAGAATAAGTAAGAATACCATTTTACATAAATGTAGAATACATATTTGACACCAATTTCTGATAAAATTTATATGCAGTGTAACAGTAAGCAATTAATTAGTCTTTGTTAACAATCTGCTATTATATTAGGGTCTTGACTTACAGTCGGTGGTTTTTACAGAAATCTGAGCAAATCAGACATAAAAAAATAAACAACACAGTGTTGTCTTTTCTTTTTCAGGGTCTATTTCAAATAATAGTTGCATATTTTCTTTTTTTCTCAATTTGTTTAATTTAAATTAGAGACAAGATTGTTTTACATGTCAATCCCAGTTCTCTTTCCCTTCCCTCCTCCCCTGTCCCCCACTAACACTCTACCTATCTCATAACCTTTCTGATCCCCAGGTAAGGTGAGGTCTTCCAGGGGGGTTCTTCAGAGTCTATCATATACTTTAGGATAGGGCCTAGGCCCTCCCCCGTGTGCCCAGGCTCAGGGAGTATCCATCTATGTGGAATGGGCTCTCAAAGTCCATTCCTATGCTATGGGTAAGTACTGATCTACTAAAGAGGCCCCATAGATTTCCGAGGCTTCCTCACTGACACCCATGTTCATGGGGTCTGGATCAGTTCCATGATGGTTTCCCAATGATCAGTCTGGGGACCAAGACCTCCCCCTTGTTTAGGTCAGCTGTTTCTGTGGGTTTCACCAGCCTGGTCTGGACCCCTTTGCTCATCACTCCTCCTTCTCTGCAACTAGAATCCAGTTCAAGTTCAGTGTTTAGCTGTGGGTGTCTGCCTTCTACTTCAATCAGCTGCTGGATGAAGGCTCTAGGATGGCATATAAGTTAATCGTCAATCTCATTATCATGGGAGGGCATTTAAGGTAGCCTCTCCACTGTTGCTTAGATTGTTAGTTGGTGTCATCCTTGTAGATCTCCAGCCATTTCCCTAGTGCCTGAATTCTCTTTAAACCTAAAATGTCTCCCTCTCTAATGGTATCTCTTATTTTGTTCTCCTCTATTCTTCCCCCTACACAACCTTCTTGCTCCCTATCCCTTCTCTTCTCCCCTTCTCATTCTCCTAGCTCCCTTTTGTGAAACTTATTTTTTACTGTGTATTATTTTCATCAAAAGATCAGAATCTATTATTTTTGCTTTCTCTCTGTATTCTAGTTTAAAATATGAAAGCCAGTCCAGAAATATATTATGTACTGTCTGATTTTTACAGTGTACATTTTCACCCATTAAATGAATTCTACTTTAATTATTATAGTGGAAATTCTTCCTATATCTTTTTGTCTACTTGGTCCACTTGTTCTAATAAACAGAAAGTGGTATACTCAAATAACTCTTTGTAATTAACTACCTATGTATGCTTTTTCTGAAACCATGCATCATGCATAGATTCATGTTCCCGAAAAAGATCTTAGCCATGAGTGGGACTCCTTGGTACCCTTTTCACAACCTGGCAACCTACGCATTCAGTAGGACTGTACCACCTACCTGGTGTGGAGATGGGAGTGAATGGCCCTAAATAGAAAGCTGTCTTTTTCACACACACACACACACACACACACACACACACACCCCAAACTGAGCTCACCTGGAAACTAACATCCTTTCATATTTCAGACCTAAGTGTTTCTGGTCTTAAATGTCCTGTGTGAAGCCCACTAAAGTAGGCCATGAAGAGTGAGCTAACTCAATAAGCATATCCTACATAATTCCTAGGAGAGCATCAGTCAACAATAGGTCCTTTCCTCATTCAGGGCTAAGTATATGAAGCAAAGTATAGCAATGAGAGGAGTCTGCAGCATCCAGTTCAATATGGTGACAGGAACTCACTTTAATTCCCCATCCATTCGTTTTCCCACTGGAGGATCCAAGGAGCAGAAGGAAGGAGCTAAGAGTCCATACAAAGTTGGGTATTAGCAACTGGTGTCCTCCTAATATGTTTCACCTTCTCTGGAGGTAGGATTGGATTGGGAGCTGTTAGGAGACATGTCTATGGGTGTATCTGTGAGAGTGCTCCTGGAGGCATCTAACTGGGAAGGAAAGACCCCCTCAGATGCATAACACCATCCTGTAAGCTGGATTCCAGACACAATAAGAGAAAAAGGAGGATGTAAGATAAGCCTGGGTATTTGTCTCTGCTTCCTGACTACCAACATAATGTGACCAGGTGCCTAATGCTCTGGCTTCCATGCATGCTCCACCCAATGCACTGTATATAATCTTCTTAATTTCTAAGCCACAAGAAACCCTACTTTCCTTAAGCTGCTTTTGCTTAGTATTTTGCCACATTCAGGGAAAAGTGACTAAACCAGTGTCATACTGTCTGTCCAGATACCTTAAAGAACATTTTGTTAGGCACTTCCTTCAGCTCTTCAAGAAATCCCAGTCAGACTGTAATATAAAGGAAGTGAAGTAGAAAATCTCTCTATCAGAATCACCACACACACACACACACACACACACACACACACACACACACCTTTGGAACTTGAACACAGGCATTTATCATGATATTTTCATGGGCTCCAAGACGTGAGTGCAGCATATGAAATAAAGCAATGTCACTGTGAAGAAAGGGGATAATGCCATCACCTATTTTAGACTTTTGCTCAAGCAATGAGCTCTTTCTTTGCTATGCTAGTGGGTCCTGAATTCACTCCCCTCCTGATCCCTTGTCTGCTTTAGATATATAAGATATGCAGCCTAAGGTTTCTTGTTCTTACTTTTGAGAGTATTTGTCCTTTTGATTTGGGGGAATAGGTTTATTCTCTTTTGACCCCAGATACCCTTTTCCATGTTTATTCATTTTGTTTTCTTCAGTTTCAATCTCCTGATCTGTGCTGAGAGCCAAGTGGCTTTTTATTTCTATGGAAATAAGTGATCACTTTACCCATGGAAATATTAGTCATCCTGTCTCCTCATTTAAAAACTTTCTTCTCTTGAGAAGGAGCCAACATCAAGGGTGCACACTCATTCATTCCTCCAGGGACCACTCTTGGGATTGTGTTTTCAGACATTATTTCTTTAAGTTGAAGCATGATATGTTGCAATCTGTGACTGTGAGTAAAATTAAAGTCTAATGGACGGCTCAGCACATCAGGCTGCATTCCCAGCCATTTCAGTCACAATAGTATCGAATGCACCAAGATGAATGAGTTTCATCCTTCAGTGAAAACTGGGTAAAACAGAACCAAGTTGATGTTTAGATAAATACTAACCATAGCTGTTCAGAAGCAAAGGTCAAGGCATAATACTCAGACACCTGTTTTTACTAATACACTTAACTTATGTTCAAGTGGAAAATCCATCCTCATTTGTAAGTAAACACATTAATCTCCCAAGAATGAAAAGAGAAGCTGTCATGACTTTAGGGAGAGAGAATTATTTGGTCGTGATTTCTTCAACTCTCAAGAGCTAGATTAAGAAGACCAGTCAATAGATTCCTGAGGCACTGCTCTGTAAGAGATTCAAAAGTATCACCACAGTGGCAGATGGACAAGCCACTTCTTATTATGTGTGTGGGGAACCTAGTTAAAACAATGAGAGGTTATTCTTGTTATCACAGTACTTGTGTGGATGCATGCATAGTCAATCTTCGGTGTCTATGCATCCTACAGCTAGGGAAATATTTTGGGAAGTGCACTTAAATATTTTAGATATTTTATTTGTCATTCACTGTTAAACACAGTGTTAACAACTATCTCTATGCCACTAACATTGTGTTAGTTATTGGAAGAAATCTAGGGATTTTTAAAACAGCAGACAGGAAGCTGAGCATAGATTATAAGCAAATACTATATCATTTTACATAAGAGATGACATTCACAGACTTTGCTTCCTTTGGGATGGCTTGGAACCCATCCTTATAGACACTCAGGAATGACACTCAGGAATGCAAAATTTTCTCCATTACTGTCTTTGAAGAAGTAAACTACCACAAAACTGATGTTGTAAGATCTGTTTAATCTGTTTACCATGACACCAAAACCTGATTATGACATGGAAAAACATACTGGGAAGCCACACAACTGTGTGCCAATATCTTTAATGAGCATAGATTGCAAATACAATTCAGCAACACAGTGTGATCTACTTGGTGTCATTCTTGGGATGCAAAGATAGTTGGACACATGCAAATCAATTAATTCAATACAATATAAATCAAGGATAAAAATATGTTATCATCTCAATAGTGAAGAAAATCCTTTGACAAAATCTACCATCTCTTTCATGATTAAAAAACAGCTTTAATAAATGAGATAGAGAAGGATGACACTCTGATGTAACAAAGTTTGACTACGGCAAACTCATAGCAAATATGGTGATGATGTCAAAAACTGAGAATTTTCTGAGGAGTTTGGACAAGGGAAAGAATATGATCTAAATATATTGTATGAAAAATTTAAATAAAAACAAAACCCCCAAACATAAAAAAACTAAGACTGTTCTAGAGCATAAAGAGTATTAATGAATGAACAAAAAATAAGCAGGCAATTAATAAAAATGATGAGAAGTCTAGTGGAATCCATACTTCAGTTTAAAAAATGATATAAAATGACTTCAAAACTCAGTGCAACAAAGAGGCAGATTTGAAGTTCATCTCAATAAGATAGTCAATTACTTTCACACATGTGAGAAAGATTTCTCTTTCTCTGTTTTCTAAATGTGTCAAATAGCTAGAAATGTAGGGAATGTCGAAAGGTTTTCATTAAACCTTAATACACTGACAAAAGAACTTCATTTAGTGTAAGGATCTCCTCTAGGGCATTCCATGAGCCCTCCTCCCCATAAACCTTGGCTGTGTGGTGGTGAAGAATGGCCTCATGCACTTCTTCCCACGGCATTTCCGATACTGGTAATGCACAAGCCATGTTGGGAATACTATTCTACTCCTTTGAGTTTTTGGGTGGTTGTTTTTCAAGAATTTCTGCCATGTTCCTGAAGCAATTTTTATTGCTTGTTGGTTACTGTATTGATTTTTGTTCACAGTAGATCTTGTCAGAAAGTTTAAGACCAGATCATAATTGTAAGAAGAAAATGCTGTTTACAGCTTATTCTTAAAATATTCTACCTATTGTCTAATAAAGAGTTCTTGTAAAATTTTGAGAATAAAATTTCATACTACTACTATCCTTATAATCCTCTAAAATCAGGAACAATAATGGTGAGTATTCTCTTGATTCTTTGATTGCTCTATTTTATTACTGTTTTGTTAAATATGGTACTTAAGATTCTAGCCAGAATAGAGAAGAGAAGGAAATAAAGGAATAAAACTAGGAAAGAAAAACTCAAATCATCCATCTTCATATGATATGACTTCATATGTAGCAAATCCTAATGTCTAAAAATAAAAATTCTAGATGATAAACACCTTCATCAAAGTAGAAGGATATAAACGTGGGTGCACAGAAATCAATAACTTTCATTGATGATGAACTCTTGGAAAAGAAATCAGGAAACTAACCCAACTCATAGTAACCTAAAATATCAAAAAATAACCCAGGCTAGAGAGCAAAAGGTTCCTACAACAAAAACTGTTGATATCCAAGAGAGAAACTGAAGACAGTAGACAGTAGAAAGACCTCCCTTTGTTCATGGATTAAAAGAATTGCTATTTTGAAGATGGCTATTTTAACAAAAACTACTGCTCTGTAGCTATTTCATCTGAATCAAACCAATCCTTCCTGAAGGGGGTAGGGAGGCATGAAAGTCTTGGAATTAAGTAAAACCTGTAAATCTCAGAAAGCTCCTGAAGCTTGCAAGATTCATAAAGCCTCCCTCTGAAGGATATGAAAACAAAACAATATCTGCAGAGAAAAGACTCTCCAAGTGCTTGATCTGCCTTCAAGTTGGAATGTGAGCTGTAGGGATGTAACTTTCCCAAGTTATCACCCATGCTCCTGTAAATATCTCCAATAGATTCATTGGTTCATTAACCTAGGCTTGGGCAGAATAATTTTTTTGATCTGTCATTGGTATTTTACTAAGGTTGAACAGAATTTTAACATGTCTCCCCAGGAAAGTCACACAACAGCTATCTACAGATTAAATGTAATCCTCATTCAAAATTCCAATGACATTCTTCACAGAAATAGAAAAACAAAACAATCCTCCCCCAAAACCTCTGAAATTCACAGGGAAGCACAAAAGACCCTGAAAAAAATAATCCCAAACAGAGAGCATCCAGAAGTGTCTAAATAAATGCTTTAAAGTATACTACAGTGCCATAGTAACAAAAACACCCATGGACTCCCATGAGTAAAATAGAGGATCTAGAAGTAAACCCATCCAACTACAGCCATTTATTTCTCAACAAAGGTGATCAAAAAGATTTATTGTAAAAAAAAAAAAAACAACGTCTTCAGTGCTGAAACTATCTCCTAGTGCCTCACTTTGTACACAACTAAACTCAAAATGAATCAAAGAATTTAATTTAATGTTGGATACTTTGAAACTTCTAGAAGGAAAACACTTCAAGATGTAGTGAGGGCTTTCTGGAAGAAAGTGAAAAGCTCAGAAGTAATAAAGTAATAAAAACAAGAATAGTCAAAAATAATTAAATTTATATTAGTTATTTTTGTTGCTACTACAACCAAGTCTTATTTGAGATAAGGCAAATTAGGATGGGGTGCTTATTTTGGCCCACAGTTGAGGGAATACAGTCTCTGTGTGTAGAGAAGACACGGCCGCAGAAGCAGCTTTGTCTGTGGCACTGACTTGGGAGTAGAGAAGGAATGCCTGTGCTCAGCTGGCTTCCTGCCTTTCCAGTCCAGTCTCTTCTGAGACACCAACGTAGGCTGATGATCTTTGGCTTGCCACCTGAAGACATCCTGAATACAGAATCCAATCAGGCCATGTCTGAGTCTCCAACTTAGAGACAATAACTACACCCCTTCAAGCTTCTGAGCCTGTGGTTATGTTGCAATGGGAAATGAATGCAACTGTGGTGTATATGACAGACAGAGAAAATTATGTTTGCTAGAGTTCATTCCAGGAGAGTCACAAGTGTGGTTGGAATAAACACTGTCATGAGTTACTTAGATTTGGGGGCTGACCTTCAGAAGCAAGTTCATTTATGGTCTGACTGGAGAGTGGCCTCTGTGACTGGAGGAGTTTGGTTTTGCTGAGTGATGTGTATAATTTTGAAGTCATTGCTGAACTACTCAGAACAGTAGGGAGGCTAGCATGGTGCCAACTGTTCTCAGATCCCTCCACCTTCTTTGCACAGTCCTCAGCTGTATGTCAAGTTAGTTCATCAAGAATATTATCCTATTATTTCTGGAAGGTTTACTACTAGTGTCCCTAGAGGATCTTTGCAAGTGTTGGTCTGGATCTTTCTCATTGAGGCAATATCAAGGACCCCTAATGTTAACCATAAGGAACTCAAAAGCTCAAGATGGGATTCTACTCACAAATGGGTTAAGGCAGCCAGAACCTCCAAGAAGAGACTTCCAGTGTGCTGGCTAATCTCGGTTGTTAAGTGGACACATAGGGGAAGAGGGAACCTCACGTGAGAAATTGGCTCCCTCAGGTTGGCCTATGGTCATGTCTGGGCAGTGGGCAGTGCTGTCCCTAGAAGGGTGGGCCTGGGCTATTTAAGAAAGGTGGATAGCTGAATGTAGCCTAGAAGCAAGCCAGGAGGTTGTGTTCCTCTGTTCCTATGTGGCTTCTGCCTTGAGCTCCTGCCCTGGCTTGTTTTGATGTTGCACTGTTAAGCTTAATGAGCTTGTAATCTGTGGGTTGTGACACCTTTGGAGGTCAAATGACCCTTTCACAGGGGTCACATATCAGATACCTTGTATAACAGATATTTACATTACCTTTCATATCAGTAGTAAAATTACAGTTATGGATGAAATAATTTTATGGTTGGGGATCACCACAACATGAGAAACTGAATTAAAGTGGCTTAGTATTAGGAAGGTTGAGAACCACTGATCTAGACAAACTTTTTCCTCTCCTAGGTTGTTTCTGGTCAGTGTTTTATTACAGCAACAGAACACATGCAAACATCTAGTCCATTCAAGATTAGACCTCTGGGAATGTTCTGACTTATGACAGATGTTCCTCCAACAGGGAGCCACCTGGCAGTAACTCTTTCTATTGATATTTTGAAAAAGTGCCGAGTAACCTTTAGTGCCTCTATACAAACAAGAAACAGCTTAATGACAGCGTATTTGGGATGGTTGGTTGTCCTGAGGTAGAAGTAACAATGTTATACATACATTGAGCAATTACTTTTTCTTAGTTTGCTGCAGTCTGGATTGCAGTATGGATGAGTGGGCCCTGAAGTTGCATATGCCAAGGTTTAGTCCCCAGGGTGACAATATTAAGGAGTTCCATGGACCATCAAGAGTTCCATGGACCGTCAAGAGTGGAGCCTAGTGGGGGCTCTTTTTTTAAGGCATTGGTAGCTATGCCCTTGGATATGATTTTGAGATCCACTCTGTAGGCAGGGTTTTTGTCAGGACCACCAGCTCCCCAAATGACTACACAGAGACATTAATTATAAATTCTTGGCTGATAGCTTAGGCTTGTTACTAACCAGCTCTTACAACTTAAAATAACCCATATTTCTTATCTACACTCTATCATGTGGCAGTACCTTTTTTTTATTTTTTAAGCACAGCATGTTCATCTTCTGATTCCTCTGCATCTGGCCAGTGACTTTGCCCTCCTTCTTCCCAGTGTTCTCCTAGTTTGGCTCCCCCATCTAACCTTTTACTGCCTAGCTATTGCCCAGTTGGCTCTTTATTAAACCAATGACAGTAATACATATTCACAGTGCACAAAAGAATTTTTCCACAGCATCACTCTCCTCTCTCTGCTCCATTTGAAGATGTATATCTGGCTTGGACACCTCCCACCATCACCACCTGATCCTCTTACCACAACTGAACTGATTTAGGCACCATGTTTTAGAACCTCCAAAACTGTGAACTAAACACACCTCTACATTTCATAATTTAATTGCCTGCTCGAGTGTGGAGGTGCATTCTTGTCGTACCAGCATTTGGGAGGCAACAGGAGTGTCACAAGTGTGTGGTCTGAACAGGCACCAGTGAGATGCTGTTTTTGAATGAAAGAAAAAGGAATAAGGGTGTGGCCCCTCAGTGTGGTGTCTGCCTATCATGCGCAAGGCTCTGGATTCCATCTTTATTGTCGAAAACAGGATAAGTCATGATTTTCAGCAATTCCACTACAGGACTCTGAGGCTGATTGACAGCATGCTTGAAGGTAAAGTAGAGTAATGGAACATTTCATGCCCACAGCCTCCGAGACCCTCATTGCAATGCAAGAAGTGAAAGTTCTCATATATAAAAGCATGCGCTTACCAGGATCCTCATTGCCATATAACTCAGATGCATCCAAGGTCTAAGTGCAGTGTGAGGAGGCATACACACACATATAGTGCTATTTAATAGCATATATTCAAGGAGATGTTTTGCTTAGCTGGGTTTAGCTGGGGAGGAAGACCTCTATTGAATGTGGGTAACATTATGCTATAGCCTGGGTCCCAAACTGAATAAAAAGGGGAGAGAAATCCAGATGGACACCACTACTCCTGTCTTCCTGCTTTCTGACTATCTATGCTGATTAGGTGACCAGACACCTCCATGGCTTCCTCACCATGATGGACTGCATTTTCTTAAACATGATGCAAAAATACATCTTTCTTAAGTTGTATTTGTCAGGTATTTTGTTACAGCAACTGGAAAAGTAACTAATACATACACCTTAGGAACATATCAATATTTACTCAGCACTTTTTTTTTTAACTAGGCATACGATTCTTTATCTGGAGTTTTCCTTAATACAGTAACAGAGATCTTTTATATAGATTACTGCGCATATTCAAGTATTCCTATAGGATAGGGTTCCCTGTGGAACTGTGGGTTCAATAAATAACTTCCAAGTCTTCCTTGATAAAGAGGTCATCTATATACATTTGAGCTGTGACCATTCTAAAGCCCATTTCCCCACATGCTTGGCTATACTGTACTTTCTCAGTCATTTCCATTATGTCAGCATGAGTGAGGGATGAAATCAGCAAGCTGGCTTCTTCATCTTCAGTCTTCCTTTCTCAAACTTTTCAACCTGGTAATGTACTCTCTGCTCCCCCTTTCATCTGCTCCAACTACAAGACAGCTTATGTCATTCTCATGTGTAAACTTACATTCAAACTACTTTACAAGATTTCCTAATTCTGAGTCCTTCTTAAATTCTGAAAGATGAAGTTTGGCTGCAATATTCTTTTTATTTGCTAACGGGTTGTATTAGAAAACCTTTTATTTAGAATATATAAAATAAGAGAAAATGTTTTATAGCCTCTGAAAGCTGCTTTGTCTGGTTTTGTTGTGAGGGTTTCTCAAGGTCAGTAAAGGGTTCCTCCCCCTCTTTTATTCTCTGAAACATTATACAACATCAAAAATGTCTGTTCTTAGGGCAATTTGGTAGACCTTCCTGATTAAATTTTCTGACCTATGTGCCTTTAGGGCTAAGCATCTAAAATAGGACAGAGTCTTTATCCACCCATCTGGTTAAAGTAGTAAGAACTATATAATTAAATGGTCACATTGACACCCTCCAGATATCTTCACACCCTCCTCCATTCATGGGACTATAATCTAGCAACAAGTGACATGGGATATCCTCCTGGGTTAACTCAGTATGAGGAATTGGAGAGGAAACTTCCTAAAATTCTTCCTGAGGGTGAGAACTCAAAGACTCCCAGGCAAGCATCTGAATGGGGCTGAGCACCGAGCCTGATAATCTTAGCTTTTTGCTGTTGCAAAGATGTCAAGAAAGCTCTGTTAAATTGTGTTGGACAACTTGGCTTGATGTAGGGTTTTAAGGCACTGCAGCCTGCCCTTGTCATACAAAAGTCATCTTTCCCAGGGATTAGCAAGCTGAGGTATCAGTTTACTTTGCAAATATGCAAAGGGTTTAACAAGAGATCTAGTTCAATAAAAGTCGAGTTTCTTTCCCCAGATCTATCACATTTTTTCCATTTCATCTAAATGTATTTACTTCTTGGTAGAAGGAGAGCTAGTAGATAGTGCCTGTATTTAACTTAGTGGCTGGAAATGAGTGCCAGCTGCGTGAACTTCAAGTGCAATCAGAATTCCATGCTCTCAAGCAAGGCTGGATGTAAAATAAAATAAAATAACGTTGTAAAGGCACAGCAAAGTCAGTTTGCCAAACCTCATCCTTTGAGAAGGCTCAAGTTTTCTGTCAGCTTCCATATGGACCTGGAACTCCTTCTTTCACATTTGGCAACCCAGAGTCTCCATGGAGAGGTGGGTAAGTATGTCTAACTCAGGAGCTTCATAAACAGCACATGAAGGAAGCAACTGCCACGCCAGGTTCAGAGTAGCTCCCATTACGTCAGACATAAAATACAAACTTATTTGATTTACTTTCACAGATCATTCCACACATTTTTCCATGGTTGGGCATAAAGCACTGGTTCTTGTGCACAGTGAGCTTTATATTTCACTTTAATCCTACAAGTTGGACAACCATTGCTTTGAAGATGGTTGGATTAAAATCAGCACAAGCAGACTAGGGTTCCATGATGCCAAACATCTGTTGAATGTGTGTTTCAGATGGATTTCATAGAGTTAGGTGTTTGATATTGTGTGGAAACAGAGGGCCTATGATTGGAATCCATACATTAAAGCTATAGATTAGCATGCAGCCTATGGACTTCCACTGGAAATCACAGGCCTAATGTCTCCTATAGCATGGAAACTAAGGATGGCAACAGGATAAAATTGTAGATGACACATACACAAAAGATTTATGAGACATAATTTAGTTTTCTTCCTTCTCTTTTATTTTATATCTTCTTTGAATCTTTCATCCCATTTCATTTCATTTTTCTGCCTGGAACATAGTTGTTGAGGATGGCATTGAAGCATCTCTCTTTGTACCATGTAGTAACAAGCAGGAAATTTTAAAGTCACGTGTTAAAGTTGGTGTATTGTAAATAAATGATGCCCCGGGCTCTGATTGCTTATGTAGGACTAGTTATGCCAGCTTAGTTGATTATAGAGCCCTGACTGATATTACATAGATAGTTTTATTTCTTTAATTAATTTTCAAGAGTATCTCCCCATGTCTCCTACTTTGGGGACAAAATGGGCTCTTTCAGAGCTGAAAACTGTTATCTGTATATGCCATTGGGAAAAGGAGCTCAGCAGTGAAGTCTTCATAGTTAGTGAAATGGTGGGATGCAGCCTGGCTGATGAAGGCCGGGGGATGCCAGGGACATCAGAGCATCACCTTGTGATTCAAATGTTTTCTTTCCCTGAACAGGGAGGCCCTACAAGGTCAAGACAGTTACATATGAGTGGGAGTGGTGAGTGTGTTAGTTTTCTTGTGGCTAGCACAAAATACCTGACAGAAGCAACTTAGGGAAAAGGTTTTTCATTTTTCCTGGCTCGGTTTCAGGAGATTCCAGTAAATGGCAGCAGGGAAGGTCTGGTGTTATAAAGCAAGGGGACTGATGACATCCACACAGGAGAAAGTAGACCTTCAAAGGCCAGCCCTTGGCTACCCTCTGGTCATCCAGTCCTAGTCCCTCTTTCTAAGCTTTACAAACTCTTAAGCTTCAAAAAGTGCTGTCTGCTGGGGTCCAAATGTTCACACAAATGAGCCTGTCGGGGATACTTTCCCTTCAAACTGCAGGAGTCCACTTAGGAGTTTTAGAGCAACAAACCCAAAGAATGGGATGCCAAGGCCTATGCAGATGAAAAGGAGACCAGTGTCCTCTGCTGTTAGCACTGTACCTTGACATTGCTGAAGTTTTAATTTCTGCTTGTTTTCTGGTGAAGGCAAACACACTGGCCAATGCTAAGGGATGTCACTCTGTGCAGAGTGCAGAGATCTCCATAGTATCTTACTTACTGGTGTAACTGAGACTAGAATTCATGACCCAAGTGGTGCTGATCATTTCAGATTGCGTGCGCACGTGTGTGTGTGTGTGTGTGTGTGTGTGTGTGTGTGTGTGTGTGTGTGAAATTTAAAGTCAAATTTCTGTTCACATTCATTAATTTGTTTCTTGCTTCTGAAATGATTTCTTCATTAGATTAAAAAATTTGACACAATAATAGTACATATTTATGAGGCAAAATATGATAATTTGATGCACTTATACAATTGTATAATGATCAAATCAGGGTAATTAGCATTTGTAACTTTTTAAAGGGTTATAATTTTTAATTGCAGAATTAACAGAAAGCCTTGCAACTCAGCAGCCTGACCTGAGAGCACAATGTACCCCCTTTTCTGTCCCTATTCCCTCAAGCACTGTGAACTCAAGTCATTCCCTAGAGAATTTGAGGGTCTCTCCTTCTCCTTCATTCTGCATTAGTCCCTCATGGTTGGCTGCTGTCTCTATTCACACAGAAACTGGGATAAAGCAAAGCAGCTGACCAAATCAAGTCCCCTGTGGAGTGTAGGGGATGGGTGAGGATTCACAGGAAGCATTATTAGTAAATAGTTCTGATTCATAGTCTTCTGTGCCCCTCCACTCCTCCATTTCCATGGCAAATTAAAAATTGTTTACAAAAAACAAATTTGAAGAACAAGAGAAATGTTGACAGCATTAGTCATGGGTGTGTTTAAACCATGTGGCTTTAATAGACCTACTGTGACAAAAGTCTCCAAATTCTTTATCATAGGAAAAAATCCCTGCACCAACTGAAAACAGTTTTGTTTTGATTCATTGTGTTAAAATATTTACAGAAGGAAAAAAATGTTGGAGCCTGCTGTGGTTTGCATGTCCTCACCAAAACTCAAGTTGAAATTCAGTTCCAACAGTGGGTAGTAAGAGTGTGGGGATGACTGTGGTGCAGGTGGGACCTTCTGAGATCAAGGTTAAATGGAGCTGCAACAGTGAAAGCTGCACATTTACAAGAAGATGAAGGAAGCCGGGCATTGGTGGAGCACGCCTTTAAACCCAGCACTTGGGAGGCAGAGGCAGGTGGATCTCTGTGAGTTTGAGATCAGCCTGGTCTACAAGAGCTAGTGCCAGGATAGGCTCCAAAGCTACAAAGAAACCCTGTCTCCAAAAACCAAAAACCAAAACCAAAAAAAAAAAAAAAAAAAACAAGACAAAAAAAAAAAAAAAACAAGAAGATGAAGGAGACCTGCACTAGCATGTTCTGCTTCATCTTCTCATGTCATAAGCAATGCTGACTCTCCATCAGAATTCTCCATCAGCAAGGAAGACTTTACTAGGTGAATCTTAAACTCTCATACCTTCAGAACTGTTAGCAGGATAATCTTTATTCTTGATAAATTACCCAGAGTGTGGCATTCAGTTAAGTGACATGAAGCAGTCTGAGACTCACGGCATTTCAGGTAGAAGTCAAGTGTCTCAGGTGGAAGAGATAGAGGAAGTGAGCTAGTCATGTTGTTCAGGGAAAGGCAGAAGACTCCATGTGGGCGAGGCTTCTGGAGTATGACAGAAGGGCTGTGTCAGAGATGCAATGACTGGGCATCACCAGGACAGGAAGAGCCCAAATGTGGAACAAGTGGGCAGGGCCAGGACTACAGGGCCAGCCTACTGACTGCTCAGACTGCGCAGCAGAGAGTATCAGGTTGCAAGTTCAGTGCTCAGGGGGAGAGCAAATAGGGAAAATGAAGTCACTCTGTGGCCAGATAAGTGAAACAGATCTGGCTGGGGACTTGGGAACCAAGCAGGCATGTGCAACCCAGAAAGAGAAAACAAAACATTAGCTTCAACCTGGAGTCACAGCTTCTTCTGTGAGGAGTTGACTATCACATGTTTTTTCATTGAGGGTCATAAAATCTCTATCACAACTATTTGGCCTCATCTTTGTAGAGTAAAAACAGCCACAGGCCTTGGCAGGGCTGGGTTCTAATAAAATTGTATTTAGAGAACAGATTTAAATGTCACACAATCTTCATATGTCACAAAATAAACCTTTTTTTTCTCAACAATTTAAAAATGTAAAACCTATTCTTAGCCCATCGGCTGCACAAACCCAGGCAGTGAGCCAGGGCCACCCTTTGCCAAATCCTGCATTAAAGCAATAAGGGCAGGGTGGAGAGAGAGGGGGACAAAGAGACAGAAGAGGGTGTGAAGTCAGAGTCCACGGACATCCCCTATCCCACTCCTAACAGGATTTTTTCCCAAGCTCAGACAGAAGTAGCCATGTGCAGCACAACAGAATTAGGGAACAGTTAACTTAGGTGGTTGGTATAGTCATACCAATGTTGTCTTTTAAAAATCATAATTCGAAATCACAAAGATCCACCCACCTCTGCCTCCTGAGTGCTAGGATTAAAGGCCGGGCACTACAGAGCAAGTGCCAGGATAGGCTCCAAAGCTACACAGAGAAACCCTGTTTCGAAACCCCACTCTCCCAAAATCATAATTCTTCAGGAGTGGGATTTGAACCCACACCTCCAAGGTAGACTGGGACCAGGATATAATTCCTTAGAGAGTGTAGTGTAGGTAAATACAGAAGAAGGGAAGAAGGTAAAACAACAATAAAAATGCCTGAAAAGAATATAAGGAACCACACTATTAACTATCTAAAAGAGTATATTGATGGGGGAAGTACTTCTGTGTATGTTTATCTTATTGATTGTTGAATAAAATACTGTTTGGCCAATGGCAAGCAAGGACTAGGAGTCAAAGAGGATTCTGGGAAATGTAGTAGAGAAGTGATGATCCAGATAGGAAATGACATAGCAAGGAGACTCATATTTAAGCGAAGGAGAAACAGGAAGGGTCCCTTTTATCCCCTTCCTCCTCCAGTGGCAGGATGTGATCCACCAGCAAGGAGGGACGCCAATAAGGCATCTGATAAGATAAGTCTTATAACATATATAGATTACGACAGTTAAGACTGAGCTAGCAGATGAGGAATCCTAGTCATTGGCCAAGCAGCTTTGAACCTAATACAAGTTTCTGTGTATTCGTTTGGGCCTAACTCGGGTGGGCGGCTGGCGTAAAGCTCACACATGGCGGTGGGGCTCAGGCAGCTTTTGGCAGAAAGTATATAATACATTTAATTCAGTGTATAAATGTATTATTATACATACATGATTTTAATGAATTTCTCTCATCTGGGATGACAATGTCCCCTTCAAGAGCCAAAGACCGCATAACAAAAACACCAATACCAGGTGTGAGAAGCCCTCTTTTGAGTTTTTGAGCCCTTTTTTGAGTTGTAGAAGAGAATTCCAAAACATACAGGTAATTACATTTGTCTTTGGTTTCCCCACAAAGAAGTAAGGTGAATGAATCCCTATTGCAGAAGACATCATTCACTTCAGATGGAGGTTGCAGAGGTCTCAAAACTGGAAATGACCTGAAAGTCTCTTCCCTGAGGACTAGATTTCACCATCTAAGCTTCCAAAGGAAAAAAAGTAACCAATAGTCCTAGTTACAAAAACTATTATCTCCTTGACAAGAAGGAAATCATGCCTGGTACTGAAAACCTAGGGCTGCTACTAGGGGCTAGTAAAGCTATGAATTATGAATATTGGAGGAGAACCTACAACCACTACTTTACTAAACCAGCATAACCCTTAACAATCTAAATATTTCTAAATACGTCCTTACATCCACATAAAATGTAGTCTATACTCACCTAAAATATTTCACTTTGCAACAAATGGAGACTACTACTGAAAAACACAACCCAATCAATATATAGAGTTGTGGAGCCCAGTCCCAGTGGATACAAACCACTCTTACACATAAGACTCAGGAAATACGGAGGAAGAAGTTAAAGGTTCAGGGAGTTTGCTGTGGGATTGTATCTTCTAATGTCAGAAGCTACACCCATGAAGTCTCACCAACATGACTACCTAACATGAATTGAACAAGAGAGATACCAATAGACATGCCAAAGTAAATGGGGGAAAGTCCAGCAAGTCTCACCCCCCACACCCCCACACATAGACAAAAAAACTATAGCCAACTATGGAATGCTGAGAATAGGAGAGATAGTCTTCCTCAGGGAAGAGCACTCCAGTTGGTTCTCCAGTACCAAATGGCCAGCCCTGAAAACACACATATGAGTAACATCATACAGACTGAGCAGGTTGTATTTAGGAATATATATGTATATACATACATGCACACAATAACAATTGATTTTGAAAGGACCAAAAACTTGAGAGTAAAGAAATGTGTGTGGGACAGTTTGGAGGGAGGAAAGGGAAGTGAAAAATATTGTAATTATAATCTGAAAAAAAATGTTAAGGAAGAAAAAGGCTTTGGAAAGTAATTGACCTATATTTACTGTAACCAGATTTTCCAAATAAAATTCCAAACAATGTGGCCTGGTTTTAACAAAATGAAATAGTTTGCTAGTTCTGTATGTATAAGACACATGTGGGCATGTACATGCCATTCTCTACGAGTGGGAATCAGAGGACCACAATATCCTTACATGGGCTCTGGAAATCAAACACAGGATACAATGTTTTCCAGCAAATGACTTACAGGCTGAACCAGCTTGTTGTTTACATTTTGTCTTTTAACAGAAATCTCTTCCAACTTCATAAGCATAAAAGTAGAATGCCAATATTTTATTTCTGTTTTCAAAGAATCGTGCTATTTTTGTGGCCATTGCTTTTTATTCTCTAGTTTTTTGATATCTGGGATGAGATGCAATCATCAGGTGGAGCCATCTTTAGTTACCATTACTGGGGGTCGGCTCTGGTTTGAACACGTTCTACGAAAACTTATGGGATAGAAACTAATCCTCAAATTCATATCTTAATAATATTTGGTGGTAGGGCTTTTGGAGACAAGATGAGGTCATGACTTCGTGACTTAGTTGATGGCTCTATTAGATAAGCAACCACATTTAGTCAGTCTCCCTCCCAGGTAAGTCCAATCTATGGTCCTGTGTACCTCTGGTGTGGAGAGCTATGAAGGAGGCCCTACATGCTTGAAGTGACATTATCATATCACAATGTCAAGCATCCTGTGCACCCCCTGCCATGTAAGAACACAGAGCAAAGCTCTCACTGAATGCCAGGGAGATGCTGGCATCATGCTCCATGGCTTTCAGCCTCCAGAACCATGACTCAGATAAATATCTCTTCATTATAAACTACCCATTCTGTACTGTTCAATTTATAGCAACAGTAAACAGACTAAGACAGCTTGCCACCTGGTGACATTAGATCTACAAGGGGTGTGACTTGGCTTGATGAATGTGTTATGGTGTAGGCTTCTCTTCAGTAGTCTGCTACAGCCACCCTTCAGGAAACACCCTTTGAGCTGTCTTCTGCAGTAATCTGTATGTCTTCTTCAGATGAGGCCCTGAGGTGACTGAACTTGACTGAAAGTGACTCCTGTGGATGATGAGCTTACTAAGGAGCTTTGCTGAAGCCAGACTGTGTGCTGCCTTAGGATGGCTTATGCCTTCTTCCCATTGTGTCTTCTCCATTTCTTAGGACAATGCTAGGCACACAGTGCAGGCTCAGTCAGTGTTTGTAGACTGACTGAATGAACAGAAGAATGGTTAGGTCATATCAATCAGTGGTAAATAAATAGATATGGTTGAGCTATAACCATTTCTGCTCATAGAATTAAAAGTGATTACAGGGAGGTTGTGGGTTTTTCTGGCTATGTAGAGTGACTGTTTTCTCCAAATCGTTGTGTCTGAGTTTTAAAGATATAAGTAGGTATCATTTCCGTATTATCTTAATTTTAGTTCCTATTTCCGTGATAACATACTCTGACAAAAACAACTTAGGAGAGAAAGAGTTTAGTTCACAACTCTTGGTTACTGTCCATCATTGGAGGGAAGACGAGGTGCAGGAACTTGAAGCAGCTGGTCCAGTCGGGGAGTAGAGAAAGAATGAATGTACACATGTTTGTACTCAGCTGCTTTCTCTACTCCTACACAGCTGAGAATCTACTACATAGGGAATGATGCCACCTACAAAGGGCAGGTCTTCCCAACTCAATTTACAATCAGGATAATCCCTCCAGATATAGTCACAGGCCAACATATCAAAATCCTTCTTAAGACTCTCTTTCCAAATGGTTTTAGAGTGAATCAACTTGACAGTTAAATGTAACCATCACACATTTGTACCTGTTGGGGAAGGCAGTATTTGAGTGACCACTTTGAAAAGTGGATAAATTGGACCAGGATTCTTGCCTTCATGAAGAAGCTAATAGACAACTTGGGCGTGTTGTCAGGTTGTGAGAAATTACAGTGAATTATTCGTTTCACCTGTTTGTTTGAGACAGCGTCTCATTCTATATCCTGGACCCTACAACTCTACAACTCTGACCTCAAACTCATGGTAGCCCTTTTGCCTCTGCCTCCTAAGTTCTCAGATTGTAGACAGACTATAACTACAGGCTTCATTAATCATTTTTCAGTCCCTGAGATCAGTCAGAGAGCAAAGGAGGGACCTGATGTCCATTAGGACATGGTGAGGGTCTGTAGCTATAACTCTGAATTTGGTTCATTGGCTATATTGTTATTATGAACACCTGTCACGAGACCAATGAGCCTCTTCCATCTGGTTCCTGCCTTGAGAGACAAACCAGGAAACAAAGACAGTGTGTGGATTTTGTCACAGAGGAACAGGGCTGCCAGGTTAGAGTGACAGGATAACTGTTAGATAAAAGAACGGGCTAAGGTGGGAGGGCCAATGAGGAAGTGAGTGACCTGAATCACCATGTGGGACACATATGCTTGGATGACACCATGTTTACCTTGTGGTACTGGCCCTGGGCCTTCTACCAGTGCTTGTCTTCCATGGATTGTTTTGGAATAGATTCTGGGGCAGGTGGACAAGCATCTGTGTGTGGGTTCAGTGTGCTCAGCCTACCCAGGTTCTGCACATGGGGGATCAGACAGGCCAACATGTCTCTTTACTCAGTCATCTTGAGGGTGAATAATAATCACACATATGGTCACTGAAATCTATTTCCCCTTCCAAGTGCTTTCTGCCTGGCTTGAGCTGAGCTGGAAGTTTGCACATTGGCACTTGGGTGACTTTCCAGTGCAGAAGTGTCTAACATTGAAGGGCAGCTTCTGATCCTTTCTTGGCCCATGAATCTCAGAATTCTTGCAAAACATTGTTACAAAATAAGAGTTGTAGGTTTGCAGGAAGCTGCAATCTTTCTTTTATGGGTTTGTAGAGAAAGTCAGAAATTTATTTATTTATTTTAAATGTGCAAGTTTGGGGGGAATATAAAAAAATGCCTAATAAATATCTTGAAACTAAGAAACAAGACTCAAATGAAAACATTACACACACACACACACACACACACACACACACACACACACACACACACACCTCACTCAAAGAAGGCTTATTCTTGCAAATCACAAACACAAGGTGTACAGTGATCAAGCAATTTCCTGGCAAGAAATACTGCAAGACAAGTCTGGAAGGCTTTACACACATTGACTAGCTCGTGAACCACAGCTGAGGCCAAATCTCTGAAGAAGACTAGGTGAAGAGCAGTTTCCCATGATCTCTGGGACTCCTTTGTTCTGCCCTGCAACCTGGGAACAAAACAGCCATAGAGTAACTTGAGTCTAAATAGAAAATGGAAACATATGTGCAAGATGTTTCTGGAAAGAAACTGAACATTGGATCAATGTTAATAAGGATTCCAGGCATGTGAGGCTTCTCTAGTGGCCACCTTGGAGGGAGGGGAGATGATAGTGGACTTGGCTCAAACCCAAGAACAAGAAAAGACTACAGTGTGAAACTGCATTCAGATATTCAGATCAAGAGTGTCTTCCATAAGCTGTCACACCATCTTCAATGACATGGAGCTGATAGCCTAGGACAAAGTTTTCTGTATCAACATTTCAAAAACACACACACACACACACACACCAGATCAAATAAACTATCAAGTTATAATGGTAAACAAGTATTTTGTTTTGAACCACTGAAGAAGAAGAAACAATGGGATCTAAGAGGTCATCTTGGGCTCTAGGTAAGGAAATGTTTCTTTGTCAAAGGCAGCATCCTCCTCTCCAAGCACTAAGTATCTCCAGAGGCAGAAGACGATCTATGAATGCATTCTTTGTGCTGTTGAGTTCTCTTGTGTCAGAGTCTTCTCTTCTTTCTGCTCCTTCTTGTTATTTCTACCATCTCCTCTGTTTGCATTTTAAAATATTGTATGTATGTATGTATGTATGTATGTATGTATGTATGTATGTATGTATTTAGTGTGCTTGTGTGGTATCTCTTTCTCCAACTTTGCAACTCTTGTTTCATAAGATCATTGTGCTGGTAATCCATATCAAATCTGTGAGTCTATCAAAAGCTTTATGGATTTAGCTACTGAATCAATAACTTTATTGCCCCATCTCAGTTTGACTACCAGGTTTAGATTCCTAGGACTGGCGTGACAAAACAATATAGACATAGTGGCTTCAAACAAATGAACACCCTTTCCCCCAACATCAAGCCAGGCAGAGTGGTACATACTTGTAAGCTGAACACTTGGAAAACTGCAGTAGGAGGATTGCTGTGAGTAGAAGCCATCATGGCTACAAAGTAAGCTTTAGACCAACCTGGGCTACAAAATTAGAGATGATGTCCTGAAACACAAACCATTCCAAATAAACTAACCCCAAACTACAGAAAGTTAATTTTCCAGTTCTGGAAGTCAGTAAGCAGTCTGTCTGGGAGTAGGGGGACAGGGCTTACTCCAGGCTTCTCCCCATCACTATCTGTGCCCAACTCCTCATCTCTTCCTGCCACACATGTGTGCACAAGGCACAGGTTCCTCTTTATCTAAGGCAATGGTCTCAACCTTTTTAACACTGTGATATTATAATTCCTCATGTTGTGACTCAACCATAAAATTATTTTTGTTGCTCCTCAATAGCTGTAATTTTGCTACTGTTATGAAAAGTAATATAAATATCTATGTTTTCCAATGGTCTTAGGCAACCCCTCTGAAAGGGTCATTCAGTCCTCAATGGGGTCACGACCCACAGGTTGAGAACTGCGGCTCTTTGACCTTGACACAATCTTTTGATGTCATTTCAATTTTATTACATTTGTAGAGATGTGTTTCTTAAACCTTTCACTTTGAGGTAGGAAGAGTGGAGGCTTCCATGAGTGGACTTGGGGACAAACAGAATCCTGTCCTCAGAAGGACCCTAGTCTCTCTCATTTTGTGACTTGTTCAGGGACTCCTATCTCTCTCACCTTTGAGACTTGCACCTGCACCTACACTGGTGTCCTCATGTCTGCTTTGGATGTTTCACACTGATCGCTGACAAGTAGAAGGGGTCTCCTGAGTCAGGTTGTATGACATCACTTCTTACTTGGTTGCTCAAAGCTTGTCTGATACTCTTACGATCCAAACTCCTGTATAGCATGTGAGCCTCTTGGCCCGGCACCTTTCTGTGTCTTTCAGTTTGGCTTCCTATGCTTGTGTTATTAACTTTTCAACTCTATTATCCCAAGGGTTTCTTGCCTTTGGGTTTTCCCTTCTGAGTGTTGCTCTATCAGAGATAGCCTCTGCTTGACCTTTCCAGTTCTTCCTCCTACTTTTTGGGGTTCCACCTGAGTATTTCTCCAAGACGTTCTAGTTGGTGCACCTGAACCAACCTCCAGCCCCCAAGACTCAGCTTCTCATTGGTTTTTAATATCAACTTGTGTAGTCCACAGTTATTTTGTTTTCACCTGATATTGTCTTCCTCTGCAGCAGAGTTGGAGAGCTGCTTGGGACTGTACTCCTTGTATGCAATCCGTTGTCCAGAGTGTCTTCCCTACCCCCCGCCCCACAAAGTGATGGAGTGATTCGGAAGATGAGCACTGACTGCTGGTACTCTCATCTCATTTCTAATTTGAAGAGTGGCGGTGTGTATTTTCCACCATTTAAGGAGGTTTTATTTTATTTTACCATACTTACACAATTTATTTATTGCATGGAAAGGGATGTGCACACCTCATGGCTTGCATGTATAGAGGTCAGGGGGTAACCCACGGGAGATGGTTTTCTCCCTCTACTGTGTGGATCCCAGGGATCAAATTCAGGTCATCAGTCTTGGTGGCAAAAGCCATTATCCACTAAGCCATCTGGCTGATGTTTTAAATGCACTGTTTATTTCAAATTCCTTATAAAGAGTGTTCGCACTGATAGCTGGTTCTCTAGCTCAGACTTTTTCTTACTCCTGGAACTCTGCTTTTTATCAGGATAGCTCAGGCCTTCACTACTTCCTCTCAGTAAATAACTGTGATCTCATTCCCATTAGCGGCATTTGATCTAAGAATGGGCTTGCGGTGAAATTCTAGCTTCTGAGACAGAAAAAAAAGTAGCAGGAGGAACCAGAGCACCTGGCACTTTGTGAAGGCAGCTCTGTGAGGCAGAGGTCAGGGAGTGAACACAGATAGCCTGTGCTGGCGGGAAGACATCTGGGGAGGAGCCCTGCCCCCAGTCTTGAGGCTTCTGAGAGACTTAACTATGCTAAGCTCAGCTAAGACTTCTTTACACATGAGGCCAGCAACTTAGAAATTCAATATTGCTCGTCCGGTCTCTGACTTTTCCTTTTTTTTTTTTTTTTTTAATTTCCTTCTAGGTATGTTTCCCCCCTCCTTTAATCAGTTCATATCATAAATTCCTTCAGTATGTTTCCCATTGTTGAAATTCCTTTGGTCCTAAGATAAATCAAACTTGGCGGCTAAGTAGTATTTACTTTAACACTTGACTGAAGTAAATGCTAAATAATGTTTTAATTGTTACATTTTTATTTACTTTCAAAAGTGAGCTCTAATTAGGATATTTTTTGTTCTTTAATTCTATTTCCTGTCTTCTATTTTATTATATGTTCATACTTATGTCATATAACAAAACGGGATGTTCTTCATGTTTCTCTTTGTTCTGGACCAATTTCTGTCCCCCTGCAGATTTGACAAAACTCTTCCGTGAAATACTCTGAGTAGATTCTTCAGGGACTTTCCAGAACAAGTTGCTCTGATAGCTCTTTTAATTTTGTCCATGCCTTTGGATCTAACTTCTTGAGCTGTTCATGATTGTCTACTCCTGGGAATTAGTTCCACCTAACTTTTATTTCAAACATATCCCAAGTATTTGAAAGCAGTATTTTCACACAGCACTTAAATGTCCACAGGCATGTAATTGTTTTTATTCTTTAAAGTTAGATAGTCACACTTTCCCTAGTTTTAAAGAATCACACCAGAATTTGCATATTTGAAGTGCGCGCGCGCGTGTGCGCGCGCGCGCGCGTGTGGTGTGTGTGTGTGTGTGTGTGTGTGTGTGTGTGTGTGTGTGTGTGTCTGTATGACTTGCCCTCAGGCTTCCAAGGGCCTTGGAAACCTTGACTTCTCCGCTTTCACATTTACTAGTCTTTTATACCCACCCCCATCCTTTCCAGGTTTTTCTACCAGCCTCTGCAGTTGGTCCCCACCTCTCCCTGACTATAGTCTGGGCTCTCAACTGTAGAATTCTCTGGATTTTCACAAACTTTCTTGGCAGTCTCCCCCAGGGACTGTGAGTGAATAATAGTACTGGATGATGGGTCAGAGCTGATATCCATGAACTTGATCACATTCTGCATACTATATGGGTGTGATCATGGACAGCATGCATTTACTTGTTGCTCAGTTTTCTGAAGAGTAGAACCTACCTCCAGAACTGCTTTAACAGTGATTTCAGTCAATAGACACAAAAGTTCTAAAAGTAATGTTTGGGGTGGAGTTTGATATATACCCACTATCCATCTTAATTACACTAGTTGAATGTTAAATCTATTCCTTCAACATTGCAGTGTTCAGTTCCATGTATTTAATGACCCTGCATACTGACATTTCTTCAAAATACCAGTAGACCATGGTACAAAGGAGATTTTCAAAAGGGACACACTTGTAACAATCTATGAATATCAT
The DNA here is from genome assembly GCF_003668045.3 of Cricetulus griseus. Classification (NCBI taxonomy): domain Eukaryota; kingdom Metazoa; phylum Chordata; class Mammalia; order Rodentia; family Cricetidae; genus Cricetulus; species Cricetulus griseus. The sequence continues at coordinate 114,401,334 of NC_048596.1, read as the reverse complement.
TTTGTCTGTTACCCATGAACCCAATTCCATTATTTTTGAATAGTTCACTTTTATGGCTAGGTAAGAGTTAGCTCTCTATATATGGTAAAGGGGAAGAGGCACGTGGTAAGAATGCAAGCTGGCCACATAAACAAAAGAACAAGGACAGCATAGATTAACAGCCAACAAGACACCAACCAAGGTCAGAGACTGGCAAGTTCAGCAACACTGGCAAGGCCAGGGACTAGCAGTGCCATCTACGGCTAGAAGTCAGAGACCGGCTAAGGTTAAGAGCAAACAGAAATCAAAGATGAAAACTGGGCCATCAACATGTGACACCACCCTGAATCAGGTGAGCAGAACATAAACAGTGTGAAATCTTCTCCCTGGTTGGGTCAGAAGGACAATCCAGGCATGTACCTGCTTCTCCATTGGCTCAACCAATGCTATGCCTGAAGATTTGATCCATCTAAGCAGAATTGTCTTGATCTTTGTCCAGTTTCTGTAATAACTTCAGGAGAAATTCCATACAATGAAACAGTACATGACCCATTTCTTGGTCTTCCCACCCTTGGGAGTTTTTCTCACTTCCCCTTTATTTTCCTTAATGAAGCCGGCTATCTCTTTGTCTCTTGTGCACCTTGCCTTTAACCATCACTGATGTAAGACAACCAGCTTGAGAACAACTGTCTCAGGCTGACTTTTGGAGACTACTGAGTGTCCAGCTCCTGAGTTCTTGAGTAAAGCATGTCAAGGCTGAGAAAGGTCCAGTCACTCTCAAAGATCTGCATATGATCAGGGAAGCAGGAGGTGTGGTGGTGGTGTTAATCAGTGGTGGAATGGAAAATGTACTGTGCATAAAAGCCATGAAGAATGAAACCAAGTGTTTGATTAAACCTATAAGCAGAATAAGCAAAGGGGGGAAATAGAATGCATTGATGTTCGGTGAGTAACAAACACGAATATGGAAGGAATTAAACTCATGGCTTGGATTTTGCACTAAATATAAGCAGTTGAATTCCTTCATTAAAAGTAAACATTGGCTGTAATTTCAAGAATGCTCCTATATACTGTCTGAAGAAACACATTTGATACAAAATTATGAAGACAGCATGAAATAAGGAGAATGGCAGAAGACACTAGGATAAATACACACGAAAACAGAGTGGAGTCCTAGTTAAGTAGGATGGTGTTTAAAGCAAAACCAACAAAATCCTGATAATGGGAATTTGAAACAATGGTAAGAGGCACATTTTATAAATTTATTATTCATAACATTCCCCAAAGCAGGTAAATGATTCAACCTCATAGCACATCAGTGCATAAAGCAAAAACAGTTTTTGAATGCAAAGAAAGCCATGATAAAACGAAACGACTATCAGTCACCTTGCCATTTCCCAGAGCACTTAATGACTATGAGTAGATTCCTATTCAGCAAGTTATTAGTACACCCTGCTACATGACAGGACTGTGAGTGCTCAGTTCACTCTGATGCATTCTGTCTAGTAAGTGTGAGTGGGAAAGTGTTCATTGACTGGTACTACTCAAGATACTTAATGAGAATAAATTTTAAAGTAATTCCCAAATCGAAGAATAATTAAAAGTTCAAGTATGAACCCCTGAACCATCTTTATCCTGTGAAATGTAAGGTTTGGGCCCTAGCTGTTCAGTATGGGGATAAAGTCTCTTTATATCTCTGCATTAAACTAAAAAGATTTGTGAGGACAAATTAACAATAGAGTAGATGCAACTATTGAGAACTAAGCAAGTAAAAAGAAAACTAAAACTTGGATTAATAAAGATAGACTCTGACTCTTTTAAGGTAGATTCCTAGGACAAACAGATTTTAAGAGGGATCAAGAGGGAAAAATGGAAAAATATTAAACAAGAATAAGAATTTTTAAAGATGAAAAAAAGAGATGAATTTTCATATCTTTATTTGCAATGCCCCAAATTCAGAAGCAGTCGAAATGTTGGCTGATGGATGACTGCTGAGGTGCCAATAATTTGATGGAATAGTCCTCAGCTTTAAAAGAGATTGCTGACACAGGATACACCATGGTGAGCCTTTAGGACAGTGCGCTGAGTGAAATAAGCCAAACACCAACTAGCCACTGCCAAGTGACTCCGTTTATGTGCAGTTCCTACAGCTGTCAACATCATAGATCCAGGCAGTAGAATGGTGGTTGACAGAAACAACAGGAGGAAGGAATGAGATGTTTGTTAAATGAGTTATGGGGTTTTTGGTTTTAAGATGGAAAAGGAAATTACATAACAAGGTACACATATGTAACAGTCGCCGACATGGTCTCTGGTGGAAGCATGGACCACAGGCATCGATATGGTCTCCATTGGTAGCACAGATCTTGGAAGGCAGCATGGCCTCCAGAAGCAGCAGACCACAGACGTTCACATGGATCACAGGCATCAACATGGCCTGGGACCACAAACACCAACATGGCCTCTGGTGGCAGCAAAGACAGTGGAGGTCTTTTGAGGAGGCCCAAACAGAAAATGAACCACTGTGCATCTCAGACATCATGTTGTTTCTCAGAGCCAGGGAACCTATGAGGCTGGGCAGCACATGCAAGGCCAGAGCCTTCATGAGTTCAGAGCTTCTGCATACCCCCTTGCCGGCCCTACTCAGCAATGACATGCTCCCAGGTCTCCAGGCATGCTCCCACACCAGTTGTCACCATCTCATCTCAAGTTCCACCTCTTCCTATTGCACAGGCGCTGCTGGTCTGTTCTGCCATCTTTCCCACCTCTCCATTGTTGCACAAGGCACAGGTTCCTCTTTATCTAAGGCAATGTTCTCAACCTTTTTAACACTGTGATATTATAATATAATTCCTCATGTTGTGGTGACAACCATTAATTGTTGCTGCTTCAATAGCTGTAATATTGCAAAGTGCAGTGTGTCACATAATTTTTTTACATGCAATTTTAGCTTTATATGCAAATATTTATTGCAAAGAGTTATTGGTTTCTGAAGTACCATAAATATTGTGCCATCACCAAGACTCCTCTCATACCCTGTTGTTGCCCAGAGTCAGGGTGACCTTTTGGCTGAGCAGGGCATCTGGGGGAGGAATCTCTGAGAGCTCCAAGCTACCACACACTTCCCTGCCCTCAGTGTTGGCTGCTCACTAGGTATGACCCTTGTGTTTGCACCCTGTGGGCAGATCCTTGGTCCTTGCTCTCCTCCCAGCACGGTGCAGTGCAGGCTGCAGCAGAGGTGGCTCCATGCTGTGGACTGGCCCACAGGCCTTAGGCCAGGCCTATTCAGTAAGGCCATGTTCTATTTCATTGCAGCTGCGCTTTCATACTGCTCCCATAGCCTTCACAGCCTGTTTCTAGTTCCACCATTCCCAGCCTTGCACGTAGCTCTGCTCCACCATCTTTCCTTCCAATCTCATGACACCATTATTCAAAGCATCTTCCTATAAGACCTGCCTTTTAAAAAGTTGTTCCTAAGATGCTGCAGGATCAAGACCACCCAGACATATTAGGGAGACCCTGTCTCAGGATTTTTTTTAAAAAAAAAAACAGGTTTGGGTTATAACTCAGTAATAGAGTGCTTATCTAGGATATGTGAAGGCCTGGGTTCAACTGCCTGTACTGGAAAAAATTAGGCATTTAGGCAGAGCACTTAGTCACCATGACTTTTTAACATTATAAAAAGTTGTAGTCAATGAACTGAAATAGAAAAGAAGACAGAATTAATACTGGAAAAGAATACATGATAAAGTTATCCATTTTTTTGTTTTTAAGTTAGCGTAATGGATTTCATTGAATATTTTCATACACATAGTACATTATACTTTGTCCATATTCATCCTTCCCCATGTCCTCATCCCTCTTCCTGCCCCCCTCATACAATAGTCTTTTCTCTCTTCTGCTTTCCTGTCATTTACATTACAGTATCAACTCCCATCCCCTTAAGATCTTTTCCTCCAAATAACATGCTGTCTGGTTTCCTGGTGACAGTCATTTTCACGGGGTGAGACAGGATCTTAGAACAGTGCTGTTGTATTTCCCTGATGGCTAAGGATGTTGAACACTGTTTGAGGAATTTGTGTTTCCTCTTTTGAAAACTATCCAGCTCGGTGTCCCAAACTGATTGGATCCTTTGTTTTTATGGTATTCAATTTTTGTAGCTCTTTAGATATCTTTGATATGAATGATCTGTTTGATTCATAGCTGCTAAAAACTTGTCTTTTAATATTGTAGGCTGACTTTTCACACTGCTGATAGTTTCCTTTGCTACACTAATGCATTTAAAGTTAACTCTTAATACTGTTAATACTCATATAATTTTAACTGGGAAACATGAGATGCATAGAAACCACTATATGTAAAATAATGAGGCAAGGATAAACATTGCCAATTTATGATGCAACCATTCCAATTGGCTAAAAAAAACATAGCTAAGTTTAATGAGTAATAATCAGGGAAATTAGAGTTGAACCATAAAATAAGGCTGGGAGTACAGCTCATTCATAGAATGTGTGCTCAGTACACACTCTGAGTTCAGTTCATGATGATGATGATGGTGATGATGATGATGATGTGTAACATATGCAGAACTAACCAAAAATGAATCAAAAGGCTCTGTAACTGGTGCTGCAGAAGCCTGAGGCAAAGGGACTCACTTCTGAAGATAAGCCTACCTGTCCTTTTTGGAAAGCAATTTGACAAACATGTTCTAAAGTAATGAATGGCTTCTAACCCCAAAATTCACTCCTGGGAAAATCTTCTTTAGAAACAAAAGCCATGGTGTATGGGACTTGACACACAGGGAGATTGAGGGTTGCACTGTTAATAGTCACAAAAAAATGAGGAAGACATATACTGATCACCCAGAGATTGATTGGATGATTCCAGTGGGTTTGAAAAGCCACCTCCAAGGTATTTTTGTACATGAAAAGAATTGGGAAGCCATATATAATTTATACAATTATTGTAAGAAAAAAGTTCTCACTCCACATGATCAACTTTTGTTTGTATATGTGAACAAAATTATGCTTATGTATTAAACTATGTTTACATATAAAATTTAGCAAGTATGAAATTATAGTTACAATCAGTAAATATGCATAGTATATATATATATATATATATATAATATATGTATTCTGGCTACAAGGGGTGTGCACATATGTGTTTGTATGATTAAGGACATGTGTGTACTATGATTAGATATAAGTATATACCTATATATAGAGAGAACTAGATATATATGTATCTATGTGTTTGGCATAAGAATGTATTGATTTATTAGGAGTAATACATGTGAGTAGATAATTGGAGTGATTGTTTTTTATAGATGCTTGGCTGATAGATGAAACTAAATGAGGGAGTTGAGGGGTGGAGATGGCAATGAGAAGAGACTGGCCGAGGTTGTCTGTGTGGATGTAGTTGGCAGTGAAGGTACAGATTCATGTCTGTAGAAGGCTAAGCTTGGATTTTGATAGGGTTAAATTTATAAACCTGGATCCAAATCTGGATTATGATCTATTTTTCTGCACTATTATATAAAAGATTTTAATCTGTTTAGCATAGTTTTGTGGCTGTATGGGATCATTAACTGGAATTTTAAGATCTGTACCTGATTAGGGTTTTGATTCTACTCCATATCTAAAATTATAATTAAGGAAATTTTGCTAGATGAATTTTGTATATAAAAGTATGATGTATTTGTGTTTTACTGCAGTTATGTAACATGTATCTTTATACTTGTCTTAGTTAGGGTTTCTATTGCTGTAATAAAACACCATGACCAAAAACAATTTGGAGAGGAAAGGGTTTATTTACTTCCAATTCCATGTAAGAATCCATCATAGAAGGCATTAAGGGCCTTAACTCATGGCCGGAACTTGGAGTCAGGAGCTGATTCAGAAACCGTGGAGAAGTGCTTCTTACCGGCTTGCTTCTCATGGCTTGCTCGGGTTGCTTTTGTGTGGCCCCCAGAACCACCAGCCCAGGAGTGGCACTGCCTATAGTGAGCTTGGCCCTTCCACATCAATCCCCAATCAAGAAAATGCATGCCAGGCTTGCCCACAGCCAGTCTAGTGAGGGAATTTTCCTGACTGAGGTTTCCTCTTCCAAAATCACTCCAGTTTATTTCCCATTGGCATAAAGCTAGACAGCCGACTATTTCACTAGTAGTTTGTTAACAGATATGGAATATGTAGTATATGAGATTGAATGAGCAAATACATTCATGTAAGAATAGAGCACCATATCTCTTGTGGTGGTTTGAAGAAGAAATGTCCCTGTGGGTGGTGGCATTTGAACAGGTATGGCTCTCTGTTGAGGTGCTGTTTGGGGAAGCTGAGGATGTGCAAGCCTTGCTGGAGGAAGTACATCCCCTCCTTTCTTCCAGTTCCTCTGTTTTGTGCTTGCAGATAAAATGTGACCTCTCAGCTTCCTGCTCCTGTCACCATGCTTCCCCAGCTTGGTGGACTCATATTCCTCTGTAACCATAAGTCCAAAAAACAAAAACAAATACAACCCCCAAAACAAAACAAACAAACAAACAAACAAACAAACAAAAAAACGTGCCTCCTTCATAAGTTGCTTTGGCCACGGTTGGTGTTTTATTATAGTAATAGAAAAGTAGTTAATACATTTGTATCTATCTATCTGTCTGTCTGTCTGTCTATCTATCTATCTATCTATCTATCTATCTATCTCATCTATTGTTCTATCTACGACCTATCGTTTTATCTGACTCATAACCTTTGGGTAGATCATCTAAATATATCTACAAATGACATAGTTGCAAAATAGATTATGCAAAGTTGGTTGCATTGTGCTAAGTATATGTAAATAGGTCCATGACTTTAGACAGCAATGCAAATCTTTCCCATCTGAGTCTGCATCAGATTATGTAGGCATTTCTATATTGACACCAAGTTATGTAGATGTATATGGATTTTTAGAACACAAATGAGGGACTGGTCTCAGCATAGAACACCATAAGTGCATGAGTTTCTGTTTAGTGTTGTGAGAACATTGCTATGTCAGTAATTATAACAGGCTGTATATAAATATATACTATATTGATAAAAGTATGCATATCAGTTAACATCCACAACTGACATAATTACCCATCACATATGGTATCATATAAAGTGCTAGCTTCTGCTCCTTCATGATGACATGAGCAAATCTGTGTGACACTGTAGTGTAAAATGATGTAAATGGAGTTTCCATATGCATCTGACATTTTGTGTAAATACATGACACTATGCAGAGTTATAATACAGGAGTCTAGACTTGAACTTACTTAGAATTACACATTTATATTAATGTCTTACTTAGAATTTTGGAAACATGGTTTTATATCTAGTGCAAAATTAGGTAAATGTAGTTGTATATGAATGGGGTCTTTTGTGTCTAACATATAAGTATGTGAACATCTCTCACCATGGAAGCAATTATCATGTGTGTCATTTCCTCCCTGTAAGTCTTTGAGGCTAAGGTATGGGTCTCTGCAGTCAAAGACAATGAAAATGTACCTATATATTTTAATTAATTAATTTTACATCTTGACTGCAGATTCCCCTCCCTCTTCTGTCACCACCTCCCCTCTACCATCTCTTCCATAATTGTTCAGAAAAGTGCAGGCCTGCCATGGACATCAGCAAAGCATGGGATATCAAGCTGCCTTAAGACTAGTCACTTCTCCCTATATGCAGACTGGGCAAGGCAATCCAGCATGAGGAATAGGTTCCCAAGAGCCAGCCAAATCACCAAGGACAGCCCTGCTCCCATTGCCAGGAGTCCCACAAATAGACCAAGATACACAACTGTCACATATATGCAGAAGGTCTAGGTTGTCCCCTTTGCAGGCTCCCTGGTTGTTGGTTCAGACTCTGAGTTCCCATGAGCCAGGTTAGCTGTTTCTGTGGGTTTTCCCTCCCACCCCACCCCTGCTCCTACAATCCCTCCTACCTCTCCTCCGCAGGATACCCTGAGCTCCAGCTTGTTCCAGTGTTTGGCCATGGGTCTCTGAATCTGCCTCCATCAGTCACTCTAATGACAGCCAGGGTAGTTATTAATTTGATCACAGTCACCAATTCTATCATGATCATACCTTGTTCAGGGTACACATCCACTGCCACCAGGTGTTTTAGCTGGGGTCATCTTTGTAGACTCCTGGAAGTTTCCTGTGTTTCTACCTGACATCTTAAAACCCCCCCTTCCAGTCATTTTTCCCAGCCCTCTCCTGCTCCATCTAATCTTTTAAATTCTGTGTTTATCTGCCTACAGTCCAACCAGGAGATCTCTATTTCTTCTTCGCTGGAAGAGCCATGTATTTGCCCTTGGGCCCTGCTTGTTACCTTGCCTCTTAGGGACTGTGGACTATAGCATAGTTATCCTTTATACTTAATATCCTCTTATGAGTGAGTACATACTGTGTTTGTCTTTCTGGGTCTGGGTTACCTCACTCAGGATGTTTTTTTCTAGTTCCATCCATTTGCCTTTTAATTTCCTGAATGTCATTGATTTTAAAAACTAAGTAATAGTCCATTGTTTAAATTACCATGTTTTCTTTATCCATTCTTCAATTGAAGGACATCTAGGTTGTTTCCAGGTTCTGGCACATAAAGCTGCCATGAATGTAGTTGAGCATGTGTCTTTGTGGTATGACAGCATTCTTTAGTGTATGTCCATGAGTGGTATAGCTGGGTCTTAAAGCAGATTGATTTCAAATTTTCTGAGAAACTGCCATATTCACTTCCAAAGTGGCTGTACAAGTTTGCACTCCCACCAGCAACAGAGGAGTGTTCGCGTTGTTCCAGATCCTCTCCAGCATGAGCTGTCATTTGTGTTTTTGTTCTTAGCCATACTGACAGGTGTATGATGGAATCTGAGAGTCCTTTTGATTTACATTTCCCTAATGGCTAAAGATTATGATCATTTCTTTAAGTGTTTCTCTTCCACTTGAGATTCTTATGTCGAGAGTTCTTTGTTTAGGTCAGTACTCCATTGTTTAATTGAACTATTTGGTTTTCTGATGTCTAGTTTCTTTGTATATTTATATATTAGAGATACCCCCTCTGCTGGATGTGGGGTTGGTGAAGATCTTTCCCCATTCAGTAAGCTGCTGTTTGTCCCATTGGCAGTGTCTTTTGTCTTACAGAAGCTTTTAAGTTTCATGATGTACCATTTATTAATTATTGATCTTAGTGTCTGTACTACTGTTGTTCTATTCAGGAAGTTGTCTCCTGTGCCAATGTGTTTAAGACTATCCTACTTTCTCTTTTATCAGGGTCAGTGTAACTGTATTTATGTTGAAATCTTTGATCCACTTGGACTGGAGTTTTGTGCAAGTTAATAGATATGGATATATTTTTATTCTTCTGCATGTTGACATCCATTTATGCCAGCACCATTTGTTGAAGATGCTTTCTTTTCTCCATTGTATAGTTTTTTTGCTTCTTTTTCCAAAAAAATCAAGTATCCATAGGTGCGTGGATTTATGCCTGGGTCCTTGATTCAATTCCATTGGTCAATATGTCTGTTTTTATGCCAATACCATGCTGTTTTTATTACTATAGTTCTGTAGTAGATCTTGAGTTCAGGGATGGTGATACCTCTGGCAGTTCTTTTATTGTACAGGATTGTTTTAGCTATTTAAAAAATTCTTTATAGCACATATCTTTCTATAAGCATGTAAAAGTGTTTAGTGTTGATTTCTATAAAATTAGGTGTATTTTAAAATTCCTTCTTTAAATATATTTTTCATTGTTCATGTTGGGCAAGCATACCAACATTTTCAGTAGATATGATATTTTGATGTAATTTTATCTATTGTTTCACACAAACCCTCTGTCCCAAGGGTCCAGAGAATCCTGTGTTTCTACTAAGCTGAGTATGGTGACAATTCTTGGAAGTTGACTCCTAGGTATTATTCCTGGCATTTGTTGAGGTGATCATGTTTCTCCTTGTGTAATGTATCTTAGTTTGTAACCGTTTTGCATGTGACTATGGGCATCTCCCATACTCCTGTGCATAGTAAGATGACCCTCTTGCTCCTGCTACCTCTTCCTCATCAGTATCAACATCCCAAGCTCATGCTTTAGGTCCTCTCTATGCCTCTCTCCCCACCCAACATGTAGGTCTGTAAAGAAAGAGATGGCATGTTCTTGCCCCCCACCACACACTTCAGAGTGCTTCTGAAAGATAGTTTTATTGGTCTTTTTCTGTAATTTTCCCCCTTCTCTGTGTTACTGGCTTCTAGCCAATGGGCCAGCAGTTTGGCAGTTGCCTTTTGGATCCTTCTCACTCTTATTGTGATAAGCATCTCATTGGGGTTTTGCCAAGAAGCCTTCCCAGGGTGCTGTGTATCTCTTGCTGTAGCCTGTTGTCCCACTTTGGCTCTTGTGTTAGGTAGAATGATGATCTGGTTACAGGGTATCACCTGTCCTCCCATTTGTCCCTTACCATCCATCTCCCTCTGGTGCCTTCACAAGTGTTGCAGGTTATTTTTGAGGCGCAGGATTTCCTGGGGAGTAGAACACAGGCAATCCTACAATTGTGCTACTCAGGCTACATTTGTATGTACAGATTCACCATCATGAACCCACTTAAATTACTGTAATAACCCCACCTTGCTGGTTATATACTTCTTCTGTTTTTTGTTGTTGTTTTGAGACAGGCTCTCCCACTCACACAGGCTGGGCTTGCACTCACTGCACTCCCAGGCCCCAGCTTTTGGAGTGCTGTGACTATAGGCCTGAGCTACCATGCTCAAAGTTACAGTGACTACATAGTATGAACTAGGACTATTTCCTCCTTATCAACCTTCCAAAATAGTTTGTATAAGCTTGGAATGATCTTTCCTTACAAAGTTGAGGCTCATTTAAAACCACCTTAGATAGATATTCTCTTTGGACTGAGTTGTGTGTCCACTTCATATTTGTGATACAGTGGAACATATCAGCCTTTTGGTTTCTTCTTACTTTTTATTTTTTGTAAATTAATCGTCATGAATCTGTGTATGTAATCTAGGTTTCAAATTTATTGGCATAAATTCCATATTGTCTATTTAGACCCAAGTTAGCATTCAGTTCTCATAATTTTCTTCTTTTCATTTCCTTCTTTTCTCTAGCCCAAGAATACTTAGGAGGGATATTTTAAATTTTACAAACATTGTGGAGATTTGTCCCTTTATCTGCTCTGAGTTCTAAAATGCATTGATTATTCGGGTGCGGGTTGAGCAAGCTATGGACAGCAACAGGTGTTATGTATCTTGTTGAAGCCTCCTTTGCCACCCCACAGGTGATTAACTCTTATACAGGCTCTCGTTGATTGGCAAAATGTATTTTTACTTCTCCTGTCTTCAAATTTTCTACAGTTCTACTAGTAAGAAAGATGTGTTTCAGTTCTCATTAAGATGGAGAATCTGCCAAGTTCTGCCAGCTTTATAGGCCCTTGCTCTCTGTTTCTGAGGCAATGTTACATGCTACAACTGGATTAGGAACAATCTTCCTGTGGGTTAAAACTTTTATCACTGGGTAGGGAATCTTTTTATGTAAAATCTGTGTTGTCTTATTAATGTTGGCATGCCTGTGCAGTTATCTCTGCTCTCTTTTGGTTTATTAGGGTCTAGCATGCCATTTTTTTATCCCTTTATTTCCACATTGCTCACATCTTTGTCTTTGCATATACCGTGTTTGCAAACATCTTACAGCCTTATTCCACTCCATCTTCACCTTTTAGATGAGTTTATTCCATTTACACTTATCATTACCATTCAATATTGATATGTTTACTGTTTCTTCTAGTTTGCTGTTTTTCATCCTTTATTTTATGATTGTTTCCCCCTTTGCTTATATTTGTAAGTGAACATTTATTTTCTGATTACATTTTCTGAACCCGAATGAGCTAGATTTTGTTTATTTTACTTCTATTTTAGACAGTCATCCTTAGGACTAGACTACGAATAATTAATGAAGTCTAAAATTTATCTCAATAGGGGATTTCTAACTTGACAACAATTCTTCATTACCATTACTGAATATGGTCCTAAGTCATTCCATAATACTAAATGACCCCCAAACTTACTGTCTGAAAATCTTCAGTCTATTTCTTTCTCACATTGCAGATCTGTCATGGTTTGATGGTGAGGAGAACTCTCTTGCGTCTCTTCACTTCCTTTAATGGAGCCTGATGAGACAGCTTCTACCAGATGCTCTGTTATCACAGAAGAGGCACTTGCTAATGTGGATGAAGGGAGCAAAGATTCTGTTGAAAAGCAGGAGATATTGCCTGTGCCCATATTTCACTTGCCAGAGGAAGTACTGCGAAGCCCAGCTATCACACAGAGAGGCTCTGCAGATATTCCCAAAGCAATTCCCACTTACTGCCCGACCCTTTCTTACTCACAAGGGACCCACTCATCACTCTTCCTCTTGAAGAAACTGTGCCAGACTTCACACATCCACTTCATGACCTCAGAGTTCAGCATCTTCTGCTGTATCTTCTTTGCTCTTCAAGTTTCCTAGGCGTTAAGAGTTCTCAAAATCAAATCACACTATAAACATCTACATTCAGAAAGAGTTTGACTCATAGCAACTTGTCTTCCACAGTAAATCTGCGAGTATTGTACAGATAGCTAAAGAACCCCTTCCTCCACAGTTGGAGAATGTTTGGTTCTAGGTCCATTGGCCCTGAAGCCTCTTCTCTGACTTCTGGGAGGCCCTTGATGTCCAATGATTCTTCTCTATCTCCTTTGAAGACATTATTATAAAGACTAAGCCCCTGATTTGGCATTGTGATGTATACTCATCATCTTAGCACTTTCCTTAGTGAGAGCCTAAGGAAAGAAGATTGTCATAGTTTTATTGCAGCCTATACTAGAATAGAGAGATTCTATGAAAACAAACAAACAAAACAAAGACAACCAAACAAAAAAGAATGTGACCTCCTTGGGAGCAAAGTGCCTTTCTCAAGCCTGCTTCATGTTCATAGACTATAAGGGAAGAGTTAACTCAATTTTGCTCAGTCAGAATCTTTTAGTTAAGACTGTTGGTCCAAAGACTATTGGTCCAGAGACCATGTCACTCACAAAAACTTGAGGCTTTTGCCTATCTGCTTTTTTGTTGGCTCCATGTGCAAAGAGCAGATAGGCAAATCCTGAAGTTTTTGTGAGTGACACGGTCTCTGGACCACCAAGTTATTTCTGAGGCATGAATATCTGCTGCCCAGAGGACTTCTGTGGTAGTGCTTTGTCAATAGCATCACCTCAGTAAGTCCTTATGCAAACCAGGTTTATTCACAAGATGTTACTTTATTCATAGTTTTTAACCTCAAGAGTTATCAGGTGTAAAATGTCATGACTTTATTCCAAAGCCTAACTTTGAAGTCCTTCCTCTTGATAAAAAAAATGAATATAGACAGCATTATATGATATATGATGGATCCTCTGCATTGTTTTCCTTCTTACCAATTTTTTTATATTTTGCCACATTTGTATTCTCTCTCTCTCTCTCTCTCTCTATATATATATATATATATATATATATATATATGCTTCTTGCTGGCTTGCTTCAGACACATCTATCCAAACTTGTGGATATTATTGCTAAACCACTCCAAAATCAGTTACAGAGATATTAAATCTTAGACATTACACATGGATTGAAGGCACTTTCCTATAACTGTGTCATAACAATCCAGTTCAGACAATTTAACATAGCTATTACCATCTGATGTATTATATAATTTATATCCATATTTGTTCAATTATTCCAACAGTACTGTTTATTATTCTTACCCAGGATCACAGGGTGCATTTAATTGTCATATTTCTTTAGTGTCTTTGTCTTCAAGGATTTTGAGATTTTTCAGAGTGTAGGTCATCTGTTTAGTTGAATATGCATCAATCAAGTTTTGTCTGGTGGTTTTAGCATTCTTACTGCGATGCCGCCTGAATAAGGTTGAGTCTTTCCACCAGCACATGGAAGGGTGCTAAGAATGTTCATCGCTACTGAAAAGCGCTTAATATTAATTAGCCTTTTGTTATTCAAAAGATTAGCGATGGGCACCAGATGTACCTCTCAGTTTATACTCCTATAATTCTTAGACTCCTGTTCCTTTCACTCCTGCAAGCTGGCGCCTCTTTTATGAGTACACTTCTTTATTCTGGTGCCTTGGACATAGCCAGTAACAACTAAGATTTGCTATTAACACCTGCTTCTCATTATCTTCGTCTAAAGCCATCGGTTCACTTGCTACATCATCTGCTCTCCAGGTTACTAGGGAAACAGTTTGCCCAGATGCTTCACTGCTATATAATAGCCACACCATTTTTTCAGCTTCAGCTTATCCTGTGCCACTTCCCTGTCCTGAGGCTGATACCATGTGTCTTGGGTTCCACTGCCCAAGTGGCCCTTAGTTCTGGGTGTCTCTGTCTGCATCCTTCAGCTTAAATGAAGATATGCTGTGGTGTGGAAAGAGAAGATTGTTAGATGTGCCATTTACAGATTTTAAAATTAGTACAAACCAAAGACAGTAGAAGTTGTGGAACTTGATAGACTTATTGGGAGAGCAAGCCTCTGCACCATTCTGTTAAGCAATTGTATCAGTCAGAATCCATCCTAAGAAATATTTGAATATTTCTTACAAAATTATTAATTTTAGCACCATTGAGTATGGTGAAAATCTGGACAGCAGCCCTTGGAGATCTCTCTGCAAGGAGTTGTTAGACAAAAGTGTGATCATATGATGGATATGTTCATGGGCATTAAACATGATACTGCATCTCTGTGTGTTCTACAATAGCAGCTTCTCTATACCCTGGGTTCAATAGAAATGTAGAAAGCAATGGAAGTGTACAGACCTTTGATAATATGATTCCCTTTGAATAAAAACAAGGACAAATCACATGTGTTTAAACACATACACAGAAAAAGTAAATGGAATATGATCTGGGAGAGTATGCAACAGGTGACTAAACCATGTTCGCTCCTGAAGAGAAAGATGGAAAGTGTGGGCAGAGGGTAGTCAAAGAAGACACAATATTTGATTCAAGATATGAGTCTTGTTTCAACATTTGGTAACACATATTTCATTTTATCGCTTAGATTAACAAATGAAATAAGTTATACAGTTTGCCACAGAAGTTCATAATGATGTGCAAACCAATGATAAGCTCAAGGTGATAGAGAAAGAATGGGGAAGGGACAAAATGTTTGTGATCACTGCCATCACAAGAAAATAAACACCAATTCATGTTTCAATGATTGCTGCAGATACTTGTGTGATGGAATTGCTTTCACAACCGTGGGGCGTGGGGGTGTAAATCCAAAGCATCATAAAGCCAAAAGATACTTCCTTTTGATGGATTTTCATCTAGAAGTGTCATAGATCTAATTTCTTATATAAAGTGACTGTCCCTAGAAATCGCCACCTGTTGTGTTGAAGGGTATAATTGTCTTGGTGAGCATTGGTATCTGGTAGGCTCCTAGGAGCACCTGGGTTTGACTATTGTTTTGGTTCTCTTTCAGATATCCTCTGGCCCCCCTTGAGAGGGCGGGATCTGCCACACCTGACTCACCCAGCCCTCTGTAAGAAGAACACTGTCTTATAAATTTCAGTCCAACTACTGACTTTTCTAGGTTCACAAGAAATTGAGAAGACTGAAGTACTGGGTTTTAAATATGTGTGTCCTCTTTTATCAAGTACACAATCAATGAAAGTCACCTGGCCATGTGTGGGATACATGAGCTTCTCTTGTGTGTAAAATCAAGGGATGACCAGAAACATGTTGTACATTGCTCATGTTTATTACAGTGAGACACCCTCACCTATTAGGGAAATGTCACATGTGGATTTGGGGGAAAAAAGTATTTTTCAAGTCTTGTGTTAAGTTACATAATGGTCTGTCTGCAATGCCTTTCTGAACTGGCAATAACAAATGTGACCCCGGAATTAATACAGTCTTAGGAAATCTTGTGTTCATTTGTGTTTGCTCAGTTGCTGACACAGAAATTTTAGTGCAAGTACTTATCTGAGATGCAAGGCCACCAGTAGGGGAATGAAGGTGTCAGAGAGAAAGGAAGGAGACTCTAAGAAGTGTAGTAGATTGAAAACAACCACAATTATTGAAAGTAAGTCCACTTCTCTACCTCTTGAATCCTGGCAGGTGTGACTTCTTCGAGTTAATGAATTGTTGCAAAGTCTTAGTTTATATTTTCTGTCAAAAACAGCTTAAGGGAGAAAAGGCTTGTTTTGGTTTAAGTTCCCAAAGGAGATACAGTCCATTGTGATGGGGAGACACGATGGCAGGTAGGAAAGACATGATTGAAGACAGGGGAGACATGATGACAGACAGACAGGAGAGACATGATGACAGACAGAGCAGACATGATGGCAGACAGACAGAGGAGACATGATGGCATACAGGGGAGACATGATGACAGACAGAGGAGACATGATGACAGACAGACAGAGGAGACATGATGGCAGACAGGGGAGACATGATGGCAGACAGGGGAGACATGATGGCAGACAGACAGAGGAGACATGATAACAGACAGAGGAGACATGATGGCAGACAGAGGAGACAGGAGACATTGATGACAGACAGACAGAGGAGACATGATGACAGACAGAGGAGACATGATAACAGACAGAGGAGACATGATGGCAGACAGAGGAGACATGATGACAGACATAGGAGACATGATAACAGACAGAGGAGACATGATGGCAGACAGAGGAGACATGATGACAGACATAGGAGACATGATAACAGACAGAGGAGACATGATGGCAGACAGAGGAGACATGATGACAGACAGGGGAGACATGATGGCAGACAGGGGAGACATGATGGCAGACAGGGGAGACATGATGACAGACAGACAGAGGAGACATGATGACAGACAGGGGAGACATGATGACAGACAGAGGAGACATGATGACAGACAGAGGAGACATGATGACAGACATAGGAGACATGATAACAGACAGAGGAGACATGATGGCAGACAGACAGGGGAGACATGAAGGCAGGAGCAGAAGAATGGCTGGTCACATTGCATCAGCACTCAGGAGCAGAGTGCTGATGGAAGTGGAACTTGGCTATAGAGCCTCAAAGGCTACCCTAGTGACCCATGTCCTCCAGGAAGTCTCCATCTTCTAAATACTCCACTCTAAATCCTTCCCAAGTAGTGTCACCAGCTAGCGGATCCAGTGTTCATATACAGGAGGCTATAAGGGACATTTCAGCTTCAGACTACTATAAGTAGCTGTGGTCATTTGTATAAGCATTGCCCCTATGTAATTATACATCGGCATGTTTGGGTACCAGTTAATGGATGGTTTAGGAAGGATTGGTAGATGTGGCCTTGTTAGAGGAAGTGTGTAGGGGAAGCTGTAGCCACGCCTTCTTAGGGGCTGGCTACAGGAGTACCTGAGGGCTTGTGAGGGCGTGGTCAGAGTGAGTAGGGGGACTGCGTTTTCGGTTTCGGTTTCTCTTTGCTTCTTGCTGTACAGACTACCACCGGCTGGCTGGTTCGCTCTGTAAGTAAGGCTTTTCCCTATTAAATACCCTTATATTTCTACCTGACTCCGTATTGGTAATTACCTACTATAGAAGTGTGTCACTGTGAGTGTGTTGGGAGCTGCAAAGTACCATGCCCAAAAGATGGTGCTGGTTTCTGCCTTCCACCAGCCGGATGGCGAGTGCTCTCTGTGGTAAACAACTCCTGATTTGGTAAAGGCCATGTATCTTCTTAATTCTGCTTGGAGACAACCTATCCTGGTGCGCCACGTAGGGTTAGGTGATTGGTAGGTCTAAACTATATCAGGCCCCATCTTCCTCTACCCGGGGCTGCCATTCACTGTAAATCAAGGTTCCCGATTAAACTGTGTGAAGAAGATTCCTCGTTGTTTTGTCGTTCTTGCTGGTCAAGGGTGGATGCGACATGAGTGAGCTTTGGAGTTTCAAAAGCCCACACCAGGCCCAATCTTGCTATCTCTGCCTCAGCTTTTGGATCAGATGTAAGTTCTCAACTACTATTCCAGGTTGTTCCTGCCGCCTGCCACCATGCTCCCCACCATGATGGTAATGGACCAACCCTTAGAAACTATAAACAACCCCCCCCAATTACATGCTTTCTGTTACAAGTTACCTTGGTCATGGTGTGTCTTCACAGCAACAGAATAATAGTAACTAAGATGGCAGTGGTACTGGGGCTACATCTCCAGAGACCTTGCTCTTTAACCCCTTGTCCTTGGAAGTGATCTTGGAGTATTGTGAAAAGAAGCACATACAGCCTCTTCTAGGGTGAGGCCATGCAGAACACAAGTGAGTCATTCTAGCTGGAGGTGCCCATGGAAACCTGCAGCCACATGATCCTCCAACTGACTGTGACCAAATGACTAACCCCATATGGAACCAAAAGAAATGTTCTGCTAAGCTCAGCCAAAATTGCTAACTCACAGAACACAGGCAAATAAAGTAATCATGCCTTCACTGCTGACAGCAGATGACCTGAGTTTTCTACGCAGGAGACCTGTAAAACTGTAGAAAGTGTGTGCCTTGAAGTAATCCCACCCACAGGTAAGAGCAGTGGCATGCTGACTCTCACCAGATCCTGAGCATCACTCATGGGTATATGTCCCTTGTGTGTCTTCTCCAGCTCTACTTGCCTGTTGCATGACAAGATAAACACCTTCCCAGGTCCTCGAAGGAAGTTCACAACCAGAAAACACTGAAAGGGTTAAAGAACGGGAGCTGAACATGGAGAGCAAAAGTTGTTAGCTACTCACTAAATAGATATTGCAAAAGTGAGGCCCTAGTATGGGGAAGCCATGTGGATGGATAGACAATGATAGATGCATAGATAGATAGACAGACAGATAGACAAATAGATCATCTCTGCATAACGTCTATCCTCAGCTCAAGGCCATGTCTCTGGGACGAATATTATATACCTCTAGGGATGCTCAGGGATGCCAAAATTCAATATCTGAAGATAGGCCTTCATCTTCCAGTCTTCAGAAGACAGAGTGTAACTGTGACACATGCACTAGTTAGCAAAGCCAGAGGGCTAGTCACATGGGCCTAAACTTCATTTGGTCCTTTGATGCTGTTCTCTCAGCACTTCTTGGCCTTTCAGAACATGCTCAATTTTTCTTTGGACAAGGTACACTATGTACTGCACTTTCTTCTCTGTTGCAATAATAACTGAATAAATCAGTCCTATCTGGCTTTGTTTATATTAGAAAGAAAAGCCCAGGAAACAAGCAGCTCGGTTATACACTCCAGCTTCTCTGATCTCCTAGAGGTATTTTGCACTTATTTACATTCCACTAGGTGTCAGAAGTCAGAAGCTTGCTGATATGGTCTCTGGGGAACAGTCTGCGTGGCAGGGTAAAGTGGGCATAGTGAGAGATGGGTGTGATACCCTGTATTCATTTGGAGTTGTGTGATTTTAGCCTCATCTACTCAGAGTTCTTCACTTGATTGCCTTTTGAATGACAAATCCTTGTGCAGATTTTTTATGTCTCCATCATTATTCTTAAGAGTGTTGTATGCTTACCAGAGTTTGAGATTCTCAGCAAAATTAAGAGGTAGGTATAGAGCCTTCCCATATATCCCCACTTCCCGCATACCCTCAACCAACTGCTTTATGTTTTCTTGCTCTGGTGCTTCAGTCAGTTAATGAGTGTACATCAGCATCGTTATCACGTGAAGTTCACGACTTACAATGGGACCCACTCTTGGTATGTGTGTTCTGTGGTCTTGTCTAAGTGTAAAATATCACGCGCCCACCATTGTTGTATATTTTATCTGCCCCAAAATATCCTCCGTGCTCTCCCTATTCATCCATTGGCCCCACTTAACCTCTGCCGACTGTTGATATTTTAACTGTCTCCATGGTTTTGCTATTTCTAGATAGTCACGTAATTAAAACCACACAGTACGTAGCTCTTTCAAATGGCTTCTTTTGCTGAGTACTACTCATTTGAATTTTTTTTTCTCATTTGAATTTATTTCATGTCTTTTCATAGTTTGGTATCTCATTTCTTTTTAGTGTTCAACAATATTGGATTATTTGCATATGCCACAATTGATATACAGCCTACTGAATGGTTGATTTGAAGTTTTGGTGATTGTTTTGTTTTGTGGAAGGAGGTTATTTACTGAGGTATGGATGACTAATCAATGGGCACACCACTGCAGAAAATGACGCCTCCTCCCAATAGTCATTAATTGTCAATAGTCTCTCAGAAAGAGCCTCTCTCCCACATTTTGTTGGCTTTTGAATAAACACAGGTGTAGAGGTTTTGTGTGGTAATATTTTCAAATCTTTAGGGAACTAACAAGATATAATGTGTAGTAAGAGTGTACTTAGTTTCTAAGCTGCCGAACTATCTGGCATAATAGCTCTTGCTACTGTATCCCCACTGGTAATGATGATGGTTCCTGTTCTCCACATCTTGGCCAACATGTGGTGTTTTCAGCTTTATGAATTTTGGCCATTCTGGTAGGCATGCAGTGTTGATGTATTGCCATTCATTTCCCTCTTTTTGTGCACATGTGTTTGTATGTGCCCACGTGTGTGTGTGTGTGTGTGTGTGTGTGTGTGTGTGTGTGTGTGTGTGTGTGTGTGTCTGCATGTGGAAGCCAGAGATCAATCTTGGCTGCTTCCTTCTATCACTCCCCACCTTGTTCTTTGAGACAGGGTCTCTCACTAAGCCTCAGAGCTCACCTGTTCCGCTCCAGGGATCTGGCCATTTCCACTTCCACTGCATTTGGCTTTTTCACCTGAGTTCTTGGGAATCAAACTTAGGTTTTTGTGCTTGCATGTGGAAGCACTTTACTGGTTGAACTATTTCCCCAACTGTCTTCTCACTTCCCTGTATCTGCTTTTACCTTACTTTTTTGGGCTGTTACCCCCTTTCTCTTTTTCTTTTCCAGATCTCTGTCTTTTAGGATCATCTTGGTGTCATTCTCCTTGTCATTTAGTCCCACAGATAATTCTTTGTAAGCTATAAATGACTGGCAAGAAATAAGAACAATAAGAAATTTTAGACTAAAGAATACCCTAAAAATAGCAAATACAATCTCCAATTTCCCCTTGTTTTATCTTGCACAAGTCACCTAGCATACTGACTATGTTGGGACAATCTTCACATATCAAATTTACCTTTTCTGTAGGAAGTCAAATGCTTGAAAACACAAATGTTTATGATTGAACAAAGCATGGGATTCCTTCTTGGATTGTGGCCCCAATCAGCGTATTCATTTATTTCACATTCCTGAGCCTTTCATCCTCACGATTCACCTACTTAACCATCCCATCATGTAAATGAGCTCACAGAGAGTGAAATGTGTTTCCTTTGCATGTGTTGGGTTGCAGATGCTCATGTGGGCATAGATCTGCTTGCCTGTGTAATGCCTCACCTTGACAACTGACCTCTCTCTCCTTAAAAAGTGAGGTCAGAACAAGGTCAGATCTCCTCACTCCATCATTTTAATCAGTGTCTTTTCACTCTAATGGTATTTCAGAGATGCACCTTCTCAGCACTGGACTTTATTTTCATAATGATGGAGCAAACTGCTTCCTGTATGAACCACAATCCTTCCCAGACCACAAGGTGAACTCTTGTCTGAAAGCAATGGCCATCTCTTGAGATGGACTGAACCACTTGACTCATGTGACCCCCTTGCACAGAGACACATTTATACTTCTCTCATTACCTAATGCCTCACTTGTCACTGAAAATCAGCTTTCTCTCATTCTGTAAAGAGACCCAATACTATTGAAAGACACTACATCATCTTTGGAAATACTAGCCCACAATCACTGCCTTAATGCAAGGTCTTCAGTTTCCTCTCAAAACTGAGGGCTGAATTTCCTACTAAGCACTGAGAAAGGAGGCTCCTGATTCCAGAAACATGTGTTTATTTTTAATAAAGCATAATCCATTCAAACATGTTCAACAAAGTGTTCATAGATCTAGACAATACACAGAGATATATTCATCCCTTAGCACAGTTATGGAAGCTTGTTGCACCTCTTACATTTCATGTATTCTTCTTGAAGTTTAAATATTTCTTTGTAGGGATATTTTTTAATGTAAAGCAGTTTGGAATTTTTTTAAAAAAATCAATGTTTCATTTATGATTCATGTTTTGCTAAAGCAGATAATGTAGTTCCTTAATGGATGGAAATGGATCATGGCAAGGAGGTCAGAAAGCAATTGCTGTCATTAATAATACACATCCTACAAGGTACTCGACAGACACTGAGTGGGTGACTCTAGAATATTCCTGCAGGGGTTTGGTATACAGGATGGATACAAAAATAGCAGCTGGTTTTAAGAACAGCGTGTGTTAGAGAAGCATATGTATTTGTGCAGATATTATTAAGTCTTTGCCTTCAGCAAATAGTTTTTCTATTTAGAAGTGGTAGGCAGTTAGTTAGAGAATCACATGTGATTAGAGAAATGAGGAAGAGAAAATGGGCTGGACTCCCTAATTGCAGGAGGTTGTGGGCGTGGCATTCTGTGCTGCATGGTTCACTGTTGTGTTCTGTTTAGAGTTCAAGCTCTTGAAGGTTTTCCCTTCTGACAGCGCCATCAAGTCCAGTTTTGAGAAACAATTCCCTGATGAATAGGAGCAATATGGGAAGTTCCCTCTTGTATCTATCACTTTTCTGTGGCTGTGATAAAATAGCATGACACAGATAATTTATAGAAAAAGAAGTTTATTTTGACTTAAGTTTTCAGAGGGGTAGAGTCCATAGTGGAGGGGACAGCACAGAGGCAGAAACAGGAAGCTGAGCTCTCACATTTTGAACCACAGGCATGAAATAGAGAGAGCAATCTTCAAGAAGGCAGGGCTTTTAAATCTCAAAACACACTCCCAGTGATATACTTCCTTGGGCAAGCCTGCACCACCTAAACTTCCCCAAATAATGCAACCAACTGGGGACCAAGCATTCGAATGTTGGAGACTCTGGGGAACATTTCTCATTGAAACTGCTACACTTCTTCAGGGTATACTTGATTGCAATTGATCTGCATGGTCCTGGAAATTATTTGGGATTGTGTGCTGGCTAGTTTTATGTCAACTTGACACAAACTAAAGTAATTTTGTTTGAGCACACCTCAAATGAGAAAATGCCCCCATCAAATTGTCCTGTGGGCAAGCCTGTGGTGGATTTATTTTCTTGATTAATGACTGATGTGGGAGGTCCCATATCACTGTGGGTGGCACCATCCTTGTGCTGGTGGTCCTGGCTGTTATGAGAAGGCAGACTGAGTAAGACATGAGGAGCAAGGCAATACACAGCACTCTTCCATGGTCTCTTCACCAGTTCCTACCTCCAGGCTCCTGTCCTGACTTTCCTGGATGATGGATTATAAGCTGCAAGGTAAAACAAACCCTCTGCTACCCAAGTTGCTTTTGATCATGGTGTTTTATCACAGCAATCGAAACCCTAACTAAGATGAATAGTCAGTGAATGCTCATTTCACAGAGGAGACTGAGACCAAGTGCTGGAAAATGGTTGACTTGGGGTCTTGAAATTCATAAGGACTGACTTGGGAGGTCACTTGTAAGCCTTTTGACCCCATAACTACAATTTCTTCTATTCATTGGCAAAGCAGCATAGGTTGAGAGGTAAGGGCATATGGTAGGATTCTATTGCTAGCTGGTGTCCTTTGTTTTATAGTTGTACTTATTTTGATTGTTACCACTACCTTTGGTGATAAGTTCAAGCTCACTTCATGCTATAGCATGATTATCCAGTGACATCTTGCTGGGAGCCTGAACCTGACCAGGGTGGAAGTATTTCCACTGTAGTAACTGTCAAGTGTGGTAAGTCATGGCTGTGGTCTGAAGAACAGGAGCAAGATGTTCCCTTATTCCATTCTTTGTCTCAGATGGCATATTTGTGCATAATTCTTTATATTTGCAAGATTCTTTCCTTATAACGTGTTCTCTGTGTACTTTACAGCATCTCTAGATCACTTCCAGTACTGAATACATCATAATGCTATGTAAATAGTTGTTACAGTGTCTCATTTAGGGAATAATGACAAGAAAAAAATCTGAATATTTTTAGGAGAGCTATAACTATTTTTATTGAACAGTTTTTATGCATAGGTGGCTGACTCTGTGGAGAACCTGACAATACAGAAGGCTGACAATATAATACATGTGTGTACACATATGTACTTATAATATATGTATTATTACACATGTGCATGCTGGGATTACATGTTCATATAATTTATTTTTCATTTTCACAGTCATCTCTCCCCCAAACTTCTTTCTTTTTTCTTGTGGTTAATTATACACAAGTTAAAGTTTTTTTTTTGGACCAGTGTAAGTATACAGAGTAATATAGTTACATACATTCATGTGGTACAGTCACCATTACTATCCCTCTTTGCAACATTTCTTTTTCTCAAACTGAGACCTTGTCCTATTAAACTCTAACTTCCCATGCTGGTTACCCTCATTCTGTATCATGTTCTCTATGAAGTTGCCTACTGTAGGAAGCAAATGTAAATGGGATTAAGAAACATAATTTATTTTGCATTTTATTTATTTATTTCTCTTAATATAATTTCTTCATGATGCATCCACATGTCATTTTTTAAAAGACAGGTCTGCAATTCCACTCTTAGGTATATACCCTAAAGATGCACATTCATACAACAAGGACATCTATTCAACCATGTTCATAGCAGCATTATTCGTAATAGCTAGAACCTGGAAGCAACCTAGATGCCCCTCAGCTGAAGAATTGATAGAGAAAATATGGTACATTTACACAATGGAGTACTACTCAGCAGAAAAAAGAACAATGGAATCTTGAAATTCACAGGTAAATGTATGGAACTAAAAGAAACCATCCTGAGTGAGGTAACCCAGTCACAAAAGACAAATATGGTATATACTCACTCATATATGGATTGTAGGCATATAGCAAAGGATTACCATCCTACAATCCACAATGCCAGAGAAGCTAGGAAACAAGGACCCTAGAGAGACATACATGGTCCCCTGGAGAAGGAGAAAGGGACAAGATCTCCTGAGCAAATTGGGAGCATGGTGGCAGGGAAGAGGGAGTTAGGAGAGAGAGAAGGGGAGAAAAGGAGGGGAGAGGAGGACATGAGACAGCAGGAAGATCAAGTCAGGGGAAGAATAGAGGAGAGCAAGAAAAGAGATACCATAATAGAAGGAGCCATTATAGGTTTAAAGAGAAATATAGCACTGGGGAAATGTCCAGAGATCTACAAGGAAGACCTCAACTAACAATCTAAGCAACAGTTGAGAGGCTACCTTAAATGCCCTTTTCATACAATGAGATTGATGACCACCTTATATGCCATTCTAGAGCCTTCATCCAGTAGCTGATAGAAGCAGAAGCAGACATCCATAGCTAAACACTGAGCTGAACTCTAGAATCTAGTTGTAGAGAAAGAGGAGTGATGAGCAAAGGGATAAATACCAGGCTGGAGAAACCCACAGAAACAGATGACCTGAACAAGGGGTAGCTCATGGACCCCAGACTGATAGCTGGGAACCCCGCATAGGACTGTTCCAGACCCCTGAAGGAGGATGTCAGTTTGGAGATCTGGTTAATCTATGGAGCCTCCAATAGTGGATCAGTATTTATCCCTAGTACATGAATGAACTTTGGGAGCCCACTCCACATAGAGGGTTATTCTCTCACCCTAGACACACTGGGGAGGATCTAGGCATTGCTCCAAATGATATGACAGAGTTGAAGATTCCTCCATGGAAGGCCTCACCCTCTTTGTAGAGCAGAAAGGGGGTGTGATAGGAGGTTGGTGGGGAGCAGGGGAGGAGGAGAGGGAGAGGGAACTGGGATTGACATGTAAAACAAGCTTGTTTCTAATTTAAATAAAAAAGGAAAAAAAGGTCTCACTGTATAATCCAAAGTGGCATGTGATTTACAGAGATTTGCCTGAAGAGTATTACCCCTTGGGTGTAGGGATTAAAGGTATGTACCACTAAGAATTTCATTTTTAAAGCCTGAAAAATATTTCATCCCATTGATAATATACAATATTACATAAAATATATAAAATAAAATATACAGAAAATTTAAAAACTGGATGAACATTCATTCATCAATGGACATTTTGTTTATTTCGACCTCATGGTGTTGTGAGTGATGTCACTATAAACACTGACATAAAACATTTATCCAAGTTACTTATCCACATGCAACTTTTGAAATGCAGAATCGTGTAATTCTTTATTTAAACTTTTGAGTAGCTGCCATACTGGTTTCCTTGCTGGCTATGCAATTTGTATCCTGGCTAGCAATGTATGTATATTACATATCGTTTTATATCTAAACATATCACTACAAATTTACTACACTGAGAACTTTTAAAGGGTGAAAAAAGATGAATTAAAACAAATATTTAAAACTATCTTAAGCTGTGTGCCTTGGACCCTCACTAAATATTAAGAATCATAAAAATTAATAATGTTTTAGAAAACATGCATCAGTTAATCTTTTTGATATACTATTCAAGGATAATGACTTCGGTTTACTGTGATATTCCCTTATAATGCTGTTTGTGGTAGTTTGAATGTAATTGGCCCCGTAAGCTCATAGGGAGTGGCATTATTAGGAGGTGTGGCTTTGTTAGGCATGTATGTCCTTGTTGGAGGAAGTGTGTCACTGTGGGAGTGGGCTTTGAGTTCTCCTATATGCAAACTACTCCCAGTGTCAGTTAACTTCTTGTTGCCTTCTGATCAAGATGTAGCTAGCACCATGTCTACCTGCATGCCACCATGTTCCCTGACCTGATGACAATGGACTAAACTTCTAACCTGTAAGCCAGCCCTTATTAAATGTTTCCTTTGAGTTGCTGTGGTCATGATGTCACTTCACAGCAATAAAACACTAACTAAAACACTGGTCAAAACTGTGGTGGTCTTCATAAGACTTCATAAGAGGTGTGTGTGTGTGTGTGTGTGTGTGTGTGTGTGTGTGTGTGTGTGTGTACGTGCATATGCAATATAGGTGTGTATCCACATATGTATTTAGTTACTCACATACATGTGCACACATGTTGAGGCTGTCTGCTCTGTGCTCTGTGCCTTACACCCTTAAGAAGGGGTTGCTAATTGAACACTAGGTTCCAATTTTTTTCTAAGAATGGTTGCTAGCAAGTCCCAGCTATCCTTCTGTGTCTGAGACTAATTCTGGGGTTATGGCATGAATGGTGATGTCTGGCTTTTTTAAACATGGGTCCTAGGTATTTGTCTGCAGTTCTTCATGCTAGTGTAGCAAAGTTACACTTTTGAGCCAGAACTCAAGCCCACAGAGACTAACAGATCTTTAAGGAGCTAGTGTATGTACTTTTGAGCCAGCTTATGGAGTTAGGCTACTTCTTTGCAATATTATCAGGCAAGGAAGTACGCTTACTTTTAAAAATGTGCCCAGTGCATTCCCACCACTGCTCATAAAGTAGCCACGTGTTACTGTGCTTTCACTTAATCCAAGTGGCTCAAAGCCTACTAAAGCTATTTAGTTTTGAACTGACAAAACTGCATTTCAAATTTTAAGAGTCTGTAGATCTGAGAGTTCTTTTGGAGAATATTCTTATGTCATAGTTAGGAGCAAAATTATATAACAACAAGATGTTACCCGGTGTCAGATCTTGAAATGTCCCCTAAATTACGTAAGATTCTTCCCTGAAGTATTTACCTTTCCATGTGCTGTTAAAACCTTTTTGCTTTGAAGGAACAGATGAAAGGAGCATGTTTTATAACACCTGCCAGCAAACGTGCCGAGAGTCACTTATTGCCACAGGAGATAGCAATTTTGGAGCATTTCATTTATCTAAAAATAAAAATGTTTATGCATTTTTAATTTAGAAAAATTCTGTAAGTACATTCCGGTAATGCAATCAAAGAATCACAACATGCATGCGATACACATGTTTAACAGACCTTGCAATATATATATAAATGGCTATAACCAACATCTAACTGACCCTGCTTACATGGGGATGTATCTTGTATGTACACACAGATATCACATACATAAATATAAATATATATATATTTCTTTGAATGAAATATTATAGTCAGAAATATATAATACAAAAATGAACATAATTTTATGTAAGTATCCCTAATACTTTATGTATGCATATGTATTCCTTTATATAGTATTGCAGATTTCCATATGTATTTGCATAATCTAGTACATAATATAATCTTGTGATTAAGTGGATTGACACTGTGCACAGGCACCACTTAAAACCCTATTATGACTAATGCGCTTAGCAAACATGAACATAAATCACATGTCAAATTGCAAGGGATGAAAGGGTGCCCTACTGAGTCTGCTCCTGACGGAATACCAGTTGTTCTAGCAGGATGCTTCACATACAGGATTGTCGTGTGGCTAACTCAGGCACCGGAACCTATATTTAAATGCTAGGCTAGCTTAAGTTTTTATTTCCTTACATTAAAAAAGGTAAACTGGGGTCCTTTACTTTCTACACTCTAATGGCTGGGAGTTCAGCATCCTTATTCCTTATCTGCCTGGTTTTATTCAACATAATGTCCTACTGAGGCAGTATTTTTCAACACTTAAAATAAGAAATTGATAAATGCATCCTAAAGGAACTACAGCCTGGTGAGGAGAATGATTTGAGAACAGAATCCAAATCAGAGCGCATGCTGGGTGGGGTAGCAATCAAATGGAGAGACTGAGCTGGTGGCTGCAGTGTGATGTCTGACCTTCCCATTGCTCCACACCTGGCAGCTCTGGCTTTCATAGCTAGCAGTGTAACACAGGAGATGCAACCACTGCTGAAGAAATAGGCTTGGGGAAAGGTTCCATGGCTTACAAAGGGCCACACAGCTGCTGAGCACTGGAGACAGCTTCCCACCCTGGCCTTGGCTCCATGGCAAAACTTCTTCATACCCATTGTGTTGATTTCTCCAGCAAAATCAAACTTTTATTTAAAAACATCAAATTAATACAATTTACAAAGTTGTTAGTCTACAAAATTGGCAAACATGCAGAAAATGGACAGTACAAATTAGCTCCCATGGCTGGGGCACACAAACTCAACTTTCCTGGGAAATACTTCAAGCACATATAACAAAAATCTTTTTAACAGCTCTCAACTGTATGTCTGTCTTTAAGACTCCATCCTGAGAAAATAGTTTTGTGAACTACACACTGAAAAATGTTCATGGAAGCCTTATTAAAAATCATCAAGCATTAGGAATAACTTTGATTTGCAAAACTAATTAAATAGATTAGTAACTGGTGGTAGATTTTTGCTTTGGAATGTAATGTTATTACTAAAAGAGGTTTAGAATAAATGTTATATAACTATATTACATTAAGTGATAAAAATAACAGTAATTTATGCATAGAATAATCACAATATTGTAATTATAAATATGTATACTTATGTGCACACACATACAGTGTATGTATGTGTGTATGTACATACAGTGGAGAGAAATATGCTGTGCAAAAGAGAATGATTTCTGCTTTCTTAATTTTAATTAACTGTGTAATAAATTTAATAATGTTAAAATGTAATAGTTCAAGAAAATGTTTATGAGTCTAAAGCAGTAGTTTTCAACCAATGGGTCATGACCCCTATTAAGGTCAAATAACCCTTTCACGAGGCTCACCTGAGACCACCAGAAAACACAGATTCATAACAGAATTTATTCATACATTACAATTCATTTTTATGTATTTATTTACTTATGTATGTCTTTTTTAGACAGGTTTGCTCTGTGTAACAGCCCTAGCTGTCCTAGAACTAGCTCTGTAGACCAGGCTGGCCTCGAACTCACAGAGATCCATCTGTCTCTGCATCCAGAGCGCTCATATTAAAGGTGTGCACCATCACTGCCCAGCAAGTTAGGATTCCTAACAGAAACTAAATTACAGTTATGAAGTAGCAATGAGGATAATTTTATGGTTGGGATCACCAGTTGCACCAGTTTCCCTCTTTGTCACATGGGCATAGGATTCTCTCATAGAGATTTAAGCCTGTGGGTCACAGAAGGGGCTTGACAGAAATTCTATTTCCTCTTCTGCTTTCACTTTCTGTAGGAGAAAACACAGGAATGACTGGTGGCCAACCTATCTGGCACACTGTGCTTCTAAATAAGAAGTGAGGCACAACACATGCCTGAAGTTAGAACCCTGAATTCTGAAGGAGCATGAGCAGCCCAGAGCTGGCCTGCAGAGGAGTCTACACTCTCTCCATCTCCCTTAATGTGCTTCTTCAGCTTAGACGCCCTGGTGGTCGAAGAATGCACTATCCAATCCTAGGTAAAGTGCTAACCAATCACAGCCAATAGGCTTCCACTATAGAAGTGGTTGCTCACTAGCAATAAAGCTGCCACTGTTCCCTGAGACCATCTCAGGAATGGTTCATCTCTGTGTCCTTTACTGACCCATGGACATTGCTGTCTTGCCAGGGGATGCCTCAACAACTTTCTAAGATCATTCATGAGGGGTTTGGCATCTTGGGGCACGGAGATAGCATAGAGGCATTTGAGGCCCTCTTAACCCTGTGCAGATTTAAAGAACAAGCTGAGGGGAACAATTAAAATGCTCATGCTGGAGGTTGATTTCTTTGACTATCTTCTTCAGTTTCAACACAGAAAGTTGTGACTCCCTTTAGCATAGCTCATGACCCTTAGTCTTCTTCAGAGTCTGTTTATGTATAGATAAAAAACACATTTAGGAATCTGTCAGAATTTATGGCATGCCTATCTATACATGTCCATCTGTGCCCATGTATACAAATTTTGCATACCTAGAGACTAAACTTGTGCTGGTCAAGAGGTGTGACCCATACTAGGAAAAATGAAAGGAAAGGGTTAGGGGGTCTGCAAAAAGATGATTTGAAAATGTCTTCTCTTCTCATCACATCCCAATGATGAGATAACAGCTCAATTCAGAGAGTTATGGTCCTTCTCATGGACCACAAAGCATGCCAAACTCATCAAGATGCTGGCACTTTCGATCATGACATTAACCAGACGATACAATTTTTAAGTCAATCTTTATGGAGGGTAAACCTTCATTCTGTCCTCCATTAAAAAACTCCAGATAATTCTAGGGCCTCCTACCTGGAAATCAAACAGGCCTAAGTTTTCAATTTCTCCCAAGGAAACCAATAAAAAGATTTGTTTGCACCCGAGACATGAAGGGATAGAGAGGGACATGAAAGAATGTGGAGGACAAAACTAATTATTTTTACCCAGATTTCATCTCCTTCCTGGATTTTTGGGTAAAAAGTTTACCTCCTGCCTGTATTTCAGTCAAATGTGTCCATGAAGATGCAGCCCCAACAGGTCATCAGAGTGCACCCTCCTTTGTTGGGTGCAGGATAAATTATCAGAGCAGAGAGCTGAGTTTTTAATTTATGAAGAGACAGAGTAAATCTTTTAGGTCTAGAGAGTTAGATATTTGCTCTGCCATTTGTATTCCTTTGGGATTTTATGTTTATTTGCAATATACTTTAAAAAATATAAAAGCCACTCTTTGTGCTTGCAGCTGCACAGAAACAACTATGATTTGCCTACCTGGGGTTTAGAGACTGCAGCCAGCCAATGAGTTGTCTCCTGGCACTTTCACCTCTAACCTTTGGTAAGGTGCTGAGTATTTATGTACTTCAGAAAATGGGACAGGGAGTCATCAGAGTACCCCCTACCCACAGCATTTAGGGATGTAATAATACACATAAATTATCCAGGGCAGGAATGACACAGTCAGAAAAATGCAGGCCTAGCCCTCTCAGTAGATGGGTTTGAGTCCAGCCTGGTTTGGTTTCCCAGAGTCACTCAGAACCTTCAGGTCTCCTGTGCAGGATGGCTACCTTAAAGTTTCAGGCCACTGCATGTTGCTGGTAGCCTCTTCTCCTAGGGGAGGGATTAAAGACTATGTGTAGAGCATGAAAATAGTTCTCATATGTAAAGTGGGATAAAAATAGTTCTTACCTCCAGGTTGTTTTGTAGCATAAATAGAATGATGAATATGAATTTGCTCATTATGAAGTTGAGCTCCAGTTATTATCCTGGAAGAGACCTGATTAAAATGACTAATTAGACAAGAGTTTTTGGCAGAACCTTTCCTGGGGTAACAGTCCTGATGTGATGTATTTTAAGCATGCTTACTTGGTGTTCATTTCCTCCTGTTCTCACTTAGGCTCTGCATTTTCCCGGAGCAAGAGCTGATCTGAGTCCTTCCTACAGCGTTAGCATGGAGCCCTTTGTAGCTGGGTAAATGCATATTATTCAATGAAATAGCTTTATTTTAAAGAATAACACAAAGGTGTAGGATTTAAGTGTTTGCTTGGGCTTTCCTTGGCAGTTTTAAATCACAAAGGGATTTCAATTCAAGATGGCTGTCAGAGTTGACACACATTGAACATCTAGTAGGCCTGACAAAAATGAGAAAATTCATTCAAACAAGTTAAATTAGTCATGTGTACAACAGAAAACAAATCTAGCCTTCTTTGGTGGAAGAGTCTATAAGAGTTTTGGAAAGGATGAAAGAACAGAAGATGAAATTGAAAACAGAACTATGAGCCAAAATGCACAGGGAGGGGCAATTGTGGAGAAAGACTTAGGCAGCTTTGGAGGGCTACTAAGCCATGGTGCAGATAAAAGAGCAAAGGGGAGGGGCAGATAGCTCAGGGCTATGAGCAGGTGCCTACTCAGGAAACCACAGAGGGACAGGGTAAGCAGTCTGTCCATCTTGTTTCAGCATCTTAGACCAAATCACACTCAACCGGATGCAGGCATCTATCTGACAAGCAAGACCATGTACCACTGGTTCTATATATATGTAGGTTCCACACTGGCAGATTCAACCAACTGCAGAGGAAAAATATTTACCAAACTCTAACCAATACAGTGTAACATCGACTTATGTAGTTAGGCATAGTGCATTGGCTGATATAAGTAACCTAGAGATGATAGGCATGTTATATGCAAATAGTCTGCCATTTTAGATATATATTTTGAACCCATGCACATTTGTGTATCTGCAGGGGATGCTGAAGCCAATGCTCACGGATCCCAAAGGACAGTTGTGCTGCCCACTTGGCAGTCCTAGGATGAATGGAGGGTCCTTGTACCCAACAATATCACTGCTGAAAATACATCCCACACATCAAAAAAAAAAAAAACAGCTAAAGAAGACTGTTATCAGTATATAGTAGGGCTACAGACTTTTTGAGTTAATCTTGTATCCTGCCACTTTGCTGAAGGTGTTTATCAGCTGTAGGAGTTCCCTGGTAGAGTTTTTAGGGTCACTAATGTAGACAATCATATCATCTGCAAATAGTGAGAGTTTGACTTCTTCCTTTCCGATTTGTATTCCCTTGATCTCCTTTTATTGTCTTATTGCTCTAGCTAGAACTTCAAGGAAAATATTAAAGAGGTATGGAGAGAGTAGACAGCCTTGTCTTGTCCCCGAGTTTAGAGGAATTGGATCAAGTTTCTCTCCATTTAATTTGATGTTGGCTGTTGGCTTGCTGTATATTGCTTTTATTATGTTGAGGAATGTTCCTGTTATCCCTGATTTCTCCAAGACCTTTATCATGAAGGGGTGTTGGATTTTGTCAAAGGCTTTTTCGTCATCTAGTGAGATGATCATGTGCTTTTTTCCCTCAGTCTGTTTATATGGTGGATTACATTGATGGATTTTCATATGTTGAACCACATTGGATCCCTGGGATGAAGCCTACTTGATCATGGTGGATGATTTCTCTGATGTGTTCTTGTATTCGATTTGCCAGTAGTTTTTGAGAATTTCTGCATCAATGTTCATGAAGGATATTGGTCTGTAGTTCTCTTTCTTAGTTGTGTCTTTGTGTGGCTTGGGTATCAAGGTTATTGTAGCCTCGTAAAAAGAATTTGGCAATGTCCCTTCTGCTTCTATTGTGTGGAACAATTTG
This sequence comes from Cricetulus griseus, assembly GCF_003668045.3. Taxonomy (NCBI): domain Eukaryota; kingdom Metazoa; phylum Chordata; class Mammalia; order Rodentia; family Cricetidae; genus Cricetulus; species Cricetulus griseus. Next base: position 114,367,365 of record NC_048596.1, on the reverse strand, counting down.
AGGAGTATTGATATTAGAACTTCTTTGAATTTCTGGTAGAATTTTGCGGTGAATCCATCTGGCCCCAGGCTTTTTTTTGCTTGGGAGACTTTTGATGACATATTGGCGGAGAAAGAAATCAGAGAAATATCACCCTTTACAATTGCCACAAACAACATAAAATACCTTGGGGTAACACTAACCAAAAATGTGAAAGACCTGTACCATAAGAATTTTGAGTCTATAAAGAAAGAAACTAAAGAAGATACCAGAAAATGGAAAGATCTGCCATGCTCTTGGATAGGTAGGATCAACAGGGTAAAATGGCCATCTTGCCAAAAGCAATCTACAGATTCAATGCAATCCCCATCAAAATCCCAACACAATTTTTCACAAACCTTGAAAAAACAATTCTCAACTTTATATGGAGAAACAAAAGACCCAGGATAGCCAAAACATCCATATACAATAAAGGAACTTCTGGAGGTATCACCATCCCTGACTTCAAGCTCTATTACAGAGCTATAGTCCTGAAAACAGCATGGTATTGGCACAAAAATAGACAGGTAGACCAATGGAATAGAGTTGAAAACCCTGATACTAAGTCACACACCTATGAACACCTGATTTTTGATAAACAATCCAAATATATATGATGGAACAAAGAGAACATCTTCAACAAATGGTGGTGGCATAACTGGTTGCAGACATGTAGAAGACTGCAGTTAGATCCAAGCCTATCGCCTTGCACATAATTTAAGTCAAAATGGATCAAAGATCTCAACAAAAATCCAGCTGCACTGAACCTATTAGAAGACAAAGTGGGAAATACTCTTGAATTAATTGGTATAGGAGACCAATTCCTGAACATTACAACAGTAGCACAGACACTGAGGTCAACAATTAATAAATGGGACCTCCTGAAACTGAGAAGCTTCTGTAAGGCAAAGGACAGAGTCAGCAAGACAAAACGGCAGTCCACAGACTGGGAAAAGATATTTACCAACCCCACATATGACAGAGAGCTGATCTCCAAAATATACAAAGAACTCAAGAAGCTAGTCTCCAAAACACCAAACAATCCAATTAAAAAGTGGGGTACAGAACTAAATAGATAATTCTCAATAGAGAAATCTAAAATGCCCGAAAGACACATAAGAAAGTGTTCAACATCCTTAGCCATCAGGGAAATGCAAATCAAACCAACTCTGAGATACCATCTTACTCCTGTCAGAATGGCCAAAATAAAAAACACCAATGACAGTTCATGTTGGAGAGGATGTGGAGAATTGGGAACACTTCTCCACTGCTAGTGGGAGTGCCAACTTGTACAGCCACTTTGGAAACCAGTATGGCGACTCCTCAAAAAGATGGGAATGAGTCTACCACAAGATCCAGCAATTCCACTCTTAGGCATATACCTCAAAGAAGCACATTCATTCATCAAGGACATCTGTTCAAGGATGTTCATAGCAGCACTATTTGTAATAGCCAGAAACTGGAAGCAGCCTAGATGCCCCTCAAATGAAGAATGGATAGAGAAAATGTGGTACATTTACACAATGGAGTACTACTCAGTGGGGAAAAAAAAACAATGGAATCTTAAAATTTGCAGGAAAATGGATGGATCTCGAAGAAACCATTCTGAGCGAGGTAACTCAATCACAAAAAGACAAACATGGTATGCACTCACACACACGAGGATTTTAGACATAGAGTAAGGATTATCAGCCAACAATCCACACTGCCAAAGAAGCTAATATACATGGAAGACACTAAGAGAAACATACATGGTCCCCTGGAGAAGGGGAGAGGGTCAAGATCTGCTGAGCAAATTTGGAGCACTGGAAGGGGGGGAGGGAGCTAGGAGAATGAGAAGGGGAGAAGAATAGGGATGCAGAGGACATGAGGGAACAGAAAGGTTGAGTCAGGGGAAGAATAGAAGATAACAAGAATGGAGATACCATCATAGAAGGAGATATTTTAGGTTTACAGAGAAATCAGGCACTAGGGAAATATCTGGAGATCTACAAAGATGACACCAGCTAACAATCTAAGCAACAGAGGAGAGGCTACCTTAAATGCCTTCCCCTGATTATGAGATTGATGTCTGACTTATATGCCACACGATAGCCCTCATCCAGCAGCTGGTGGAAATGGAAGCAGACACCCACAACCAATCACTGAATTGAACTGGAATCCAAATGCAGAGAAGGACAAGTGAAGAGCAAAGGGATCCAGACCAGCCTGGTGAAACCCACAGAAACAGCTGACCTGAACATCGGGGAACTCTTGCTCCCCAGGCTGATAGCTGGTATACCAGCATGGGACTGATCCAGACCCCAGGAACATGGGTTTCAGTGAGGAAACCTCAGAAATCTATGGGACCTCTTGTAGAAGTTCAGTACTTATTCCTAGCATAGGTGTGGAGCCCATTCCACATAGAGGAATACTCCCTGAGCCAAGACACACAAGGGTGGGCCTAGCCCTATCCCAAAGGATACAATAGACACTGATGACACCCTATGGAAGGCCTCACCATCCAAGGGGAGCAGAAAGGATATGTGATAGGTAGGGTTTTAGTTGGGGGGAGCTGTAGGGGAGGACAGGAGATCGAAGGGAACTGGGATTGTCATGTAAAACAATCCTGTTTCTAATTCAAATAAAAAAAGTTGGAAAAAGGAAAAAAAGGAAAAAAGAATACTGCAAATGTGCATGTGCTAAGTGAATTACATAAAGGTACATCAAGGCAAAATTACTATTCAGAACAAATAAAGATGCTTCATAAAGAAGCAAATAATCCTAATAGGATGGGACAAAACTCACGAACAGTAAGTAGTCTTTTCATAAAAGATTTAGTAGAAAGCTGGGCATGGTGGCACATGTCTGGAATCCCAGGTGGAGATAGGAAGCTCAGGAGTTCAAGGTCATCCTCAGCTACTAAGGAGTTGGAGGCCAGTCTGAACTATTGGAGACCCTGCCTCAAATACACACACACACACACACACACGTCTGCAAGCACACACACAAACCTGGTTCATACCTGATTTATAATTATCTAAAAAGGATAGCCAGAATCCTCAATAACAAGGGGATACAAGTTAGAATAAAGTAATGTTATTTTTCATTCTTCAAAATAAGGCTTATTATAGTGAATACTGATTGTGCAAATAAATCAATGTCCATAATCACTGCTTTGGTACTTCATGGTACAACCTTGAGTCTGTTAGAATGAAAAATGACTGAGCAATCACATGTATCTGTGTCCACCTCAGACCCTCGATCTTATGAACTCATTATGAAAATTCAAGCATGTTCACTGTTGCAGTGTCAAGAATGGGCAAAGCTAAAAATACAAGCCAAAATAAACACACCGTGGACTGCAGTGCTTATAAACAGACAGAACAGATGTATATGTACAAACATGCGAAGGAGTAAAAGGTAGTGTTCAGTGAGAAAAATGATTCACCGAATAAGAACTAGTAGTATAAAATTTCCATAGAGAATCAATATTGTCACACACAGAGAGATTTAAATTCTATTACGTTCTATAAAGTTAGGTTTTGATAGTGTAAGTGTAAACTGACACTGTTCTAATGTCTTCTTTTGGAATTAAAATGATAATAATAAAAAGGACAATACAGACTCTACATAGGAATCTATGTAGGAAGCATAGAAAACTACAAGAGAAGAGAGAACAAGACTCTATTGCTACCCCACTTTGCTAGCCACGTTTACCATCTTCTGTGTTTTTAGCATCCTTTTGTGTGTGTGTGTGTGTACACATGACACTGAGTTGGAGGTGTTGATCTGCCTTAGACCACCATGCTTTGGAGATAGACTATAGCAGAGTTAGTGAGTTGGTGGGGAAGAACTGGAAGACCACATGGTCTGAGACTTCAGGGAACACTAAGGATTGGTGACCCATTGTAGAGAACAGAAAGCAGAAGGATGAGAGTTGGAAAAGGCCCGTATTGCACACTCTCAGAGAGGGTGAGACTGGACACATAGAGGCTGGAATATCTGTGAGAAGAGGTTTGTTAGAGAGAGCACGCTGTTCCCAGCCTAACTGCAAGTGAAAGGCCATGGTTAAGTCTGGGTTCTGCTGACATGGGAGTGTGAGGGTAATGTTGATTCCTTCCTCAGAAGACTGTTTTCAGATTAATGACATTTTCATTGTTTCTTTGAAATTTTCCAAACATTTTGTTTGCCCACACATCAGATTTGTTTGGGTCTTTAAATAAAGGTCCCTTGTCATTACAGTTCTGGTTTGCCTGGGCTGTCTGTTACCTTACTTCTTTCAAAGACTCAACCTCTGCTTTTTGTCTTTTGCGTTAATTTTCTTGTTATCTCAGTATTTCCTTATTTTAAATTTCTGAGGATTTACTTACTATTTATTTTTGTAGTCCCATGTTCACAGTAGGTTTCCCAGTTCTCCTTTTCTGAATTGCCTGGGCACCATCTTAGCACATGGCTAACGAAGCATCCTGAGGGTAAATGAGAGAGTAGCCAGGCTTCCAGCAAGTAAGAAACAACTGTAGACCTTTTCTAGAATCAAGAATGTCCAGACATTGGACACCACCTTGTGTCAAAGGTGCTGCCTGGATCAGGATAGGGTGCCCTGAGACTCCTGCTGTGCCATGTCCTGCACTTAGCTGCACCAGCTGGGCCACCTCACTGACACCCACCCTTCAACCAGGAAGGGGATAACATCCTGGTTCAAATGCAGAGACTTTGCCTCCTGCTGCTCAGTGGTGTCTTTAACTTCAAATTAATCATTACAGTGTGGGTGATGGTTTTTGCACCCAAAGTGTAATAAAAATCTCTGAGAGTAGCAGATTCGAGCTCAGGAGAGCCCGGTCAACTTGGCCATTTTGAATGCCAAAAGGTCAAGTCTTTGCCAACCTCTTTCTTTCTCTACTTGTGATGACCAAGCAGAAGCCGTTGTCAATCTGCTCATAAAATGCTGAATTCTCTTCTTGCAGGGACCCGTGACTGTGTCCACTACCTCAGTTTGGGAATTTGGGACTCTCTCCCACATGCAAGACATTGACTAAAAACACTGAAATATGAGACCTCAAAGACACTGGGCTATTTCAAATAGGAAAGAAAAGTATTTCCAAACAAGAAAAAAAAATTGTACACTCTGTTAATGTCATTATCTTTCTGGCTTTTCATTCCTTCCCCCAAGCGACTCAACAATGCCTTTACTCTAATCTTGCAGCTCTAGGCAGCCCCACCCCATTTCTGCTTCCTGAGTCCCTCACTGGGGAGTTCCCTCGCCAGGCTACCTGAGGCTCCCATCAGTCTGGGGCTGCCTGAGCTGTTTTTCTCATTAGTGTTTTAACAGCACACCATGGTTTCCTCGGTGACACAACAGACCCAGAGCCAATAAACTCTCTCCTAAGTAATGTAAAGCATATTCAAGCATGGGAATGATTGTGTTTCCATGGCTAAAAACAAGCCTTTCCTTTGTTTGCCTTTTCCTTGAGAATACTGCCTGTACCTGGTGAGCCCTTCATGCTAAAGTCATCACTACAGGGCTGGAAACATGGAATGAAACTTTTCCTTATGCAACAAAAGGGAAAAGCCCACAGGCAGATTTCTCACTTGCTCATGGTGTTTTAAAAGCCAGACTACATCAAATGGACTTAAGCTGAGAAACAAGATCCACTGGCCAATCTGTGTGTAAAGAGTGCTTTGATAGTAATGCCAGTTCCTACAATTACCCCATTTAATCTTCATAGAAGCAATGTGAGATGGGTAATGTTATATCCACTAAAGGGATCCACCACTTCTGTTTCCCGGGACACCACAGCCTCAACATGCTGTGTCCACCTGACTTATTAGAGGAATTCTTACACACTCCCATTACATGTAGTTGAAAGAAACAGCTCTCACCCCAAAGGAATAAAAGGCATGGTTTATTCTGGAACCAAAGCTATTTGTGACCATGGCCCAGGGGCATGCATTTAGGTTTTCCCAACAGTAATGTTCCAATGTGGAAGCAGTTCCATGGAGTATTATAGTAACAGAACAAAGAGAGTTATAAATCAAGGCATTTTAAAAATACATTGATGGAAACATCAGAAAGGAAGGTTACAGCACAGTGAGGGAAGTCTTATAGGCTTCAGATGCTATCTGATGACATCTTAGCTTTTGGGTTAATGGAATTTAGTGGTCAACTGAATTAATAAATCCCAAAATGTTTTATCTGTTAATCACAGGATGTTGCATGCAATGCAGAGGTGGGCAAGGAATGGCTACATAGGGAGCAAAAGTTAGCCAAGGATAAAGTATAACTAAACTCTGGATCTGCATCATTCCAACCTCACCACATCACCGTGGTTCTAATTAGTCAATCATTGTTTGCAGACATGGCTTCTTTCCAGGAATTCTCATTCACATGGCTTTTCTTGCTGTAGCGCAAACTACTGACAGGCCTAGAGGCCACTTACGAGCCACTATCCATATTGTTACTATTATTATATTAAATATAAATGTGTGGTGTATGTTTGTGCCAGAAGACAACCTTGTGTGTCATTCCACGGGATGCATCCAGTTTAGTTTGTGTTTGTGTATTTGTGTGTGTGTGTGTGTGTGTGTGTGTGTGTGAGAGAGAGAGAGAGAGAGAGAGAGAGAGAGAGAGAGAGAGAGAGAGAGGGAGACTCATTGTTCTAGAATTCATCTAGTAGGCCAGGCTGGCTGACCAGTGAGCCCCAAGGATTTACTCCACTCTACTGGACTCTGCCTTCCCAGTGCTGAGATTTCAAGAGGACATTACTACTACACCTGGTTTTTTAGCATGGGTTTAGGGTAGAGAAGTCAGGTCCTTGAGTCTGAAGTTAAATACTTTACCAACTGAGTGATCTCCTGTGCCCTAAAATCATCTATTTTAAAAGTGAAATTGTAGCAGCCTTTGTTTATGTGTTGCGAGGCCTGGCACGTTGATTTGGGGAAAACCAAAACATGGAGATGACCTCTCTACAAATGATGGAGATTTGATCACAGAAGTTTGGTAAAGGTACTCAAAAAAAAAAAAAAAAAACACCACTAATGAAAAGAGACAAGTCAGGAAACTCAGTGATTAAGAGTTGGCCCTCTGAGCTACATACACCTGGTTCAAAGCCATTACTCAGCAAACATAAGCTACATTGGCTGTCTAGTCTTATCCATAGACTATAAGCTCCAAGACCACCAGTGTATGACCAACACCATAGATTGAACTGAGTCCTCCACACATTGTTCTTCTCATGCATGTATACCCCTGATAAGATTTGTTAGGGACATTAAGAGATTGAAACAGACATTAGACTCTGCTCTTGTCAAAAAGCATTGGCTCCTCATGGGGTGTGCTAGTCAGGATTAATATTGCTCTGACGAAAGACCATGACCAAAGCAACATGGGGAGGAAAGGGTTTATTGGGCTTATGTTTCACATCACAGTTCATGACTGAAGGAAGTCAATGTTGCAATCCAGGCAAACCTGGCCCCGCCTCTCACCCACCTGTGCATGGCAGGTGTATGTACCCTGGCTCTTTAAAAGAAAAAGTCCGCCCACTTCTGTTCTCTTTTGCCCCATGGGGGCAGATATGACTTTGGTGTCTCTCCCTCTTCTCTTCTCTTCTCTCCTCTGTTCCCCTCTGTCTCTATCTCTGTGTCTCTTTACCTCTTTTTTTCTTTCCTTCCCTTATTTTCTTTCCTCCCCCTTAATGAGTCACATGTACAAGTCTATGCTTCCCATCCACCCGCTGTCCATCACCCCTCACCCCTCACCCCTCAGCACTGAGGTCCTCAGAACCAGCCCCATGCAGTCCCAACCTGTTCCACTTTATTCCATACAGTCGGGACAGGAACTCAAACAGACCAGGGACCTGGAAGCAGCAGTGATGCAGAGGCTATGTTGAACTGCTGCTTACTGGCTTGCTCCTTTTGGCTTGCTCAGTCAGTCTGCTTTCTTATAGATAGACCCCAGTACCACATGCAAGGGTGGCCCCACCCACAATGAGCTAGGCCCTCCCCCATCACTTACTAGTTAAGAAAGTGCTCTACAGGCTTGCCTATAGCCTGATCTTATGGAGACATTTTCTGAATGGAGGCCCGATCCTCTCTGGTGACTCTAGCCTTTGTCCAGTTGACATAAAACTAGTCAGGACAAGCTCACTGGAAAACTAACACCAGAGTAGAAGCCAAACATCTCTGTCTTTGTTTTGTGGTAATTTCCTTTAAATCAATTGTTCATCTCTTCACATAGAGAAGTTAACCACTCTAGAACTGCCTGGCTAATCTATCTCATTCTTTTGAGGCTGAAGGAGTAGGAATAAGTCATTGCCCTAAACCTGTAGTAACTTTGGATTCTGGGAGCAGCAAAACCTTGAAGTCTGTACTCTGGAGCAGAAGTCTCCATCTCCTGAAAACTAGATTATTCCCTTCAAGTGACAACAGTGATAAGGATCTCTTTACATCACCTTAGAGAGGCAGAGTGGAGGCAATGATCCACCAGACACACCTTGACCAAGACTGCTTAATTGTAGACATCCTCCCCATTGTCCTCATTCTCAACTACCCTAAGGACTGGGGTCACTGGACCTCTTGTTTTCTCCTCTTCCTAACGTGGGCATATTGACTACACCTCTTCTCTCTCCTTTCACCATGATCTGTCTCTTTAGTTTATAAACTGGATGGGGCTAAACCTACCTTTTTGGATATTCTAGAGCCCAGGCCTTTGCCCTAAAATCTATAACAAGTTTGACATCAATAAGACAAAAATCTAGAGTAATAAAATATCATAATCTAATAAAATATACCCAAAACTTATGAATTATTTATGAACTTTTTCCATTTAATGTTTTGACTCTATATTGATCATATGTGAAGCAAACAATAAGAAGTAAAACCATGGGTGTAAGGAAAATAGGAGGCCATTGTGTTAATACCTTGGGCTTCTACATGCAAATATGTCCTTTATAACTTCAGTGAATCCTAAATAGTCAATGTTCTTCACCTCCATTATAAAAATGAGGCTCAGTGGGCCAGAGACTAAGTAATATAACCCATTTCCATCCATAGAGAAGTAATGAGAAGCAAATGTCTCTTAGCACACCTGTATCATGCCTCTCACTATTTCCCAAAACTTCTAGAACATTATCTAATGACAAAGTTCTTAGAAAATGAGCATTACCTTAACTTTCCTAGAAGCAAGTGAAGTTAAGAAGGGCTAAGAATCTTTCTTCACATAATAGTTATGTCATGGGAGAGGGTCATTGCAACTGATGACATACAGGAATTAAGGACATCTTGTAGATGTCCTTAAAGTGTGGTCCCCAGTCCAGTATCACTACACCATCTGGGAGCTGGTTTGGAACTCAGCCCCCCTGGACAAGCCTTAGTCCCACTGAATTAAAAGAATGCAAGAAATGCTGTTGTAGAAGGCAGTCATATTAATTAACTTATCATTATTTTACAGGTAAAGAAATATACGCAAAAGGGTATAATAGCTTCCCAAGCAATTAAATAGTAATTTATCAAGGTACAAATGATAAAAAGTATTAATTTGGGACCAGATGTAGTTTTCAAAAATTGGTAGTTTCTGAAATAAGCAGGGTAAATACAAAGCACAAGTTGATAAGATGGAAGTACTAAGATTATGAAGCCATGGAAGAGACACTAACAGGAAGTATGGGTGCCTTTTGTTTTTGCTACACTGGGAATTGAACAGAAGGCCTCACACTTCATGAAAACACTCTGCCACTGAGTCACATACCCCACCCATACTAGTGCCTTTTAAAATACAAAATGAACTAGGGATGATTAAGAATAGAGTCAAATTATACAAATGGGACACATTAATGTTTAATGTGGCTGAACATTTACTATGGGTGCATTACTTCAATTAATGTCCACAGTGACCTTGTGAATAAGTACTGTTGTCACCTTTATTTAATGTCCACAGTGACCTTGTGAGCAAGTTTTATTATCAATACTTTTAAAAAAATGATTTACTTATTTATTATGTATACAGTGTTCTTTCTGCATGTATGCCTGCAGGCCAGAAGAGGACACTAGATCTCATTACAGATGGTTGTGAGCAACCATGTGGTTGCTGGGAATTGAACTTAGGACCCCTGGAAGAGCAGTCAGTGCTCTTAACCTCTGAGCCATCTCTCCAGTCCTTATAATTCTGTTCTAGAAACTAGGGTAAGGACCAGTTGGAAGTCATCAAATTGGAAAGCTATGGAGCCAGACTAGAATCTAGGTCTTCCCACCACAGTGCTGGGGTCATCAACCCACACCATTCTGTCATGTCCTGTAAAACATAGGTAGCAGGGAGAAGAGGTGGACAGCAGTCACTTAAAAATGAAGAAAGCAAGTAAGTTTCCATTAAACTATCATTGCAATGAGCCAGAGCATGAGACAAGAGGCAGTTGCTTCCAAAGCTTCAGTAATGGCTTTTGTGCCATCATCAAACCCCTTAGTTACAAATGATGGATAGAAATTGCCTCTACTAGTTCTTAAGATACAACTTAGCTTTTAAAATCTCCTGTGTATCTATAAATGACTTAGGGCACATATTTTAAAATTAAAAAGAGCAACCTTGCCTGCCATTGGTGGAGCAAGACTTTAATCCCAGCACTCGAGAGGCAGAGGCAGGTGGATCTCTGTGAGATCAAAGCCAGCCTGGTCTACTGATCAAGTTCCAGGACAGGCTCCAAAACAATAAAGAGAAACCCTGTCTCAAAAACAAAACAAAACAACAACAACAACAACAAACAAAAAACAAAAAAGAGCAACCTTTGGCAAGGAGAAAGGAAAACATAAAGAGGAGGTCTAATTTCTTACCATCTCACAGTTCCATGCATAAAAGTAGCTCTGAAACTGATAAAGCATCCAGACATTCCAGAAACATCTTTAAAACAGAATTTTATTTTTTATCTGTCTTGAAGATATAAGCTAGTGTATCACCTTGTTATGGGAAATGGAGAAAAACAAATTATGCAGAAAATTATATACACACAACCTACAGAAGCCAGTTGGTAAATTGTTATACATTTCCCTCTTCTACAGCTATGCAGTTTTATTTTTGTCTATTTTGTTCTGTGTTTAGAGTACTAGTAAGGTTTAGCATCTTATGTGCCCTTCTAATGTTATATTTTTGGGATTTGTCTTTACTGAAAATTGGGCTCACTAGTAATACTAGATAATACTCCATTGAGCATGCTCACAGTGGCTTAATCATTTCTGATCCAGTTGAGACTATTTTAGACAGTTTTAAAAGTTATTCTACAAAGACTGCAGATAGATCCAAGTCTATCAACATGCACAAAACTTAAGTCAAAATGGATCAAAGACCTCAACATAAATCCAACCACACTGAACCTATTAGAAGACAAAGTGGGAAATACCCTTGAAATAATTGGTACAGGAGACCATTTCCTGAACATTACACAATAGACAATTCTCAATAGAGGAATCTAAAATGGATGAAAAACACTTAAGAAAGTGTTCAACATCCTTAGCCATCAGGGAAATGCAAATCAAAACAACTCTGAGATACCATCTTACTCCTGTCAGAATGGCTAAAATAAAAAACACCAATGGCAGTTTATGCTGGAGAGGATGTGGAGAAAGAGAACACTCCTCCACTGTTGGTGGTAGTGCCAACTTGTACAGCCACTTTGGAAACCAGTATGGCGACTCCTCAAGAAAATAGGAATCAGTCTACCACAAGATCCAGCAATTCCACTCTTAGGCATATACCCAAAAGAAGCACATTCATACATCAAGAACATCTGTTCAAGGATGTTCATAGCAACACTATTTGTAATAGCCAGAAACTGGAAGCAGCCTAGATGCCCCTCAAATGAAGAATGGACAGAGAAAATGTGGTACATTTACACAATGGAGTACTACTCAGCAGAAAAAAAAAAACAATGAAATCTTAAAATTTGCAGGAAAATGGATAGAACTAGAAGAAACCATTCACATAGCTATAACCCAATCACAAAAAGACAAACATGGTATGTACTCACTCATATATGGATTTTAGACATAGAGTAATGATTATCAGCCAACAATCCACACTGCCAGAGAAGCTAGTAAACAAGGAGTTCCCTAAGAGAGACATACACGGTCCCCTGGAGAAGGGGAAAGGGATAAGATCTCCTGAGCAAATTGGGAGCATGGGAAGAGGGGGGAGGGAGCTAGGAGAATGAGAAGGGGAGAAGAGGAGGGATGCAGAGGACATGAGGGAGCAGAAAGGTTGAGTCAGGGAAAGAATAGAAGATAACAAGAATGGAGATACCATAATAGAGGGAGACATTTTTGGTTTACAGAGAAATCAGGCACTAGGGAAATGTCTGGAGATCTACAAAGATGACACCAGCTAACAATCTAAGCAACAGAGGAGAGGCTACCTTAAATGCCCTCCCCTGATAATGAGATTGATGACTGACTTACATGCCACCCGATAGCCCTCATCCAGCAGCTGGTGGAAGTAGAAGCAGACACCCACAACCAATCACTGAACTGAACTGGAATCCAGTTGCAGAGAAGGATGAGTGATATGCAAAGGAGTCCAGACCAGGCTGGTGAAACCCACAGAAACAGCTGACCTGAACATCGGAGAGCTCTTGGTCCCCAGACTGATAGCTGGTATACCAGCATGGGACTGATCCAGACCCCAGGAACATGGGTTTCAGTGAGGAAACCTCAGAAATCTACAGGACCTCCTGTAGTAGTTCAGTACTTATCCCTAGCATATGTGCGGACTTTGGGAGCCCATTCCACATAGAGGAATACTCCCTGTGCCAAGACACACAAGGATGGACTTAGGCCCTATCCCAAAGGATACAATAGAATCTGATGACACCCTATGGAAGGCCTCACCATCCAGGGGGAGCAGAAAGAATATGTGATAGGGTTTTAGTTTTTGCGAGATGGTAGGGGAGGAGGGGAGGGAGAGGGAACTGGGATTGTCATGTAAAACAATCTTGTTTCTTATTCAAATAAAAATATCTGCAAAAGAAAACAATTTTCCTGCATTTGTAAATAATGTTATATCCTTTGAAATAAACATTGAAACTTTTGACACAACTATATATGAGTTTTATACTTTTATTTTTATATTTGTTTTGTTTTTGTTGCTATGACAAGAAAGGGTTTATTTGGCTCACATTTAGGTTACAGTTCATTATTGTGAGATGCTTGTGGGAAGAACTTAATATATCACATTCACAGTTAAGAGCAGAGAAAGAATAAATACATATTCCTTGCTTCCTCTCAGGTATCTTTCTCTTTTCTACTATTCAGGAGACCCTGACTAGGGAATGATGCCTTCTACAATGGGCTGGATATTCCTACATTAATTAGCAATCAAGACAGTCCTCCACAGACATGTCAACAGACCAACCTGATCTACATAGCTCTTCATGAAGACTCCATTCGCATGTATTGTAGCCTGAGTCAAGCTGAGAGTTAAAAACTCATCAGCAGAGCTATACAAAGATTTAACATGGTATTTACTACTTCAGTGAATCCCAACAGTGAGTCTGTGGATAAATACCAAAGGCACTGGCATTAATCCTTTCTTTAGGATAAGAACAAGTTCAAAGTTATTAAAGTCTACCTATTGTAGAGTTAGATTGGCCTCCAGTCTTCTCACTCCAAGACTCTGGTCATCACCCCCACACTGTTACAACTTGTTCTACAATACAAGGCAATCAGACATCAGAGGTGGATAGATAGATATGACTTCAAATGATACAACTATTCAATGTGGTTCACCAAACAAATCTCAGAAAGAACTAACAATGTGGAAACTTTAGTAATCTTTTTTAAAATTTTTATTTTATTTTTTGGTTTTTTGAGACAGGGTTTCTCTGTGTAGCTTTGGGGCCTATCCTGGCACTCGCTCTGGAGACCAGGCTGGCTTGAACTCGCAGAGATCTGCCTGCCCTGCCTCCTGAGTGCTGGGATTAAAGGCGTGCGCCACCAACGCCCAGATCTTTAATCATCTTAATGTCATCAAAATTCCATGAGAACTTTCTCCAAACCATCATTTTCACAGGTCCACTCACAACCACTCTTTCCATCAGAGACTTTGTAGTCCAGCTCTGGACTACAGCTGTAGTGTCTCTGGGTTAACTAACAGCAAGATATTTGATCACTAATAACAAAAAGATGTATCACTTCTGCTTCATCAGCAATGATAACTATTGCCTTGTAAGTTAAAATTTTCCTAATTCATTGTAGGAAAGGTCTACACACATACATGCATAGAGGTTCAATCTCACAATAAAAATTCCAAAGTCCCCTATTTTGTATATTGCCATTTTATCTAAATTTTATGAGAGTTAGAAGAAGAATTAACAGCTTCCCAAACTGGGATTAAATGAGAAAAGGACGCTGAGAAGTCAATGACTGGGCCTAGAGAGATGAATTCACTGTTAAGAGTACACACTATTCTTGTAGACAATCTGAGTTCAGCTTCCAGACCCTATGGCTGATGGCTCAAAGCCTTCTGTAATTCCATCTCCAAGGGATCTGATGTCTCTGGTCTCCATAGATACCAGCACACATGTGAACATACATATGCACACACACAATTAAAATTAAAAATAAATCTTAAAAATAAGTCAATGACTAACAGTATCCAGATTTTGTCACCACTTGTTTATCCTTTGCTGGATGAATTTGGCCTTTTAAAACTGTATTTTAGAGCTGAAGAAATAGCTCAGAGATTAAGAGTACTTGTATCATCATGAATTTGAGTTCAGATCCCAGCACCTATATAACAAGCCATCCACTCCACAAAAGCCTGAAACCAGCGCTGGAGGATCCCGTACCATCTTCTGATCTCTCTGTGCATACATCAATGTGTACACTCACACTCAAGTGTGTGCATACACTCATCCAGAGAAGCTCACAATCAACCAACCAACCAACCAACCAACCAACCAACCAACCAACCAATCAAATCTTAATGAAGCAAAACATTCTAAAGCTCTGGGAATGTAACCCAGTGGTGAAGCCCAGTGTGACTGAAAGCCTGGGTTTAATCCTCAAGCTTACAATAATAGTAGTGATAAGAAGGGTGATGGGAGCTGCTGGCTGTCCAAAGAATGCAAGCTCACAATAAAAACTGAAGAGAGGACATAAGACGACAAGAAACCCGTCATGTGGCTCAGAAATAAACACTTCAAAGGATGCAGATGATACAAATATTTCCCAAACCTTTTATGATACTACAAGTACATGTTTGATTTTTAAATATAAACATTTCATATTTGTTAACAACTTTTTTCATTTATGTATTTTCATGATATAGTGTTATTGTGGATATAGCACCATACACTAACACTTTGTACATTTTATCTGTTGCTTATTGTTGGTAAAGCACTATTATCTTGATTTAACCTTGCATTAAAACACCTTTTCCTAAATTTATGCTGTATCTTGAGTTGCTTGTTCAAACAAAACCCCTTGAAATATAAACACCATGTCAAGAAAGAACTGCAACATGAATAGAGGCTTCCCATGTCTGATACTGGAGATTTTTTAAAAAAGCCACATTTAAAAAATCAATATTAAAAAATTCAATATCTATTAGTTGTATAAAATGAACAAGTGGAAATAGCCAAAAGGAAAACATGTTGAAAACTAATCATCACTCTATCATATGTTTGTAGTCATGTGTGGGTTCACCATTTTTCCCACACATGCATGCATATCTACATACCTATATAAATATATTTAATATAATTTTGCTATAGATCAGTCTATACTTTGGCCATATATTTAAATATCTCTCTACAATAATGTATTTTTTGAGCAAATTTCTTATGTGTCGGGTAATTGTAAACACTTGCTGAATGAATGACTATGTCAATGAAATTCAATTGATTTTGGATATGTCAGATTGTGACTTACTATTTTATTTAATACAAACATCTTTAGCACTTATTCATGCATATGATCTTCACCCACAACAGTTCAATAACGATCTGTGGAGCTCTATAATGTACAATTAGAACAGTTCTGGTAATAGTGCAGCAAGGCGATTACATCAAAACATGCCAGGGATGAATTCATCGGAAAGCTGGAGCATAGATCCTTTATTGTAAAGCAAGAAAGGATTAAAAGGAGTGAAATCAGTGCTCTGTGTCAGAAGTCAGAGGATGCATCATAAGGTAGATGGATGGGAGAAAGTGGGGAAGCAGGAAAACCACATACTTAAAACACCAGCAGCTAACAAGAGTGCATACATGTAAGAGCTTGATCTGTGAGGACCAAACAGAAGAAGGAATCAAATCAAAACAAATAGAAAAATTGGAGACTATAGCTACTATATATTGTGAGTTCAAAAATGTCTCAAAATATCAATATGTAGTATGAATAAGGTGGCTGTGAGCCTGGATGCAAATGAAATGTCAGGAGGACGGGAGACTGTCCTGTGCAAACCTAAGCCAGCAGATTAGATGACCTTGGTGAAGTCTATACTTTTCACTGAAATTTTCAGCAGATAAATTACTTGAAGATGATATAGAAAATCTGAATTGAGCAATGACCTTGACAATTTGAAAATTCCATCAAAGAACTGGTTTTAAAAGCCAGACACAGAGAGGTTCACAGTTGCAATGTTTCAACTATTCAAAGAATAATTTCTTTGCTATCTGAGCTTCTACAGAGAATCACAAAATAAGCATCCACATTTTAGGATGCTAACATCAGCCTCACGAAGAAATCCCACAAAAATAACCTGAAGAAGAGCACACTGGTGATTTTAATGCACGATGCAAACACACAAACTATAAGTAAAATATTATTTGGACTCAAACACTAAAAAGTGTGGTAGATGATGGCCAGTTACATTTTGCTTTATTTTAAATTGTGTTTATTTTTAGATGTATTTCTTTCCATTTTTCTTGAGTTCTTGTTTTGCCTGCATTTATGCATACGTACTGCCTGTTTGCCTGGTCTCAGGGGAGGTCAGAAAAGATCATCGGGTTCTCTGGAACTGCAAATATGGATGGTTGTGAGCTACCATCTGGGTGCTGGGAACAGAACCCTGGTCTTCTGAAAGAGTAACAAGTGCTCTTAACCACTGAGCAATCTCTTCAGTCCTGAAGAGTGTTGATAAACATGATTTTAAAGAGCATTCTGCATTACAAAATCTGTTCAACAAAAGCTATGAGTTATCCTGACTGCATTAGCCTAGAAATAACTTTATGCAACTGGAAACTTCCAACATATCTCAATGACTTACATGGTTTGCCATTGTTGTGTTTTGAGGAGGAAGAGGACCTCTATTACTGTGCTTCATTGAGATAGACTCATACATCATTGTTCATTGCAGCTGCATTTATAACAATAAAAGGGGAAACCCTCTGAGTATTCCCCCATGAAGTCTGAATCTACAAGCTTGTATTTTCATGCACTAGAATGCTACCTGGCAAGAGGAAAGAATGAATGACTGATCTGTGGGATGATGCAGCTGTATCTCAAAACCAGCCTTGTTTTAACAAGCAGAGTAAAGCTGGAGGAGGAGACACTGGGGTTTCCATTATATAAAATTCTACAATAGGAAAAATCAGTACCCAGCAATAGAAAGTGGAACAGTTGCCTATGGGAGAATGAAGAGTGACTAGGAAGGAGTAACAGAACTTTCTAGAACTGTGGGGATGTCTTGTATCATGCTTGAGATGTGGTTCTGTGTGTCTCTGCAGCTTGTGGAATCATATCATTAAACTTGTGCATTCCAACAGGTGGAAATTCCACTTCAATTGTAAAAGAACCCTGGAACCATAGCGAAGAATGAAAACAGGATTTTAAAATCACCTTCAGTTCTCAAGATATTACCAGACAAGCCTTGTCTATGAGTTTGCTGACTTGTGCTGGGAATCTTAAGGAAATGCTGATTCTCAGCCTGGGACACCATCACCCCATCCCATACCCTCTACCACCACCCCTTACCCTTCTACTACCACTACCATCTCATATACCATCCCCCTACCCCCTACCACTACTCACCCCTCTACCACAGTTACACAATGACACTTTATAAGAAGCTAACAGCTTTCCAAAAATGTACAAGTTGCCCAGGTAGGAGTGGGAGAGCTGTCTTGTATAGCACTGTTTGGTCCAGGAAATCTGGCAGGAGCAATAAGAGAATGAAGAAAGGATAGCGACCCATACAGACAAGCTGGGATTGGATGGGCTGTGCTCCATCTGATGGAACAGTACCTTCCACATAACAAGTGGAAAGCTCAGCCTGCTTATTACATACAACACAGGAGGAGGGGTTGGGAGGTCTTTGTAGAGAGGAGTCTCATGCTGCAAACATCTGAAAGAGCAAGCTGCCCCATTTGCTTTGTGTGCACTTTATCAACATCTGGACACAGACCAGAGAAGGCGGTGCCCATTCCCGAGGGTCTGAGGCATCAAACTCTTTGTTACACCTCTGGTAATGTCAGTACTAGACCTCCACTCAGGAGTTCATTTGCTCCTTATACATCTATTTCCTCCACTTCCACAAGCAATAGTGTAAAACACCCGCAGTAGAAATAGAAAATTTGTAGCAGCTGTGCTGAATACATTTGTATCAATTTGATTCAAACAGAAGTCAACTGGGAGGAGGAAACCCTGATTAAGAAAATGTCTCTAGCTGGATGATGACACACCTTTAATCCCAGCAAAGGCACACATATCTTTGAGTTTGAGGTCAACCTGGTCTACAGATTGAGTTCCAGGACAGCCAAGGCTTCACATAGAAACCTTGTCTTGAAACAACCAGAGAGAGAGGGGAAGGGGGAGGAAAAATGCTTCTATAAAATCAGGCTGTAAACAATCACTAAGACATTGTCTTAGTGATTGATGGAGGGGAGCCCAGCCCATGGTGGGTAGTATCATCCCTGGGCTGGTGGTCTTGGGTTCTATAAGAAAGCAGGATGAGTAAGTCAGGGGAAGGGAGTCAATAAGCAGCACACTGCTACGGCCTCTGCATCAATTCCTGCCTCCAGGTTCCTGCTCTGAGTTCCCGCCTTTACTTATTTTTATGATGAATTGTTGTATGGAACTTTGAGCAAAATAAACCCTTCTCAAGCTACTTTTGGTTATGGTGTTTCAACACATTAGTAGTTACCCTAACTGACACAGCAGCAAATTTAAAGGCAGCATATAAAATGGGTCTGCTTAAGGATTCCAAGAATCCCCCCTGAGGACCATAAGATGGTCCATTTTGGTTGTTGCCAGGACTCTGCAACATACTGGTGCCAGCCCATCTTGAGGTCTCACAAAGGCCTCTAGTACTTCAGGTTAAAGAAGCTAGAAACAATGGTTGGCCTGATACTATGTATACCAAAGATGACCTAGAATTCATGGCTATCCTGCTACTTCCTACTGCCACAGGCTGGGATACATCCTTTTAGAACTTAATTATTTTATTACTGAATTGAAACTAGGCTTCCTATGTGTATCCTAGGATGCGGTTCTCTTGAGTATAAGGGCCTCCTAGAATCCTGGGATGAGTAGGATCATCTAACTTGACTTGGAACCTGAGACTTCAGCCACTCTAGCCTGTGCCTCCCTGCCAGCTGTATGTAATTCTGCCCCAGCTGCACCTACCTGATCTTATGGTCGAAGGAGTTCCCACAGAATTTAGAGCATTCCATGTACAAAGATATAAGGCTTGGTGTTAAATTGAGACTTTCTGGTATGTCGGTGTGATGGTTTGATCAGCAATGGTCTCCAGTGGCTCGTATTTAACTGTTTGGTCATTAGAGACTACTAGGCGGTGTGGCTTTTTCAGAGTAGGTGTGGGCTTGTTGGACAAACTGTGTTTCAAGAATTGCCATGGTGGGGGGCCTAGGCCCTGCCCCAAATGACTTGACAGATTTTGATGGGAGGGAGAAGGAAATTAGATCATTTCTAATTTAAATCAAATGTACAAAATCATTTCTATTTAAATAAAATGTATAAAATTGTTTCCAATTTAAATAAAATTTATGAAGAAAAAATGAGTCTGAAAAAATTAACTTAAGGGCTGGAGTGATGGCTTAGAAACTAAGAGCACTTGCTGTGCTTGAAGACCTGAATTTGGTTTCCAACATCCACTTTGGGTGACTCACACCCACTTGTAACACCAGCTCCAGGAGTGCCAATTCTTGTCAATTGCACTCATGTGCATATTTTCTCCCTCCCTCCCTCTCTCCCTTCCTCCCTCCCTTCTTCCCTTCCTCCCTCCCTCCCTTCCTCCTTCCCTCCCTCCCTTCCTCTCTTTTTCCCTTTTTCTTCCTCTCTTGCACACCACACATTCACACACATGCAGGTACACAGAGCTAAAAAATGAAATAAATATCTGGATGATGACAAACATCACCATTTATACAAGTCATCAATTCTCCTAAATTAACAGGAAAGTTCTTTTCTAATCAAAATTTTAGTGGATTTTCCATTTTCCTTTACTTTTTGAGCATCTTACATCCATTTTCTCTATACATGAGGCAGAAGGGAACTTGTGCCAGGATATAAGGCCAATAGAGCAAGCAAGAGTCTCAGGGTAGTTCTATCTTGGAGTTTAAACTGAGGTATGATAATTTTACATTTCAAAAAGTGTAAAGTGGGAAGATGACAGAGCTTTCTCAGTGTATGTTGGTCAACCACTGTCCTTTTAAGAAAAATAATAAATTGAAACCCTCCAACCACCCATCACACAAAAAACTCCTTAGTTAAAACAGAAGACCGTATAAGAGAAGTGAGAGATTATACAAGTCCTGAGTAGTAAAAACTGCAGTAACTACATCAGAAACAGTGTACTCTAACATAATCTGAACATTGACAGATTCAAATATATAATACCAGTTCCATAGGTATGACACATAATCACAGAAATAAACTGCAAAGGGTTTGCAACATGTACCATACACAAAGATATATTTAAGTTTTCATGACCAATTTTCTAAATCACCAGGAGCCAGCTATTTAAAATCTTGTTTCTCCAGCTTGGCAAAATATTTGGATACTTAAAACCAGATAAATGTTTGCAGGGATGGGTTGGGTACCTTGGGTAAAATGTTGATGCTCCTGTTATCTTTTGTGAGAAGCAAAAAAAAAAAAAAAATGCCCAGAAATTGTCAAATATTTCCTGCTACACAATAGCTCCTTCTAGTCAAGAGGCATTTGTCTATACAGAAATTTTCATGATGATTTTTTGTCCTGGCAGAGTGAGGTGGTAGATTTAGAATACGATGGACCTTTCTCCTCACTTATTTCCCAATGCCTTTTGGAAACACTACATATTTCTGTTGCTGAAGCTATACTTATGGCAATAACCAGGCCTTCACCAAATTTTGACCCCTCTTCGCCTCCCTGCCCCCAAACTCTCTGCTGCTGTTCTGACCTCTGAGTTTGTGGTCCATCCCTGGTGGCAGGGCAGCACACTCACAGAATACAGTGGTCCTTTCCAATGTGTCTGTGTCAACAGCCACACTCCCCAGCAATCACAGTAATGATGTCTCAGGTCTCAAAGCTCCATGGAGTTTGTGATCACATGGAATGTAGATTCCTTCTCTGACACTGCCTGGGGATGCTTGGAGAGGGCTCTCTGTGTCCTGTTGACACTGTTGGGTCCCACAGTTTCATGGTGGCTCTCGATTTCCAGCTTGACTCATGTTCTCTTGTGGACTCAAAGAAGTCTGAACTGGAAAAGTGGCTGGTTTCTAAGGAGCTACAGTTTGCTCCCAGATGCCTGCTCTTGGTGTTGAAGGGGAATCTGTTTTATCACCATGCAGAATGCTTTAGAATATCTAAAAAAAACTTGGGAGCCTTCCAGGGAAATCTGCCCCTAGCTCCCCAAAGTGCTAAGAAATGTCTGAATGTTCTTTAAACCCAAGCCAGGAGTCTGTAGCCCTCCTAGGGAGAAGGGGGAAAGATGGCTGGAAAAAATAATACATGGAAAAGCTGAGAAGAAGAATGATGCCTTGGAGAGATAGTTCATCCAGGTCTGGGGTTGGGAAAGTAGGAGATGAAGCTGAAGCATCCTGCCATGCTGGAAGTGCTCAAAACATCTAACGTGGTCAGATGAGAGGGGATCCCTTTGACCACATCTGGTGTCACTTAGCAACGGCATAATAACAGTAGTCACTTTTTGAGTATAAAATAAAACCCAAGAGTTGATGATATTTTTTTAAAGAGAACAGATAGCATAATTAGAGGAAGTGAATGTGAGGGTATGAAAAGTCCCTTTAACAGAGGGATTACTACAAATAATGCACATGATAGTGTTGGTCACAAAACTGCAGTGGTTGGTGCCATGCAAAGGATAGTGTGGATTTTCTTTGGCTCATCACTCTTTCCTAAATACTATTTTCAAGTACAATGGCTTATATGATAAAAGTGTAAATAGTCACCTGTGAAGATATGTTCATATTCTAGTACTTGAAGGCAATATCATAGCCTCCATTTGTGCTAGAAAATCCTTGGCAGAATCTGTCTTTCCTCTCTATTTACATGCCTCTGACAGAAGGGCTTCCCAGCACAGTTGCCCTGAGCAAAGACATTGTACAGCCTGCAGAATGAATGGGGCTGAAATTTAACCCATTGCTCTTTATGTTAAACAGGCACTGCTTCCTGATTACACATCTTAGCTTGCTGTTCTGTAAAATAGCCAGGACACATGCCTTTGTAATCCATATACTACCAGTTGGAATCTTCCTTTGGTCATAAGGCCAAATCCCTACAAAGCTCATTGGCTGTGGGACCATACAGCCTTGTAGCTGAGGCTGAAGTCAAAGCAGGCTAAATGAGACATGCCAGGTTTTCAGTTTTCTATGATAGGGTTCATTGAGTTTGCTGTACCTTAGTTTATTTTCTTCCCGTAAATTCAGTGCTCTGTTCCAAATATGTGTCCTGGTTGTTGCCATCCTAAAACCAGAGAAGTGTCCAAACATGTCAAGATACCACGATGACATCATCAAGAAGCTGGTCCAGCAGGATGTCCTCCACCCACTGACTTTCTGATTCTTGAGCATCCATAAGTTCCTTCAGAAGTCACCACCAGCACTGCTGGTCCTCTTAGCAATGATGTGCCTCCACCTTCTTCCAGAATTCTTGCTTCTCTCTATTCAGAGCTGACAGTGGACTGCCTTCTGACCCCTCTGCTCTGTGTCCCTGTCTAGTGAAGAAAGGTTAAGTGTCAATGCTTCACAATTGCCACGACTTTGGGAAGCAGCAATTCTTCATCAGATGCAGCACTCAGTGGATGCCCTTCCAAATTCTCACTGATGCCACCCTGCCACAGGAATTTCCACTGGTTTATTTTCTAGGCTGGTGGAGTCAGAAGGAGGTTAGGATCAATTGGCCTTCATTCATATGCTTCCCAAAGAGGCTACTGGACAAGCCTGCAAAGGGAAAGAAAGCACCCCAGCCATATGCTGACACTAGGAGATTTCTTGCCTGTGCTGCTCTTTGGCCACAGGACTGGAAATAAAATAAAAAACCTAAATAAATATGTTTAAAACAGAGGATGATCATAAAGATGCCAAAGAATATGGCTACAAAGGAGAGATGTTCCAAGTTTACTGTTCAGTGATGCATGGGCCTAAACTGTGGGCCACTGCCACATACATGGTCATGTAAATGAATGGGTATGATGAAAAATATGGCAATGGTATGATTTTTTGAAGACATAATGACCAAAATTTAATTCACAATCAAATGTGTGGTGTTTCTGGCAGAACTCAGCTCTTTGGCTCTGCATGACTTCACTGCCACCTTGGTTCTGAAGCAGTGTGTTCACACTGCACAGTGCATCCCACCATTCCGTGCAGCAGCATCAAGAGCTGCCTGTGAAGCCTCTACTCAGTTTCCAAACCACTGTGTCCTGGAGCTTAGAGTGCTCTTATTGTGCATGTAGTTCTTTGCTTTTATAGAAACACGATGGTTAAGGGGGAAAACAAAGACTTGTAATGTTTTCCTAGAACCAATCTTTACCATGTAAGCATTAAATTAGTGTATTTTAAAAATTGTACTGTGTTGAAATATTTGTTTATAGAACTTGTGGTTTGAGCTGCTGTCTTGAATTTCATTAAAAAGACACTAAATGCATTTTGGTTTGAGATTAGGGCAGAATGTCAAGAATTTCTGAAATGGTTCTAAGTATATTCTACAATTTTATACTATATATTTATGCAAATTAATTCTCAACATTGATTGCCAAAAAAATCTAAGCATGAATTTGTTGCAGGAGCCTGACAGGTGTCCCTTGGGGGTGGGGGAAATGAGAAGTGACACCAACGACACGTTTTTCCCAGGAAGGCGTAAGCCTTATATATCCCCAACCCTGCCCCAGGGGAGGAGATCCACTGAGCCGGCATCTGCTGAGGTGATGTGGTCCCTGTCCAAAGGTTCATGTCATCTCTTGTCTGCTGTTCTCAAGGCCCTCTGGCAAACCCAGGCTGGCTGTCAGTAGATATCAACTTGAGCATGCTCTACGCCAGGTATCAGGCCCATTGAGGCTTAGTTTTCCCTCATGAATCATCTTGGGGAAACACATACATGGCCATATAGAGTCAAGGATAGCTATGAATGTAGTCCAACACAAAATCAGAATCACTTTGGGAAGTTCACAAATGTCTGTAACTCCAGTTCCAAAGGATCCAATACTCTCTTCTGGCCTCTGAGGGCACCTGCACTCAAGCACACATACCCACCCCCACCCTCGACACACATGCATACACACAATACTCATAATTAAAAGAAAAAGTCATGTTACAATGTCAACAGGTTGGACATGCCTGTGAGGCTACATTTTGCAATATCAAATATTCAGCCAAAATTTAATACTTTACTTAAAATCAAAGTGGGTGGTGGTGGTACATGCCTTTAATCCCAGAATTCTGGAGGAAAAGGCAGGCAGATCTCCAAGTTTAAAGTCAACCTGGTCCACAGAGTAAGTTCCATCCAGGGCAGCCAAGGCTACACAGAGAAACCCTGTCTCAAATTGAATACAAACTGATCACACCTATCTCAATATAAAAATGTGTTTTCATCTTTAATAATAGGTAAAGTTATATGTATGCCTAAAAACCTTTATGGAATAAATTTCTTTTTAGTAAATGCTTGTTTACATCCTTGGGATGCTTACATCCTTGGGATCCTGAAAATGTCTTTAGGGAAAGAGAGGTTGTGAGTGGGTAAAGTAAGAAAGCCTGACCTGTTGTCCCATGTCTCGGACTTTCGTCTTTGCTTGGCCCTGTGCTACCTGTAGGCCACTGCAGCTAGCGGCACCCAGGATGTGGCTGGGGAGCTGAAGAAGGGCAGATGGAGTAGGTGACAACATTCAGCGCCTGCAAACAAACTTTGGAGGCAATTGCCAGTGCAGGGTGATTCTGAGCACAGCCCTTTCTGTCTAGTTGTGAAGGATATTTCTAGAAAGTAAAGTAATGGCTGTAAGGACTCAGGCATTATGCTGGCCTGCCCCTGTCACAGGGCAGAATGCACTTAAGCAGGCAGTACCCTGGTCATCTCAGGGTTCTATGATTGCCTAGTCTGCAGGCAAGGGCAAAGGACCCCTTTAAAATAAAGAGCCCCAGCTCTTTTTCCTCCTCCTCTCTTTCCTGCTCTTTCCCGGAGGTTCCCCTGGGGCAAACAGGACTTTACTTTAGTCTCCCTCTTCTCTTCTCTCTTCTCTTCTCTTCTCTTCTCTTCTCTTCTCTTCTCTTCTCTTCTCTTCTCTTCTCTTCTCTTCTCTTCTCTTCTCTTCTGTTCTTTTCTTCTCTCTCTCTCTCTCTCTCTCTCTCTCTCTCTCTCTCTCTCTCTCTCTCTGTCTCTGTGTCTCTTTACCTCTTTTCTCCATCCTTCCCCCTCCATCCCCTTTCTAATAAAACTTCTCACTTAAGTTCTGTCTGCCTGGCATGTTTGTCACCCATCTCGGTCAACCTTGCCTATCATGGAATCCACCAAGGTCACCCACGCAAGTTCACCACAGATAAATATTCTGATGGACTGTCTCTGTCTCTGTCTGTCTCTTTTTGTCTGTCTCTGTTTCTCTGACTCTGTCACTCTCTTCTCTCTCTCTCTGCATCAAAGCAAGAGACCCTAGGAAGGTTGAGACAGATTGTGCTCATAAATTAATTTAATAACCATTTTGACAAGTGCATACTCCATTCAAGGTGCTGTACCAAGTAGCATTAGGTGATAAGATAATACTAAAGTGCTGAAAAAACTGGGGAAAAGGTCTCCAGCTCTGGTGGTTGGTTTTGATTATTCGTCAACAATATAAGCATCCAAAGAGATGACCTCATCTATTCCACAGGCATGACCAGAGATCATGGCACAGATGTTCAGAAATAAACAATGTGAGTGCAAGCACATAGCTGCAGAGCCCTGTAATCACCCAAGAAGAGCTTAGACCATGCTTCTGCAAACCACAGAAGAGGCTACATCAGAAAGCAACTGGAGGCTTTAACCCAGCTGTGCTGTTCTTGGGTTCCTATTTTACAGACCACCTTAGAAACACCCTGCAAAGTGTCCTCACCCAGAGTGGATGGAAGCAAAGATCTTCCTGCCCACACAGTTCTGACAAAGAATGTATCTTCGGCTATCTCCATTACTTGACATTTGTGACCCTCTACTGGGAATTTTCATTTTCTTGACTCTGAGGTTCTTTTCTCTACACTTCACTGAAGAGGAAGTATCTTAGATAGGCTTTCTATTGCTGAGATGAAACACCATGACCAAAAAGCAAGTTGGGGAGAAAAGGGTTTATTTGGCTTATACTTCCATATTGCTGTTCCTTACCAAAGGAAGTCAGGACAGGAACTCAAACAGGGCAGAAACCTGGAGACAGAAGCTGATTCAGAGGCTATAGAGGGGTGCTACTTACTGGTTTGCTCTGTAAGACTTGCTCAGCCTGCTTTCTTATAGATTCCAGAACCACCAGGCCAGGTATAGAGCCATACACAATGGGCTGGGCCCTCTCCCCATAAATCACTAATTAAGAAAGTGTCTTACAGTTGGATCTTATGGAGGCACTTTCAGATAACTCTAGTTTGTGTGTCAAGTCTAGCCAGCACAGAAAGGTTATGTAGGCTCTCTTATCCATTTGTTTGCACTGTATCCAGTACAAACCACAGTACACAGTAGGTACTTTGTACTATGGTAGGTCTCATAGAGTGAGATGAAGATGATGCCTATAGAGATGGGTGGTTGGGCGGGGGACAATACAGGTGCCCCACTTGCTATCTCCAGTTTATCTTCACACTGAATTGGAATTGTGGAAGTGGTCCTGATTCTAATACTAATAATGTCTGGTCCTTTAGGATGGTGGGACCTAAACTCACATTTGATTTAGATGAACAACAACAGAAAAAAATCACAATTGAGAACAAATTCAAAACCCCAATAGTTAAGAATATGGTGTGACTACAATCTACCCAGGTCTACCTAGCCTTCTCATTAGATGAGAACTGAGTTAGACAAAAGGCTATTTACCCAAGGAAAATGTTCTAGACAATATTGAATATAATTGACTTCCTGCATAGGGAGATACAATTGCAAAGTGTTTATTAGTTATAAGATACTCAACAATGGTATTATTGTTAGAATAACATAATTATTTCCCAGAACCAGCTTCACTGAAAATATTCCTATTATATACCAGAGTAACATGACTTTAAAACAAGGTATTTCAACACAAAACATTTTTCACAGAACTCTTTTTCAATAGGTACAGACAGTTGTGTTCATGTATATATATTTACAGGTGCACAAAGGCCCTGGAAACAGAGATGGAGATTGTAAGTAGATTGCCATCAGAATGCCACAGCTCACATGCCCTGTTCATTAAAACATGGTGTGGGATATTTCAGTGTGTTGATGGGGTATAAAAAATATTCCCACAGAAAGCAATGACAGCATATAGGTTTTATCTTCACATTCATAAGGCTGTCTACTTATTTATTAATTTGTTGGACAAACTGTGATGTTACAATAAAAATAATTTGGATCCATAGATTCAGACATGGATAAAGCATGGCCTTACCCTGGAATAACTCACTCTCTAATGAATTCTAGGACAAAGAATAGTCATTGAGAGTGTATTACCTCAGTCTCCCTGTCACAGCCAAAGACATGATCAACCAAGTTACAGAGATGAGGAATGTGGAAGTCAAAGGTGTCAGGTTGCATTTACAAAGAGGAATAATCTAGTTTAAGGTCTATGACAGAAAATATATGTCATCAAACCTGACATACAACAATCTGTATCTATTAGGAAGAAATTGAGATATTTGTTCAAACTGTTATCTCTCTATTTCTGACAATGAATTTTCCTTGTCCTTTCCCAATGACTTTACTCCTAACCTAGGTTTTGAACCAGGATGATTTTTAATGTGTTATGTTTCTCATTCCAGAAACAGATTCCACCCCAGGAAATTGAAGGATATCACCCACTGAACAAAGTTTCCCCAAAGATAATGACTGTTAACTCTGAGAAAAAATTAAAAACAACTTCAATGGGTGCTATAGGGATTCCCATGCAGGGGGGGAGTGCAGGAGTGAGTATTGGAGACAGACACTGCTGGGTGTCTCCATCTGGCACTATTCTGTACCTACAGAAGACTCGAACCAATGCTTATCAGGCAGCTGGAACCTACAGAAATGAACTATCATGGAAACTCTCAGGCTTAATGCCTGGAAAGATGAGAGGGAGCCCAAAACATCTCAGGAAGACCTGAAAAGGAGAGACCCAGACAAGGGAAGGGGCTTTTTAAAATGGGTCCGAGTGTATACAGAATGCAACATGAACACATGAACTCCAATAAACTGACTGAGAATAAAATTACAAGAGAGATTTTTAATTGCCTTTCAGAGAAAAATTAGTTCAGGCAAATTAATGACTGGAAAACATGGAATAAAGACCCAAATCTCTTCAGAGGAATATAACAGGATATAATCTTAAATAATATCATAACACATTTAACCATACTACATAAAATTACTGACATACTGAGAAAGTCATTCATGCCAGAGATGGAACACAGTCAGAAGACACAGAGTTAAATGAGAAAAAAAATAGTTATTATTATTATGTTCATGGATCTAAAGGAAACTATAGTTATAATAAATCGGTAGACATAAAATCTCAAAAAATGAATAGAAATGATTAAAATAATCTGAGTAAACTTCCGAAGGGTTTAGCAGAGGCCAGTGTCCAGATGAAAGAAGCACGGAACAGATCTCCTGGAATTCTCCCAGGGAAAGAGACTGAAAGCTAATGAGAGACTAGAATGTGAGCACAGCTGGTTTGTAGAAGCTCTGTGTGTTGGTGACTGTGAGATCATCTCACTCTTCCTGTTGGATGGCACTGACTATTGATGTGTCCTTTCCCACCTTGTCATTAGATGTTGGGTTTGAGGGTAGGCAAAAAAATCAACATTCTTCATAATCTTGCATAGACT
Source organism: Cricetulus griseus (assembly GCF_003668045.3). Lineage (NCBI taxonomy): Eukaryota > Metazoa > Chordata > Mammalia > Rodentia > Cricetidae > Cricetulus > Cricetulus griseus. The sequence goes on along the minus strand of NC_048596.1, from coordinate 114,337,933 downwards.
CTGGGCCTGGACAAAAGTGTTAGCACATGTCACTCAAGCATAGACTTAATACAGATACTGTGTCTTTCCTCTTTGACACTCCTTAGTAGAACCAAGTGCCATGCTGTGAGAAAGCTCAAACCAGTAAGGTAGAGAAAGCTTACAGGGAAGAGAGCCACACCAAGTCATCTCAAGGAAGGGAGCTGATGTGTCCCATCACCACAGTCAAGTGTAAAACAGATGCAAACCTAAAACTGAGAGCAGGTTATTGTGATGGTTTAAAGCCTTCCATTAGACTCTATTTTTTGTGCCTCTGCACACCAGGAAAAGAAACTTAAGTAAAATATTTATAATTTGGTTTTAATAGTCATATAAAAATGTTAGCCAACCATGAGAAAGATAGAATCAAGTGATGTGGAAATAGACCAACTATTAAAAAATAGGAATAGAAAACCCATCAATAGCTATTGAAATACAAAGCATACAGGTTGTTTAAATGGGGGTAGTGTGGGAACCACATGATGATTTTAAAAGGTGAGTCTTTGGAATAAAAGTCCTACTTTTTCTTTCAATGAGAGGAATAAATGTGCTTGGTACCTGTCACAGAGAACAGAGTTTCTCCAAGGACAGTTAGGATTACTCTGGTGGTTGTTTTAGTTGTTAAGCCCCATCCCTAGTTACAAGTCTCTGAATTAAAACAAAACAAAAACAAAACAACTTGGCTCTCAATGGGAGCTAACCTTGAGCATGACAAGTCTGAGACTGCTTTCAGATGACACCATGCTTTTCTTTCCCCAGTTCTCTACCCTCTCTTAGCACTTGCTCAGTAGATGACAAGAATTCAGATCTCCAGCTTGAGCATTCCCCAATGGCATTTGGGAGATATAAAAGGAATAGTATTACTGTAGTGAGGACCAGCCTTCATCAGCTCAGGGATTGAGGGGGATCTACAGCGTCAGAGAAATAACCAACCTGCTTGAGTTTTCTATCCGAGGAAGTAAAACTTAATTCTCTGGGGCTGTGGAAAAAGGGAAACACACACACACACACACACACACACACACACACACACACACACACACACACACACACACACACAGACACACACACACACACACACACACACACACACACACACACACACACACACACACACACACACACACACACAGACACACACACACACACACACACACACACAGACACACACACACACACACACACACACACACACACACACACACACACACACACGACACACACACACACACACACACACACACACACACACACACACACAGACACACACACACACACACACACACACAACACACACACACACACACACAGACACACACACACACACACACACAGACACACACACACACAGACACACACACACACAACACACACAGACACACACACACACACACACACACACACACACACACACACACCTCCAACCTCCAACATGTCAAGATCTCATCTAGGGTGCTGATGAATGGCCAGCATTCCACAACTCAGAGAAACTGAAGAGGAGCTGCTGTGTGGACAAACTACTGGACAGACAAACAGACACATGAAGACTTTTCTGAGGGCCCAAACTTAGTTCTTCATTTTATTATTCTCACTGTTGCTTTCTCTACTTGATTCTTTTTCTGTTCTGTTCTTTTACCCTGATGTTTCCCTTCTGTCTCTCTTGATGTCTTCCTTCTAGCTAACTTTATTTTTCTCTTACAGTTTAGATGCCTCAGCAAAACCTTTCAAGCAGTATAAAAATTACAATGTGGTTACATCCTATTTTTAAGTGAATGATTACAAAGAATACAAGTAAAAAAAAAACATGTTTTCCATATCTCGTACATGATTAAAGGTTTTACAGGTGAAAAACAAGTTGTCCCAAGAACCTGCATATATTTATACCCAAGCAACTTGTTATAGATTAACACAGATAGTTTGCTCAGCCAGTTCTTTTGCTGGCAGGTTGTATTTTGCTATTACAAAGAAAGGATCAATCACTTTATTCCTTATCTTAAAAGGCTAATCTTATAAGAAATCTTTAAAAATCATAAACTCCAAACTTTTATGAAAAACATAAACCCTACTTCAAGTCTTCAGGGTGCATACCCACTCATCAACAGTTTCTTTTTATCAGGAAGCCTAGGGCATAAATGAGCACAAGGATTTAATCATCACCTTTGATTGTCAACCCATCCTATCAAGAAAGGTATGTCAGGCAGCAATAGCCAGGCTGTTGTTGTTCTTGTTTCTTGACCCCAACAATTCTCTCACTCAACTATGTGCCTTTCTAAACTTTAAATTGTTCCCTAGGATTTTCTGCCTCAAAGCCATTAACAAAAACATCTTAACTAACCTTGCTAACAACTCTCCATGTTTAAATTCTTTCTAAGGATGGTGGTTGAGTCATTAATCTGCTCCAGCAGCAAAGCTCAGAAAAAGTCAATCATTATTATTGTAAATACAGGTGACACTGCCCAGTGAGGGGCTAGACACCCCCTGGGAGCTTTCATACAGCCCATAGTTTATAAGGTATATGATGACCATGAAGGCAACAATCAGAGCTATGCTCAATAGCAACATGAGGTCCTTGGACCTGGGACTTTGAAATTTGGGACAGTGCTATTCGAACAGGTACACAGAAGAATTTAAAACCCAGATTCCAAACCCTTGGGGATAAAGAATTCTAACATTTGCCACATCTGCCTCAAAGACTACAATGGAACTTCAAACAACATAGGTCCCCTTTGATTCTCCTACCTCACCTCTGCAACTATAGAGCAACAATTAGGTCATTTCCTAGCCAAAGTCCTCAAAGCTAATAGCCCTGGAGCTATAGTATTCCCAGGCTTTAGACATTTTCTATACTACCTTAGTCTTCTCATTAAGATGAAACTATCACTTATGTTGTGTCATCTTTTATCATAACGGCTTCCTTTAGTTAGCCATTTGGGTGTTCACCATTGGCTTGATGCCAATGAAATACAGATTCCATTTTTTTGTCAGATTCTGTTTTTTAATAGCATGCACTCCATTCCAGGATTCTATAAGCATGCATGGCTAGTGGCAGCCACATTGGTTATTGCAGTGAAGGGACGATCTCAACATCACAGGTTCCAGAGACACAAACCACACTCAGTTACGTTAGCACCACAGGCGGTTAGTTCACTCACCAAAATGTTTAAGCTCAACTACAAAGCCCGCCGGAAGAAAAGCCAAACACTACTGCAAAGCCGGAGCGAGAGCAGCTGTATGGCTAGAGAGTGTCACGTGTGAGAATGTGAACTGACCCACGAACCCAACTTCATACAGGCAGTGTCCTTCTATGCAGCGGCAGAAACAGCTTTTGTTTTTCATTATGCATCACAGATGATACTGAAACTATTGTGGCATGGGGGAAAATAACAGAGAAGAAGGCAAGGATTTTATTTTTATTTATGTTCATGTATTTATTTATTCATTTCTTAAGGCCATGGAGCAAATTTGACACACTCCATGGCTTAAAACCAGACATTCCCTATCAGTTCTAGAAGTTCCAACACTGGGCTAGAGAGATGGCTCCGCAGTAAAGAGTGCTTGTTGCCCTTGCCGAGGATACAAGTTTGGTTCCTAGCGCCGCATTTGGACTGCTCTCAGCTGCCTCTAATTTCAGCTCGTGTGATTCTGATGCCCTATTTTGGCCTCTGTAGGCATTGAAATGCATTTATTTGCACATATCCACTTACAGATATACACACATACTAAATTAAAGATAAAACAAATCTTTAAAAATATCCAAATTCAAAGTCTAGCAAGACTGTGCTGTCAAGTCTCCACTGTTTGACAAGACAGTGGCAAAATTAATTGGTTATACTGCATGTACATGGTTTAAGCAATGGAGGACTTTGAAAATGGATTTTTTGTCTTGTAATCAAATAGTGTCCATAAGAAGTGGCCTCTTACCTCAAAACTGAGGGACTTCCTATCCTGATGACTTTCCTGGCCTTGTGAGCACTCGCTCTGTTTTCTGTCTCTTTCTCCACATCACTGTCTTGTCTGTGTCTTCATCTCCTTCTACCCTCTTTTATAAAGATGCTTTTTACTAGATTCATGGCTCACTTGGACAGTTCACCAATAACTTCTTCCTCTTGATCGCCTTAATGTAATCACTTCTTTTGGGAGACGAGGTACCAGTTACTCATTTATCTGTAAGATGGTGCCTGCAGGTTCATGATCAGAGGCGTTAGGGTTCTCCATTCAGTCTCCCACACTACATAGTAAAATGTTAGGAGTTATAATGTCAGACAACGCTAAAAGAAATCTAGGCCCTGCAGTAAATGGGAGTGGAAAGATAGGTGGAGGACAAGGGATAGCCTACAGTGTTTAATCTCACAAACACATTGTTAAAATGTTTGATTCTTCTTTTGTTTTTATATTTATCAAAGCTTTTGTTTTTAATTAAATATCCCAAAGTAATAATGATGTGAGAAAAGAGCATAATTGCACTCCTGGCAGGACACATGGGATAATTACCAGGGACATCCTGGCAATCGTGATGGGACAGTAACTAAAACCCACCCATTTATCCTAAGAAAATTACCAGAGATATCTGTAGTTATGTGTAAACTAAAGCCACCATAGCTCAGTTAGTTTTAGAAGTAAAACTTTGGGGAAGGACCCAAATATCTTACAGTGGGGAACTGCTTGTCCAAACTATGGGCTATCCATAAAAATATAGTACAAAATGTTTAATAATGCATAAGGTTGCAATCTGCATTGAATTACAAAGGCAAGCTTTAACAGGATGCAAAGAACAAGATAGTTGGAACCACATGGATGGTTATGCGTTGTGGGGGTATATATGTGAGGGATAGGGGCATGGTACACGCCCATGATGTATACATGGGACCTCAGAATAGATGGAGATACAGTGAAATTATATTAACAACACAGCATTCCACAAATGGCATTCATATATTTGCTAATTCATTATGATTTTGAAAATAAAATTTGTTACATTTGATAAATCCATGGCTTGGAATTAGTAACTCAAGAAACAGTTTTCTGCAGAAAATAAACTTTAAAGCACCCCAAAACAGATGTCAGAAAAGAACAAAGCATTCTCAATCTTGATTCTAGTCTGCTTCAGATACTTCAGATCAGTTATGTTCTAAAAGCCTTCATAAGAATGTCATGAAAAATTCACAACGGGACACTGGAAAACGTTTGTGTGAAACCTTAAATAGAGCACATGAAAAACACACTGGAGCGGGAATGAGTACTGTTAAAGCCATAGTTTCACTGGAAGCACATAGATGGAAACAGTCTCACTATTTGGGATGCTACAGTAGCTTGGCAAAACTTTCCTTGGGTGTTCTTGCTCCTCTTGCTCCTCTTGTCCTCCTTGCTCCTTCCTTACCCATGTGGAGGTTCATGTCCCCACCACTTTTGCTCTGCCTTGACCATTGTTGACACAGCAATCACTTCTTTACAGTCAGAGCTACTCATGGGTTCCTTAACATCTCTGTGCGTTTTTATATGAAAACCAGGGTGATATTCACTCACTTCCCTCCCCAACTCCCCTCCCTCCCACTTCCCTCCCCCCCCACAGTTGAAAAAAGGATAGATGATAAACACCTGTGCTGCATAAAATCTGACTCTGGAAGAAAGATGTATAATTTTTCTAATCAAGAAAAACTTTCATGTCTCCTGACTTGTTTCTCTTTCCCAGTTCTGTCATATCAGAACTCAGAGCCAGTACTCAAAGGCCTTAAAGGGGACTTTGCTAGATTATCATGGCCTGGGTTCAATTTCCAACATGTTCAGAACTTCCTTGTGTAACCGACATGTACGGGAGCCAACGGGTTTCTTCCAACACCTCACATACAAGGAAAGTCTGTGTGTATGCTTGTGTTTCATTGGACAACATCACTGAACAAAATGTCATGCTGGGACTTGTTAATAGTTATATCTTTTTGCTTTTGTGGAGAGTTGCCTTTTTATGTAAAGAACAATGGGTGAGGAAACTGTTCTGCTAAAAGTGATACCTGTTAATACCTATGGTCCCAACTCCTGGAGAGACCACCGAGACAGGAGAATCACTTGAGCCCAGCCTAGGAAACATAACTAGACCCTATTTCAAATGATGATGATGATGATGATGATGATGATACAACTTCTCAATCTATAAGACCAGATTGAGTTTGTAATGACACAATATTTATAATGACCAGGTTTATACAGACACATACATCCATGGTCCTACAGATCATTGAAAGCAACTACATCACCATAGAGTGAACTGAACTACTACTTTGCAAGCAGATTAGCATGTCTTGTCTGATAACTAAGGTTCAAGAAGATTAGAGAGGTAACTCAGATGAGAGAAGAACATGAGTGTTGATAGTTCGGAGATTTTTGTCACCTGTGACATGTGGTTTGGAGGATCTACTAAAATCCTCTGGGCCCTGTTTTCTCCCCTGTGACTGGAATTAGCTAAGAGAATGGTTTAGTTGCATGCTCAGGCACACACTTCTATAGTTGCAATGATAATTTTGGAATTGACATTGAAAAAACTAGGTACTACCTACAGATTGGTCAGTGGGTAAAAGCATTTTTGTGTAAGCATGAGGAACAGAGTTCAAATCTCCAGAACCCAAGTAATAGACAGGGTGCAATAATGGTCATTTGTAACCCCAGAACTGAGGCACAGAAAACACTGTACACATACAAACAAACATTGTTTGAAGAAAATAAATCATAAAGTTTTTTTGAAACCACTGGATTCAGAAGTAAACTCCCTTCTGAGATATTTCACATAACTGGGAATGGAACACAAGCTGAGTTTCCGAGGTAAGTTCTATATACTTGGTGTAATACCTTGAAATGGTTTTTGAAAGACATTCTAAAATAATACCCATGGTTGTGGAGAAACAAAAATGATTACCAAAGGCCACTGTGTTGTAGGTCATGGGATGAAGGTTATACATATAATTCATAATCCCTTTATTCTGACTATGCAGGGGCAGCAGCAGACCTCAATCTCACTGTGAGAAGAATCCTTTGCAGTATTGTCTATAGGCATACATGACCTTGAACTTTCCATCCTGTTCCATGGTGTCTCTCATGTGACAGTATGCAACAGGTGCATCATACGGATGTGTAGACTGGTCATTCTTGACAAGTGATTCTGATTTTTATGAACAATGAAGTGCATATTCACTGGAAAGTTACAATGCATTTTAAAAAATTAAAACATTTAAATATGTCTACTCAAAAAACTAAGATCATTAGCCAAGCATGGTAGCACATATTCTAACCCAATATTTGAAAAGCTGAAGCAAGAGAACTCTCATGAGTTGGAGGCCATCCTGGATGGTACAGTGAGTTGTAAGGACAGGAGGGGCTATATAGTAAAACTCTGTTCTAGAACAGAAAGAACTAAAACAATTTTAACACCAGTGTCCCAGTATACTCATTTGTTGAAAGCACATACTACACATGACTGGAAAAGAAAGAAGAAATGTAGGAACCCCTAAATTGATGGGGGAGAGAAAACCTATAAGGATTATTTCACCATTATCTCTTGGTCATCTCTTGGTGTTTTGTAATTATTATTTTGATCTAAGAAAGTACTTCATGAACTTGACACATATTTCCTGGAGTCTTAATGTCCTCAACACAAAGATAAGGCAAAGACTTGCAAGTTTCCTGGATGCTGTTGTTTTAGTCACTGTTCTATTGTTATGAAGAGACACCATGACCAAGACAGCTCTTATAAGAGAAAATATTTAACTTGTGTCGTGTTTTGAATAAGAATGGCTCCCAAAGGCTTACAGATTTGAATTCCTAGTCACCAGGGAGTGGCGCTATTTGAAAGGGTGCAGTGGTGTGGCCTTATTGGAGAAAATGTGTTGCTGGGAGTGAGTCTTTGAGGTTTCAGAAGCCCATGCTAAGCCCAGAGGCTCTCCCTTACTACTGCTTTCAAATTCAGACATAGAACTTTAAGCTACCATGTCTTCCTGTGTGTGGCCGTGTTCCCTGCCATGCAGATAATGAATTAAACTTCTGAATCTGAAAGCAAGCTCCAATTAGACATTCTTTTATAAGAGCTGCCACAATCATAGAAATAGAGCACTGATCAAGACAATTGGGGACTTGGTTACAGTTTCAGAGGTTTAGTCTATTATCATCGTGGCAGGGGGCATATTGGCAGAAAGGCTTGGTGCTGGAGAAGTGGCTGAGAGCTACAACCTGATCCACTAGCACATAGAGAAACTGGGCCTTGTGTGGCTTTTGAAACCTCAAAGTCAGTGACACACTGTTTTCAACAAGGCCACATCTCTAATTCTAATTTATTCAAACAGTTCCACTCCCTGTTGACTAAGCATTCAAATATATGAGCCTATGGGGGCCTGACATTCCACTCCCTTCCTCCCCCAAATGCTTTTAGCCATACATTCAGTTCAACTTCAAAAGTCCCCATAGTTTACTATAGTCTCAACACTGTTTGAAAGTCCATAGTTTCTTCTAAGACTCAAGGTAATCTTTTAACTGTAATCTCCTGTAAATTCAAAATCAAAGGCAATCACATACTTTCAACATACATTAATATACATAATATCAATTAGCATTCCAAAAGGGATGAAAGAATGTATAGTGAGGAAATAGCTAGACCAAAACCCAGAAGGGCAAACTCCAAATTTTGTATCTCCATGTCTGATGTTAAAGTGTTCTTCAGAACTCCAAGTCTACTCAGCTTTGTTGACTGCAACAACACCTCTCTCTCTCTCTCTCTCTCTCTCTCTCTCTCTCTCTCTCTCTCTCTCAGACTGGTTCAGTGGAGTGTCCTTTTAGCAGCTTTCTTTGGAAGGTATCCCACAATTCTGGCATCTCCATCATCTTGGGGTCTCTAAGATAATCCAGGCTTCACCTTCACCTTCACAGCTTTATGCAATGGCCTTTTTGGGTCTCCATGAAGTAACACGCCTGACACAAGCCTGGCCTCAGCAGCTTTCCTTACCATGAGAGGAGATACCACAACCTTTTTCTTGTATCATTGACTCTAAAGCCAGAGCCATGTGGCCAAAGCTGCCAAGTTCTGCTCCATGATGGGGCTGAACCTTGCCCCTCTCCTTCAATTGTATTTATAGCAGTTTTCTGTTGTATGGTTTCCTTCTTTAAATGTCTTTCACAAGCTGATTTTGTGGCTGCATGGGGTCTTGCTCTGAGGTCACCACTCCCCTTATTTCATTTAGCATCAGGTTTTTCTTTAAACCTTTATCTCCTTCAGCACTAGACTTAGCTCCATTACAATTCCTGGTGCTCTTTTTCTCATCAAACTGCATATTTTATATTCACATTGGCCCACTTGTTCCTTTTTATTATAGATCTGTATAGTAATTACTAATAGCCATACCAGAGTCAATACCAGACCATCTTGAAATCTCTTCTGCCAACACCATTAATCAAAAGCTCTTCAATTTAGCCTCAGGCAGATTTTTGGGGGGGCAAGGACAGAAAGAAGTCACATTATTCAACAAAATATCATGAGAATGTGTCTCTAGGCCACTTAAGAATATTCTTCTCCCTCCCAAACCTCTTAAGTCAGTCTATCATAATCTACATTTTTCTCAGCACCACTGTATTACATTCTCCTACTAGGATGGCTCATTAGGCTTCTCTTAAAGCATTCAACCCCTTTTCTAGTCAAAGTCTATCTTCTGCCAACAAGTAGCACAATCAAGCCTATTACAACAATACCCCACTCCTGGTACCAACCCTGTCTTAGCCACTGTTACATTGCTGTGCAGAGACAGTATGACCAAGACAACACTTATAAGAGAAATCATTTAATTGGGGGTTTGATTAAAGTTTCTGAGATTTAGCCCATTATCATCATGGCTGGGAACATGGTGGCAGGAAGCATGGTGGCAGTCAGGTATGGTGCAGGAGAAGAAGCTGAGTGCTACGTTCTAATCTGCAACGAGAGAGAGAGAGAGAAAGAGAGAGAGAGAGAGAGAGAGAGAGAGAGAGAGAGAGAGAGAGAGCCTAGCATGGCCCTTTGAAACCTCAAAGTGACACACCTCCACCCAAAAGACCACACCTTTTGATCCTTTCAAACAGTTTTACTCCTGGTGACTAAGAATTCAAATATATAAGCCTATGCAGGACATTCTCATTCAAACCACAATAGCTATCTACATTAAAAAACAAGACTTAGGATTTAGGCATAATTCTTGTTATATGTGGTTGTCTGAATAGGTATGGCCCCCATAAACTCTTATGTTTGAATGCATGGCCATAGGGAGTGGTGCTACTAGGAGGTATGACCTTATTGGAGTAGGTGTGACCTTGTTGGAGGAAGTTTGTCACTGTGGAGGCAGGCTTTGAGTTCTTATAAGCTCAAGTCTGGCTAGTGTGTCATAGTTGCTTCTGCTGCTTTCAGATCAAGATGTGGAACTCTCAGTTCCTTGTCCAGAATCAAGTTGGCCTACACTCAGACATGAAGATAATGGACTAAACCTCTGAAACTGTAAGTCAGCCCCAAATAAATGTTTTCCTTTGTAAGAGTTATTGTGGTCATAGTGTCTCTTCACAAAAAAAGAAACACTAACTAACACACAGTTAGGATCCCCAAAACCCACATAAAAGCCAGATGAGGTAGCATACATCATTAATTTCAGTGCTTGTAGGGTGAGATGAATATCAGACAGGAGAGTTCATGTAGGCATAGGTCAACTAGCCCAGTACACAGTGACAAACAATAATGCACCTTGTCTTGAACAAGGTGGAGAGTGAGAACCAACATCTAAAGTAGTCTTCTCCTTCATGTATGTACTCTGGCACACATGTCCCTTTCCCCACGAACATAAACTCATCAACATAATATATACACACAAACACTTAGAAAATAAAGTAAAAAATCTCTGAAAAATATAAGCTCTATCTTTGAGCTACATCCCTTCATGTTAACAAACAGTTGTCTAAATGCACCTAAGGTCCATTTAATAGGAAGGACTTCATGTCCCTCCTATTGTACTTCAGTACTACAAACCTAGCCAACTATCCATGGATGGAGAGTCATGAACACTAGAGGATAACCTACTACTGCTATTTCCTAAGTCAATATAATTTTTAAGCATATTCTAAATTGTGTCCTTATGCTCACAGGTAAGTATAGGCTTCCTTCAACAATAGATAGTGACCATTACAGATATCCACAAATGGTCAAAATTCAGGTGACAAATGACAATGTGGTGCCCAGTCTCGGTTGATATATCTACAATGTAATTTCTAAGTCTTGAGGAACATCATGGATGAGGAGCTGGAAGGGTTGTAAGAGCTAGAGAACTGCAATACTTTCTGCAAGACAGTATCTTCCAGACATGACAGGGAAGATGGACCCACAAAATCACAGCAATATGGTCATTTAAACAAGACTCTCACAATGGAAAAATATTAACTGACATACCAACACAATTAGAGGATCTCTATCTCCCAAGGCCCCACTCTTAAAAGTGGAGCTACCAGGAGTTATCAAATGGATACTCAGTCTTTTTTCAGGGACAAGCACCCTGATAGGCTATCCAGTGCCAAGTGGTCAGCCCTGAGCACAGGAACTTATGAGTGAGATTAATGGGACTCAGTATGGTTCTTCTGGAAGACATGTGATGGGATGAAGAAGCTATTTAAACTGGACTCCTGAGAACTCTCCCAGAGCCCTTTCATTTTCATGTAAGACTCGTAATCCAGAGGGAGAAGCCACTGAGGGTCACTAATTGAATGAGGCACAAACCATTGATTTCTAAAACCCAAAATTGACCCCAAAGAAATGTACAGGATGGCCAATTAACTTCATTATTGCCCTGTCAAACGATTACACCCAATGCTTGCAATCATTCCTGGCCTTCCATCTTGTACTGGTTTGCACCCTTGTCTGTGGAGGTGCCCCAGACTCTGCTATCATGTCAGCTTTAACTGTCAAATAGCTTTGTAAAGTGTCTGGATCATATTAAAGGAATCTTAGTGTTTGATGAACAGGAAATTTGAAGATAATCAATAATATTTTTAGAAAACTGACTTGTGTCTCTGCATAAGAAAAAGGGCAGTGGTTGAGAACAACGGGCCAGCCTGTTTTTAAGTTTTTAGATACAAACCACACAGAAATGTAATGTCAAATCTCAATTTTCAGCCCCCCTTTGACCTCAGCCTTTTTTTCTCATTGTCAAAAAAATCACAGCAGTTGTGCAAAGGGGAGCATTGCTTTTAAAATCTGTGTCTTTTTCAACTTTGGACATGCTTCCACATCCACCATGACTTAATGGAGCCTAACAACCAATTAATGGCTTGAAAACCAGCAGGAATCCTATTCTGCCCGGTAACCTGAAATGAATTATTGATGGAGACTTTCAGCTCTGTGTCCTCTCAGATGTTTCAAAGTCAGTGTCAGCCTGTGCATTTTCTCATTCAGTCTTTACTGAGGTCAAGATTTGTGAAGCAATGATCTTTGGGAAAAGGGTTAGTGGGAGGAACCCCAGTGCCCTGGAAAGTATGGAGCCACACATAATTGGCCTGTCTTTAACCTAGTTCTCTGCAAGGTATCAGCAACCTCCACAGAGAAGAGGGAGACTGCTGTTTTTTTTTTTTTTTTTTAAATCTCAAAGCAGCAAAGCAGGTGGAGCCTCACATGACGTTTAGAGGTGGGAACATCTTAATAAGTGCATTTATAATTATGAAAAATAACTTTCATTTAAGCTCACATTTTCTTTTATTTGAGTCATGGAACAATTCTGTCAAGGAGAATAGAGGAAAATAAGATTTTCACTTACTATGGATAAAAGGAGAAACCTGCAACTGGGGACCGCATGGTGTTCCCCTTTTCCCTGCACCCCACCCACTTTGTATTTCTAGAATAGTGGAGTTGTTTTTATAACTGGGCTTGACAATAAGATGGTTCTGAAAAGGTCGCTTTTTCTAATCACTCAGATTTTAATATTATTCTACCGTGGCAAACAGTGCATTAGGCACTTCTTAGAAAAACAATTAGTGCATTATTAAAGTGTTCCTTTGAAGTGCTTTAAACTGACTGATGGCTAAAGAAAAATAACATAATAAAATATAATGGTTAAATATGTTATAAAATAATAACTCTTGGAAAACCTCCAAATGAAAACTATTTAGGGTCATGAAAATATTTAACATCCATTATTTAAAACTATGGGGAAAAAAACCTCCTAATTTAATCTTTTGCAAAGGAGCTCAGATTAATCACTGCCAAATACCACATGCAGATGTGATTCCTGTACATATTACTATGGTGTTTTGGTTTTCCTACAATAAATCATTACACTGGAGATATTTTATAGGATGCTGCATAGTTTCAGAATTGCTGCTTTAAAATGTGGATTTTTTCCCATCTATATCACTTCTACAACTAAATTATTGGCATATTATTGACCACTGTGCTCTCACTAATTTTCTCTGTCATAATTAATACAAGTGGAAATGTTCCCACATGTACTGACATCTGAGTTACACTTCAAGATCCCTAGCAACAGTGATATAACTAAACCAAAGGGTTCAGACACTCTTCTATCTCTCCTGTGCACCCTGACACCAGTCTTTGACACACTGATGGAGGACAGCACCACTCCATCTACTGGCATCATTGTTAGCAAGTTTATTGGTTTGGAACCAAGGATTCTGATGAATATGTGGTACTTACACCTTCCAAATATGAAAATAAATCTTATAATCATCAATAGACAATGTGGTATTGGCACTTGGGAAAAAACGGGTTTGGGAAGCAGAAAAGAAACAAAACATAAGACAAACTTAATATTACATATGGAGGAATCTAAAATCATTAGGTAAAATATGGTTCAATAGGGAAGAAGCATGGATGTTTGAATATCAGGACAAGAAAGAGTAGACAGATACCATCAATCACCGACAAATTTTGCTGAGCACAAATACAAACCTTCTGCCTTACAAAAGCCACTGGAAGCAAAATCAAAAGACAGATAAAATGAGACATTCCTCCCACACAGAAGCAGCTTAGAAAAATTTACAACATAGAAGCAGAATTCTCATTTAAAAATAGACAGTGTCTCTTAAATATCCGCACAGACTCATGTCTTGAAAGTTTGGTCCCAGCTTTTGCACTAGTGGGAGGTGTTAGACCCTTTAAGGACCTAGTGTAAGGAAGTCAGGTCACCAGGGAGGGGCCTACCCTTGTAATGTGGCATTGGGATCCCCACTGATGCACCCTCTGGGGTCTTCTTGGCCTCTGAGGCAGCATTCTTGCTGCACCATGCATTCCCATCCACCATGTTTGACCTCACCATAGTCACAATACCATAGTGCTAAGCAAATGTGGGCTAAAACCCTGAAACTGAGCTAAAATGCTTTTTCTTCCTTTTAAAGTTGTTTGTCTCAGGTATTTTGTCATAGTTATGTAAAGCTAACTAGCTCAACACATTTAAATAGATTGCCTATCAAAAATGAGTATAATTGTGTAGATTACTTCAATGTGTTTAATTTCATTGTTAAGTAAAAATACACATTGAAACTATTCTGTGTAATATCTTACCTGTAAAATAAGTAAGCATGGAAGGAAGAAAAGACTATGCTAGGCTCTGACATATTTTGGGCTATTGTACCATGCATGTGTATTTCTTATTAAATGTTTTAATTTATAGGAGAACATTTCTGCTATTTTAATATATGTTAGGGGGAGAACTCTGTCTGTTTTATACACATCGTATGCAGTACTAGATGCTAGAAGAACAAGGCAAAGCAGAAGGTAACTGAATTGCCCCAACTTATTTCATTCAGCTATAAGTAAACTACTTCATAAGACATGTTGTATAGCAGTATCTTCCAGGATTGAAACATTCCACTCTGCTGGGAAGTTCCTAAATACAACAAACTACCAAACTAGCTTCAGGAAGCCCCTGAAACTGACCAGGTTCACTAGGCCTCTTCCTCTCAGGGGAAGCCACAAAGACTTCACAGAGTCACAAACAGGCAAGCCAAGCTGCAAAGAAAACTCTAAGACCAGCACAGCTGCCTGGAAGAAGCAGAAACTACCCAGAACTTCCTGGAAGAGGTTTAGATCAGAGTCACTTGGAAAGGACATTCTCCAACCTGTTGAGCTTCCTGCAGGCTGTGCAGTGTGCTCCAGGTTCCCAGCTTTGTGAGCTGTCACCATGCTGGCATGGGCTTTGGTGATACAGCTGTCTTTGAGTCATTTCTGCTCCTGTGAGTAACCCCAATAAAATTTATTGGTTCACCATATTAAGCCTTGGTGGGATCCATATATTGCTTTGTTGTGGGTTCCCTATCTGGGGGGAGTAGATGTATATGAGTGTCTCCCCAGGAAAAGTCTTGTCATACAAGACAAAATATCTCAACTGAGCCTGTGACCTAAGCCTATAATTCCAGAATCATAAAGATCAGATCAGTGATAGTGTCAGATCCACAAAAGCATCTCTCAAAAGGGAAGGAAGAAAAAAATGGAGGGAAGGAGGGTGAGAGGGGGGAGGAAGGGAGAAAGGCAGGGAATGATGAAGTGATAGAGAAAGAAATATGTCAAGTGCCACACCATACAGAACCTGAGGACTGCAGCCTTGAACCAGGAATGTTCCTTGACACCTGGTTCATAGGGTGCCTTAATTGTAGCCACAGACCAGAAAGGGACAGTTTTGCATAAGAAGTGAATGAAGCTCTGTCTCTGTTTGGAGAAATACCAGAAAAGATGAGACTAGATATAAGACTTGCCCATACACTCTTTCAACTGAAACACATCCCAATGGAGAAGATATTCTTTAATGTAAGATTTTTCACTAATTCTTTGAGAATTTCTCAAATGCATACATGTATTTTTATCATGTCTATCTCCCACTCTTCCCCTAACCCCTCCTATATCCAACCTCCATCTCCATCCTCTTCCTAATTTCATGACTTTTTAAACCCCACCCAGTCTAATCTATGCTGTACTACTCATAAACCCCTGGGTGTGGAGCCATCCAAGAAAACTGACTCTCCCTCCTCTGGAAGCCCTCACTGTCAATAGCTCTTCAGCTAGGTTTGGGGTCAACTTCAATACCACCATACTGAAGATTAGGATTTCAATGTATGAATTTAGAGACTCACTGCTCACAGGCTAACAAATATGAGGTGCTACATGTAGGAAGCCAGTCTCAAAGGGCAACATAATATATACTCCATTATATGGAATTCTAGAAAAGGTACAACTGTAGAGACAGCAAAGGTAAAAACATTAGTGGTTGGCAGAAATTCAGAATGGAGAAGGAAGAGTTGAATTGAGAAAGTACAGGTTTCTTTTTCAAGGTGAGAAAAATGTTCTGTAGTATTTTAATGTGTTTAAATGACACTCTGCATTATTTAAAACCATTGAATTTCATAGCACAAAGAACGAACCCTAATGCACACAAATTTAGCATTGCTGATGCAGGAATTCCAGAGCAGAATGCAGACTCCCACTGACTCTCCTAGCTGTGTTATAAATGTGTGGAAGAACTCCCCTGATGATTAAGAGGGATGAAGACATTGACTAAAGTGACTTTAGAATTCAGGGGAATTTGTAAAACCAATGGCTTGAGAAGAAAGGGCATATTCACACTAAGGACAGCTGATAAAGTTGTGTGCCATAGACTATGGTGGAAAGGCTTCTCACTGTCATACTGGGAGTTTACGGATAATCTTGAATGACCCATGTGATCATGTATTACACCTAAACACTAGTCTAAACTTAGCTTCACATAGATAAGGGCTGATATATATATCAAAGATGCATGTCCGTGGGCTAGCAGTATACACACATACAACTTGCTCTGTCAGCCAAACTAAAACAGAAGAGATCACACCACACAAGGAACAAGTTTACCTCCCACCCTGCTCTGGATTCTGGTAACAGTTTCCATTGAAATGAAATGGATGGCTTCTTGGAGAAATAGTTGATGCTAGGTTTGGGATAAGAAATATGCGAGGTGGTAAGAGAATGCTGAGCAAAAACAAAAGCACACTGATGAGGGTGTGCCAAAAGAACATAGGAGCCAACTAAAAGAGTCCCAATGGCCACATCTGAATAATTTGAGCAATTAGTGATTCCAAGAACTTATACTGAATAGATTAACATAGTATTGAAATAGCACTAGAATTTTAAACAAATATTTTATAAAATATTTATGTATGGAGGCTCACAAAGATGGTCAGTGGGTAAAGGCACTTGCTCCCAAGCTTGATGAAGACTAAGTTTGACTACTGGGACCCACACAGTGGATGGAGAAAACAGACCCCTGAGAGTGGTCCTCTGACCTCTATACACATGCCATGGCATGCCCATCACTGTCCTCTCAGGGTTACTTGGTGTTTTCTGTAGACACTAGTCTCATATCTAGCTCTTCTGATGAGTTCCCATCACCCTCACCCCTTTCGCTTTTAGAGACTCTTGGCTAACCCAACGCATTTCTTCTCACTTGTTTGCACAGTCAGAAGTTGTAACTGTTGGGTTTGGATGACTGATCAAGCTCAAAGGGCTTGCAATTTGTCCTGCTGTATATGCATGAATTGATTTTTTATTTTATCAAAAGGCACATTTGTCCCTTTATGGAAAATTAGTACAGCAACCATTTACAAACTAACAAAATTCAAATTATTTATTTTCTATTCTTCTTGGTATATAATAAACCTCCTGAGTATAGATAATATAGTCAATCAAATGCGGTCTCATAAATACCATTTGACTTTGAGGTTTGAAAATGGAAGAATTACTGAATCTCAGAAAATAACATCCACCTCACTTAAAGAACACAAACGACACAGTCTCTCCAGTGGAGGGACCACAGGGATACATTGAGTGCAGTCTGGATAAGAAGATCCATGGTTCACCGGCCATGGATTCTGCAACAGAGTCATCACTTAGGGCTGGGATGCATGGAGATGCTCTCTCCTCAGACATTCTGCAGCTGTTCAGATAATCAGTAGCTATGAACAACAAAATGCTGTCCATCTCCAAGTGAGTACCAGGGTCTGCTAGCCAGTGGCTGGGATTCACCACTGAAGGTATTGTTAAATAACACTTCATTAGGATGTCTAGCTTCAGAAGAGCAGACCCTGAGGTTTGGTGTTCAGCAATCAAATACTTATAAGACACTTAAATCTACATTGTTTTTCAAATTATTGAGATGTCCACCTCAATTCAAAATCATTCAGTGTTTCTCCTCCTCCTCCCTTCTTTGTCTTCTTCATGCTTCCTCTGCCTGTTTCTACTCCCTCTTTTCCTCCTAGGCCTCTTCCTCCCCTCCTCTTCTTCTCCCTTCTCATCTTAATTCTTTTTCCTTTGGTTCTCTCTGAGGCAGGGTCTCCTGTAGCCCAGGCTGGCCTTGAATTCTGATTCTCCTGATCAGGTGTTTGGAAAGTGAAAGGGTATCTCACAGACTAGTTGTGCTTGATCCAAGGACCCAAAATTCCAGATACACATGATTATCAAACTGAGTTCACTCTCTTCTGCTAATGAACATTAAGGACGTGGACTCTCATAGGATTAGGCAAAGCAGAAGTAAGCATTATGAAGAATCGCTGTAGAGAAGTGAGAAATAGGGCAAACACCAGAGAAATTCCCAAGGGCGGGATGGATTTTCAAGACAAGAAAAAGCTGCTGAACTTCCTTATAAGGAATTTTTATAGGGCCATGGTAGAAATGACAGAGGCTGAGGTAATCTCCATCGAGATTAGCTAATTCTTCGGGGTATTATAGGCTGAGTCAATGGAGGGACCACATGCTCTGTGTCTGTCCCGCTGGCTCAACCAGATAGAGGATCGTGTGTTGTTCATGTGCTGCCCAGACACTTGAGGTGGCTGTACTCCCTTTTCTGTCTGTCTCTGACTCAAGTTTTGCTAATTGTGAATGAGATTGTCTGTCAGCGAGTAGTCACTTGGCCACCGTTACTACTCTGTGACCTTGCAGGTGTCTCAGTGCTGCTAATCAGACTAAGGTCTCTTTGTTCTCCGGCTCACAAGATGAGCTTACAGCTTTACATGGCAGATAGTTCATTCTGTTCCGGTCGCCAATGTTTAGTTGCAATCTTCAGTTTGAGCTCCTTGTCTATGGGTGGCCTGGAAAGTTATCTTTATGTTGCAATTGGCTGCATTAGGATCAAGGACACATGAAAGGACAATAGTGGCTCACATATACTCCTCAAGGGCAGGGGTGGCAGCATGCCATCACTGGCAGAGACCCCTTTCTTCCCTCCCCTACATCTTCCTCAGAACTCTAGATTCTGCTGTGTTGTCCCTTGTTCTTCCCTTCAACTCCAGCTTCTGTCCTCACTGAGACACTTGTGAGCAACTTGCAGTTTTCAGCATGACCCTTCCATGTTGCTACTTACTACCTTTAGGAAGCTAGCTCCTGCATCACTCTCACCTCTTTCTTCTAAGTGCTGTGACTACAGCCATGTGGTGCCATGCTCCACTTGAGACTAACAAGTCCATAGGTCATCACCTAGCTTAGAACTAGAGTATAAGGTACATGGGCTCAAAAAGAAACAAAGGCCAGTTACACCACTCAGAGCATCAGAGTGAAGGCAGAGGGGAGATGCAGGGTGGACTAGCACAGTTGCTCCAGAGGACTGGCTCTCCAGGACTCCACATCTGCATCATTTGGGCTGTGGGCAACCAACAGGAGGCTGTGCCCTCATGGCACCACCAGAAGAGAGTTTGGAAGCTGTTCTATTTACGTTTCTGTTGCTGTGGTAAAAGATTATGACCAAGGTAACTTATAGAAGGAAGACTTTCTTTAGGCCAATGCTTCCAGAGGAATGCAAGTCCATCATGTCAGGAAAGCATGGCTGCAAGATGCAGGAATCTGAGAGCTCACATCTTCAAACTCAAGCATGTAGTGGAGAGAGGTGGTAAACGGGATGTGGTTTAAGGCTTTTAATCTCAGACTCCGGCCTCAGTGATGTACTTCCTCCCGCAAGAATGCAGCCCTCATAACCTCTCCAACAGTGCCACCAACTGGGGACCAAGTGTTCAAATGCCCACCCTATGGGGACTGTTTCTCATTCAAACTACCTCAGGTGTCCACAGGATACAAACTAATTGCTTTATAATCAGAGAATGGACACTAGTGGCAGGTGCTTTGAGATAAGAGCATGAGTTGGGAAAAAGGACAGAAAGCAGACAATGCCCTGTACGAAGGGGTCTCCAGAAAGAACAGCTAATGGCAAGTGTGTGAACAATATCCTTCCCCCTGTGTTCTTGAAGTAATCTAAGAAAAATAAGGCTCCCCTTTTGAGGTGAATAACTGGTACAAAATCCGTAAGGTGAGGATAACTTTTAATAAATAAATGCCAGCCAACAGCAAGCCAGACTGTGCCAATGCAAGAGAGAGCCCATGTGCCTTGTCTGTCCCTTTAAACCTCTCCCACATCAACCTGACATCACCTTGACCACACCCTGATGGCCACTCCTTAGGTGGTGTGGTTAGTGTCTCCCAACACTCCCCTTGTAGCCAGATAGGCCTAGACTAAGAAAGATGAGTGATCAGGGCATGTGTGATAACCTGGAAGGGAACCACAGGCCTGCTGACAATGGAAACAGTTGTTACCTGGGGGGGATGGCCAGGAGGCTTTGCAGTGAGTGTTACTATTCCCCTTACTCACAGACATGCATTACACCTCTGAACATCAATCAAAAGTGTCTATGCTTGAAATAGCCAGAGTCCAACTAGCAAGGTGAATGTTAAAGCCAAGTGATGATTCCCGGAGTGCAGAACAAAGGGGCAAATGTGAAGTGAACAAATAGCTCCAAACTTCTAGGGGGAAAGAGTGTGGAGTTTTGCTATCTGAACTGCAGGAGTTCCAGAAAGAAAGAAGAGAAGGAGGGGAAGCAGTAAAAAGCCATTGGCAGGATTTACTGTCTAGTACAGCTTTTGACAATCTCATCTCTGACTTCAAGTTAATCAGCCCGGGACCTCGGGAGGAAACTGATCTGTATGCCGTCTGCTTCATACTTTGAAGCCCAGGGAACTTCTTCGAGGGTTCTTTGAACTAAGAGGACGTGTGGAGTAGCGGCTAGGAGAGTGGACTCCAAAGCAAGGTGAAGGCTGCCTTGGTACATGCCAATTGTGTCAATGACTGACTCTGTTCTCTCCAGGGACCTTGTCTTCACTGGGTCTTTGTTCAGGCCTCTGATGACTAGACCCCAGCAGCTCTTGTCCCTCTGAGTCTGTTGGTTTATGTCTCCTGGATGTGACTGTCACCACAGGAAAGTCCTCAGGAGAAGGACATGTCAAGATTGCAATGCTTTAGCTTTGCATGGTTTGTTTCCTGTTTTCCTGGAGACTCTGGCCTGCCTGGGCTTGGCGAAGAATGTGTCTTCTCTCTGTTTTGTTGGGATTGCCTCAACTGCAAGATCAGCAAGAGCTGATGCATGTTTTATATATGACACCCTTGATCCCAAATCATCATCGTCATCATCATCATCATCATCACCTTCATCATCATCAACTGAGTCACTCCCATTAATGTGTCCAGAGTGGAAGCCTTGGGTTTTGTTCTTCAGCCTAAAGCAAGGAGGGACAAAAGAATGCTTATTCCCACCCGAGTTTAAGAGAGAACTCTGTCTCAGGATGAAGCTGTTCAAAGAAACCTTACAGCTTTCTATTTCTGTCATTGCCACCTCCTTAAGAATTCACATTGAGTGACAAAATGGAAGAATCAGTGTGTGGGTGGGGTAGTGTGTCTGTGTGGGAGTGGTGTATGGTACATATATGGTGTACAGGGTGTGTGTGTGATATGGGGGATAGCGCCAATGCTGTGTGTGTTGTAAATGTGAGGGTACTGTGTGTTTGTATGTACCTGAGTGTGTGCATGCACACATGTGCTGCATGGTGTGTGTGGGTGTGCGTGTATGGTGTGCATCTATGTGAGATGCATGTGGAATGTGTGTCTGTAATGGGTGTGTGTTGGTGTTATGTGTGGT
This sequence comes from Cricetulus griseus, assembly GCF_003668045.3. Taxonomy (NCBI): domain Eukaryota; kingdom Metazoa; phylum Chordata; class Mammalia; order Rodentia; family Cricetidae; genus Cricetulus; species Cricetulus griseus. The sequence continues at coordinate 114,315,946 of NC_048596.1, read as the reverse complement.
GTGTGGTATGTATGTAGTGTGTTACGTAGCATATTGAGGTATGTGTAACATGCAGTGTTGGATAGTAATGTCTGGTAAGGTGTGTGTCGCACCTCCCCCTTGGCTTTCAGAATAGCCTCCTGAAGAACCTCAGTTCTCTGACTCTGCTCACACTCATGGTGCTGTCCCATGAGGGTGATCAGACCAAAGCCCTGGGAGGAGAGTTCCAGTTCCACTGTATGACCAATGCAAGGACTCAGTTCTCCAATTGCACACTCCAGTCACAAACTTGTTCATTCTTCCTCAATGTCCTGCATCCTGGATTGTGTTACTGCATGCGAACCTCACTGTAGAAAAGGGAAAGGAATGTAACTAGTTTCCTGACCAACAGGAACCCCTTCTTGCTCTGCACAGGGCTTCTCATCTCCATTTAACGCATCTAGATTAGTCCTCCCTGTGCTCATTGACAATCTGAGCTTGACAAACATCCACTTTATACACTGATCAAAATGTGGGGGCAGAGGCTAGGATGTAGCTCAGTTGGTGGAGACTTGGCCTCCATCACATAAGGTCCTGAGTCCACTCCCCAGTACTGCAAAAAAAGAAAGAAAGAAAAAGAAAAGAAAAACCCACTATGGTTAATGGCAAACAGAAGAGCACTAAAGCAAGTGTAGGAGCAACATGGTAAGTGACACCGACACTCAGCACAACCTGGGATACTCAGATGTATTGTGTGAGTGTTGGTTAGGAGTGGGCCCCAACACTTCATGGGAAGCCTCAAGTACTAATCAGTGGCAGACTTCAACTTCTTAAACAGACACAGACCACTTAATTAGTGCCCATATATATGAAATGCGTTATCTGATTTTTAAAGCCACCCATGAAGTAGAGTGTTAGGAGTAGTTAGTGGTTTTTCTTTCTATTCTTTTCCTTTCTTTCCTCCTTCCTTCCTTCCTTCCTTCCTTCCTTTCTCTCTCTCTCTCTCTCTCTCTCTCTCTCTCTCTCTCTCTCTCTCTCTCTCTTTCCAGGTGGACTTGAGATGTACTTTGGCCTAGACTTGAACTTTTCTGATTCTCGTACTTCTGCCTCACCAGTGCTGGGGTTATAGGGCTATGCCACTAAATTCAGTATAATGGGTGTTATTGCCATCTTTCTATAATGTATGATTGAGTCTCAGGCAACTTGAGATCAGCCCTAAACTACAGGGCTAGTGAATAAAGAAGTTGGGTCTGAACCCACATCTCCCATAGTCCCCATGTCCCATGACACCTTGTCCTCTTCCCAGTCCCTTGCAAGTTGCTGGAAGGTGGCTCAGTGTTTGGATTGAGGGAAGTCTATATTCTTGAGGGTGGCCCCTGTCTTTTCTCCTATTCTAGGAGTTGGATCCCTTTACAATCACAGCGTCACCATAGATACATGTAAAGGACAGGTTAATGCAGCTGTCAGTAGGTTCCCTGGGACAGCATGTGGGTGGTCTCTCCCCTTTATGAGGTATCTGAGACATGGTCTGCTCCTCTCTGCTAGGTGTGTCTGATTTATATGCCCAGCCCTTGTGGAAAACAAATCTTCCAATCTTTGCTTTGGCTCCTAAACATAATTTGTTTCCATCCTTAAAAAATAAATATCCCATTCCTAGACAGACCATTTCTTGTCCTTTGTCATCCAAATGATCTTGTCTTTTCAAAAATTACGCACTGTGTCCCAATCCCTCCTCATTTTACTCTAAGAGGGCGATTTCTTTGTTCTATGAAAGTGAGAAAGAAGGGGTGGTGGTGAAGAAGAGAAGGGGATGAAGGAGGAAGGGAGGGGGAGGATGGGGTGGGGGAGGAGCCCCTTCTGCTCAGGTTGCTATTTCTCTGTAGAATCTGGTGTGTGCTTTTCCTGCTACCTTAGTTCACATTGCACTAGAGCTTGACTTGGTCAACTCTTCTTCCTCTCTAAACCACTCTTCCTTTTTTTTTTTTTTTTGGTTTTTGGAGACAGGGTTTCTCTGTGTAGCTTTGGAGCCTATCCTGGCACTCGCTCTGGAGACCAGGCTGGCCTCGAACTCACAGAGATCTGCCTGCCTCTGCCTCCCAAGTGCCGGGATTAAAGGCGTGCACACCCGGCACCACTCTTCCTTTTCGACGAAGTGAAGCACTTCTCCATGCCACGAAGCCATGGCTGCTACCCTCAATGAGGCAGGATCCTGTGATTCTAAAGAAGGTTTAAATAATAGTATTGAACACCATTGGTTAGTACCCTGTAGGTTGGTATCATTCCCTTTGGAAAGAAGGAAGGGTGTAACTTAGAAATACAAACTAACTTACTCAAAGTTACAGACTTTGTGGGATTAAACATCTCATTCTTTTAAACAAAAACCAAACCAAACCCTTCAAAACTCAGGTTCCCAAGACTGGAGGGAGCAGGAATCCCAGGTTATGAGTCTGCAAGCCACTTCTCATTGAGCTTAATTTCAAATCTAGGTTTCGTTGTTTGCTAGTTCTGCAGCACCCTGCCTGCGTGTGAAGAAATGTATAGCTCAGTCTCTTCAAGCCTCAATGTGTTCACTGATGAAGTGCATATTGTTACAGGCTGTGAATCATAAGGCCTACATGGAAGAAGGCATTCAAGGGTGGCGGCACCGGCTCCAGTGTGCACTCTGTTCTCCATACATATCAGCCTTGAGATGAAGGTGAGGCCACGGAAGGCATGCTAGTGCTAAACAGGGTGAGTGCAGGGCGCCCTTTCAGTATGGATGGAGGATAATCTTCCAGGGAAATAGCCCTTTCTGAAAGGTAATGTGTCCTGGAAGGTGAATTTCATTTTGGAGTGAAGTACCAACCCCACACTTTCATTACCTGGTTCTCGGTAGGTGGTGGTGTGCGGTCATCCCCAGGTCACCTCACCAGAGGGCAATCTGAGGTTGCAGGCCCCTTTGTGGAAGTCTTATCACAGGAATTAAGAAACCCAATCAGGCAAGAGGGCTTTTAGTAACCCTTTTCAGAGAGATCAAAGTTCAAAGGTCCCTGCTCTCCATGCCCTCTGTGACAGAGGGTCATGCATACAGCGCTCACAGGCTTCCTGGCAAAGGATGAATGAATTCACCATTGTTGGTGTGGAAGAGAGGCCCTTGCAAAACAAGAAGTCAGCCAGACCTGTGTCTCCTCTTTGCCACCACCAGGGTCTGAGCAATCCAGTGGCATTTTTCATCCCTGACCAAGGCCGAATTTGTGTCAGGGTGTAATTAAAGACTCAACAGTTCTCAGGAGAAAATAGACTTGGGGAAGAATGTTCATTTCCTCAAGGATAGCTAAGGATGAACAGACTCTGTACTGTGCCCAGGGCTGACAAACAGTCACCAGAGAGACCACTATCCAGACTCACTGAGTTTTACCATATTGTATGAAGGTGTTTCCTGCCCATAGCACAGACATACTTTCAGATCCAGCCATCAGAACCACTCAGTAATCAGGTACAGTCTCAGGTTGTCTTGGTCACAGAAACAGCAGGGTATTAGGATTTGAAAGCTGTGGAGAGCTCAGAATGTTTAGTCTCACCCCATTTCACAGATGAGAAAACTGAGGTGAATACAAACACTGCTTTTGTGGTATTTAAATGAAGATCTCCAGACTCACTAGAGGCCCTTTGGACAGAAGCAACTGGACATTTTCCAATGGAGGGTGGCTAGGCCACAAAAATGGGCCCATCCAGTCTCATGAACACCCAAAGCTAAATCCTTATTGTGTTCCTTAGAATGCCTGAATGTCCCTCAGGTTATGATTCTGGGATTTTATGAAAATTGCATGTATGAGCTAAGATAATGTGTTTGTTTTCCTAGAAACACACAGCAACCAAACTAGATTAAAAACAATACAGTCACAAAACAGCCTGTTGCAGAAATAGGGATGTCTAGAGCTCTGTGTTGTACTGAGAGACCAGAAGGCTGCAGTTCCAGAGATATGAGCCCCAGTCTGTTGGGTCACGCTGGATCACCTGGGCTGCCTCCTCCGTGTCCTCTCTACACCCCAGTTTCCTTACTCCTCAGGGAAGGCAGAGCCCACCTTCTGGGCTCTGGTGTGTTGATGGACACAGCACACTGGCTGATCTCTGCAGATCACAATGTACAGAGTGTTACATAGCGCTGTGTTGAGTTCCTTTCATTGATTTCAGCCCCTGAATCCTGTAAATGTAAAGCATACCAGTCCATTCAGAAAGTACTTGTTAGTCCATATGCGCTCTGGACTCTGCTTGAAGGGAGGGGAAATCTACAGCATGTAGTATGTTCTGCCTCTGTGGTATCTGGATTCCTGCTTGAGGATGTGGTTATAATTGTCCAGGCGCAACTCAAGGAGGCCCTATTCCCTGTGAGCTTGACCCCAAGTTTGCATGGTAAAGAACACATTTGTGCATGAATGTACTTTGTCCCAGGCTGATAGTCAGGGACTATATCTCCTATGCATCCTCCATGGTGGCTTAAATGAGAAATACTTCCCACAGGTTCAGGCATTTAAACACTTGGTCTGCCATAGGTGGAACTGTTTGATGAGGTTTAGAGGTGGGACCTTCTGGAGGAAGTATGCCACTGCCAGCAGGCTTTGAGACTATATAGAGTCACCCTGCTTCTAGTTCATTCTGTTCTGCGCTTGCAGTAGCCTATGTGAGCTCTCAACTTTCTGCACCAGCCACCATGCCTGCCACTTGCTGCCATGTTTCCTTGCCATGATGGATTCATCCCTCTGGAACCTTGAACCAAAAGTAACTCCTCCTTTCAGAAGTTGTTTTTTGTTGTAGTATTCTGTCACAGCCACAGAAAAGTAACTAAGATGACTTTGTTGTTTGAATGAAACAGATGAAGCAAAGTTGAGGCCAGAGAAGCCCAACTTAGAGGTTGATGTGAATTCTTAATGAGGATGCAAATAAGGACATTGATAGATAACAAACCAAAAAAAAAATCATGATGGTGCAATTGATAAGCCTTGCTTTAGCTGGAGTCATCTGGAAAGAGAGGATCTCAACTGAGAATTGAAATTGACCCACACAAGAGCCAGCTAATGTCTCATTGCCAGTGAAGAAGGGCTCATGAAGTTCCTGGTTCTGAGCAGCTATGGCTGCTGGGGAAGGGAGAGTCAGTTTTCTTAGGGGATCAGGCTGCCCATAGAGGCTGCTCATGCCCAAGTAGATTGTTCTATAATCGTGTACATATAATTGGACTCTGATTAAAGAGGAGATAAAGCTGGGAAGTAGTTGGAGGGGGTGATTGGAGGGATGGTGGGTTTTATCAAAATAAGCATGTATGAAATTCTCAAACAAAATTCATGTTTAAGAAATATATAAGTCTTGCTTTGCCTGTGTACAGAGGACAGAAAAAGAAAGCAAAAATAGCTCCATTCAGGGAGATGGCAGGATGCCCTGGGCAAAGGGTGAGGGGCTTCCTTATACTCATTTGTATGCTTGTGGTCCGCCTCCAGTCATTCCTTGAAGTTCTTACTTTCCCTTAGTGTGAGCATTTTGAGGGCAGGGACTAAACAACTTTATTTTTGTTTCAGAATGAAAAAAATCTGCCACATAGTTGCTGTCCCCACAATGGGTACTTGCTGGGTGACTCTGGTGTTTTGTGTTTGGGATAGCCTGTCACTGTGGGGAGGTTCATTGGGAAAAGAGAAACCCAAACACAACATCCAGGATTAAGATTCATGTATGATAGAAATTGCATCTGCAGTTGTGGATACATCAGGTTTTCAGAGGTGCAGAGAAGAGAAACTCAATACAGCTAAAGGGCAGGCAGAGCAAGCCTAAAGGAAGAAAAAAACAGCAGGAAGAAATGGGAGCAAGAGTTTGGTTGGCTTTAATTCACATTTTATTTCATTCCGGCAGAAGATGGAAGAGTGTGGCTGGGTGAGGCATATCAGTAATGTAATAGCTTTTTGTTTGCCTGGTTAGTTGGTTTTGGTTTTTGAGACAGGGTTTCTCTGTGTAACGCTGGCTGTCCTGGAAACTCACTTTGTGGATCAGGCTGGCCTCCAACTCAGAGGTCTGCCTGCTATAATGTGAAAAATAAAAGACCCAGAGACAGATATTGGGGTTTAAGTTTCAAGCTGAAGATCAGAAAATCAAAGCAGCAGTGGCACTAGCCCTCACCTCTACCTCAGGCTGAAAGGGCTGATCCTGTCTCCACGAGCTCTCACCAAGCCTCAGACTGCTGCCTCTCCTCAGCTTGGCTGGAGAATCAATGCATTCCTATCCTCAATGTGGCTGGAGAATGAATGCCAGCTCTGAGACCCTGCTCCTGTCTTAAATACCTCTCATGAGTCCCGTGTTTAAAGGCATGCGATCCCAAGTGCTGACTGAGATCATCTCTGTGTGAGTTGTTTCTCTTAGGACTGGGTTAATTTTGTGTAGTCAGTGTGGCCTTGAACTAACAGAGACCCATCTACCTCTTAATCCTGAGTTCTAGGACCAAAGGTGTGTGCCTGATTTCCGTGGCTAACTAGTATGGCTGTTTTGCTATTTTGATCTCCAGTGCCTTTAATAAATCATAAACAATGTATAAACACAGCCTGATTCTGCCTCCTGAGTCCTGGGATGAAAAGTGTGCACCACTACCTCCTGGCAGTGTAATCTCTTTTTAATAATGCCTTGGTATTGTGCTGTGATCAGCTTGTCTTGTAGGATTTTGCATCTTTATTCTAGACTTCCAAAGATGGTGCTTTACCACGTTTCAGGGCCAGAGCAGTGTCTCTTGGGTAGATCATCTTGTCACAGTATATTTCCTACAGAAATCATCTTAGTTGGCATAGTGTTCCATCTATCAAGAGAATTTGAAGATGTATAACCACTGTGAAAGAACAAAATCAAGGGCAGCAATGGTACCCTTAACCAATGCCCTGTGTATTCTCTGCACCTGCCAGAGGGCCCACAGGTTTGGACACTCTGTTCAATAATGATGCCATTTTCTGTGCTCTTCTACAAGTTTTCTTTCAACACCAGGTTAAACCGATTCACCCTGAATGTGTTTCAACTTTGATGAATCAATTTTCAAACAGATATTTGCAGTGGGTGAAAAACAAAATTGGAGTTTATTTGTAGAATTCCTCATTCTAACTGGGTTTTATATATTCCCAAAGGCCCATGTGTTAAAGGTTTGGGTCCTGGGGCTTGGGCCGGGGTGTGTGTGTGTGTGTGTGTGTGTGTGTGTGTGTGTGTGTGTGTGTGTGTGTGTGTGTGCTGTGGAACCTGTAGAAAGTGTGGTCTATGAGGGGTAAGGAGGTATTCCTTTGAGGAGTGTCATGAGATCCTGGCCCTCCCTCTCTTCACTATTTCCTGGCTGTGAGGTGAGTGGGTTTTTTTTTTCTTCCACAAGCTCCCACCATGTGTTGTTGTGTCATCATAGGCCCAAAGCAACTGGGCCAACTGATCATGGACTAAAAATTCAGAAACAATGAGGCCAAATAAATGTTTTAACTCTACAAGTTATATCATGTATTTTGTTACAGTAACCATTTGTTACAGAAAACCATTTACACCGTATAGGTAGTTACTTGCCATATTTGATATATAAATCTATGACCATAAAGTAGTTATTCTTTTGAAATTTACAGTTTCACTGATTACTCTTTCAGTTGATTTGATTAAGAAATATTTCAATGAATTCATTAATTTGTAATCAGTTGATTACTTAATGTTTTATAAAGTAAGGCCACATTCATTTACATTTTTTTTTTTTTTTACAATTCTCTGAATGCTTATATTCCATTGTGTCCCAATACAGGCACGTGTTTGATGCTGTTTATTAGATAGTCACTATTTAAATACATTGTGCTCATGGCCCTTGAGAGGTAAGCCTCTTTCATACAAAAAACCCAAATGATTTATACATTAATTCAGCTACTCAAAATAATATTTATAAGTTCATAAGGGTATTGATCTACTTTGTTTTAAATTGCTCTATTTGTAGTCATGTAACCACCACCATCTCATCATCTATGAATTCATTGTGACTATGGTTTCAATGTTTTGATAATCTGATGGTCTAGCAGCATTGTCTGCAATGTTCAAAAATTATTGGAAGCCTTAGAAAGTCATGCTTACAGTCAGGTCATTCTAGAAAAGTTTATTCTATGTCTCTGTGTAAGCCTGCATGCATGCATGTGCACCATGTGTCTGTAAGTGCACACAGGAGTTAAAAAGGACATCAGATCCCAAGAAACTGACATATGGTTGTGATCCATCATGTGGGCACTGGAAACTAAACCCAGTCCTCTACAAGAACAGCAAGTGCTTTTAACTGCTGAGGCACCTCTCAAACCCCAAGTAAAGTTATTTTTAAGTTTACACTATTACCTCCCAACGAGTTACTTTCTTCTCATGATATGTGAATTTTGGAATAATTATTAAATATATAAAATAACTTCAAATTGAAGAATCACAGTATGAGTCCAGTGAAGTCTCAATTGGCTACTAGAATGTTCTGAGACTTGTAGATGCATAAATAAATCACAGGCAGCAACATGTGCATGATTACTTACGAGCAGCTCATCACAGAAACATGTCTCTTCAGGCCAATGCTCTACATTGGTCATATTGAAGACTGCTTTGTGAAACCACTAGATAGTCAAGCTTCTAGTGAGAGTTAACAATGTAAGTACAATGCTTGACACGAATTACTCACTGTTTGTGCTGTCTCTTGGTTGTGCTTTTAAGAAGGTATGTTAATTAATTTGGCTTCAAGAGATACTCATAAAAAATACGGATGACGTCTTGGTAGTTGTTTGATGGAACATTATCCAGTTGAAAGTCTGTTTTGGTTAGATATTGGTGAGAACAGAATCCTCTTCTTATAAATCTGGTGACTAAACACTTCCTTTCCTAAGGGTAATTCTAGACCTCCAGATTGAGAGTTTTGTCAATACTCTCCATATTGAAAATTCCTAGCACAAGAAAGCTTTATTTTTCAGCATACAGTATTCTCCATCTCTGCTCTTTTGTATGAGACTGAGTGAATGATTCGAGACACTGTTCCCTACATCCTTTCTCTCCTAGTAACCCTGAAATATTAATCTGCTATTTTAGTTTACTATGTTTGAAGTATCCATGTCTTACTTCTGATTAATATGTCTCAGTATGGGCCCTGGGGGATATTTCAGTCACTAAAATGCTTGTCCCACAAGTATAGTGACCTGATCTGGGTCTCTGCCACCCATGAAAAATGTCTGGTTTGGTAGTGTGAATTTATAATCCCAGTGCTGGTGAGGTGGGAATAGGGGGTCCTTGGTTAGCTGATCTGGCCTAGTAGGTGAACTCCAGAGCAGTGAGAGGCCCTTTCTTCATGGGGTGGATGGTATTTCTTTCTTTCTTTCTTTCTTTCTTTCTTTCTTTCTTTCTTTCTTTCTTTTCTTTTCTTTTTTTTGGTTTTGGTTTTGGTTTTTCGAGACAGGGTTTCTCTGTATAGCTTTGGAGCCTATCCTGGCACTCGCTCTGGAGACCAAAAGTGGCCTGGAACTCACAGAGATGCGCCTGCCTCTGCCTCCCAAGAGCTGGGATTAAAGGCGTGTGCCACCAACGCCTGGCATGGATGGTATTTCTTAAGATGATCCCTGGTGCATATGTGTGCATACTCTGTGTGTATACACACACACACACACACACACACACACAGAGCCCCCACACATGAGTATGAACACATACTCATGAAAAGATATCTCACTAAAACAGCATATGCAGGGATGTTTTTCTCTCCTTTTGTGAGAGAAAAGACAATGCCATCTTACCAGGTGTATATTGTTTCTCTCTCATTTCATGCTTCCTTCAATTTCTTTTGGTTTGAATAAATGTTACTTTATTCATAGTTTCATCGAATGATTTGGATGACAGATTCTCTTTTTTTTTTGTTTTGATGAGTTACTCTAAAAATTTCAAATTTTAACCTATCAATGTTAAATGTTATTTTTATGGTCTTCTTCCAAATACGGTAAGTTCCTCTGAATATTTGAGTTCCAGATTCTCCATACTTATCTATACATTGGTGTCTATTTTTGACCTTTGTATAATTTAACTCTTCCCAAACAGTGTTCTTCTTGGCCTGTATAATAAATTAGATTTGGTTTTCATTGCTAATTTCATTGAGTTTGTTACCGCATCTCTAACACTCTTCTGGCACCTATTGCACTCCCAATTATACCCTTCAGACTTTCTTCTAAAGCATATTAGTTAATAGAATACAGTATTGATTTCTAATTTTTTTCAAAATTTATTTTCCTTTCATTCTCAAGAGATGTGTTTATTAGGTACACATAAAATTGGCAGTTATTTATTTATTTATTTATTTATTTATTTATTTATTTATTTATTTGCCCATTGCAATTTTCTCTCCATCATCTCTGGCATTCATTATTACAGCTGCAAAGTAGGCTATTAATCTAGTTTTAATCATAAAAGCAATGACATTGAGTGTATCATTCTGTTTGAAATCTAGAATGCATATTTCTGCCCACTTTGGAGTCCGAATCTTCAAGTTAAACTTCTTCAATATTTATAAAATTAGGATCTCCTCAATTGTGTTTCTGAATCTTGTTAGCTAGCTGTTCCTTGTAGAAAACTTCAAACTTGGCTTTCATCTCCTTTATCGTGGTAATTATCATGCGATGGGGTGTCTGACAACTGTATTTGGAGTATATGTAAATATGTCCTGCTATGATTTAGTTGTGTAACCTTCTTGTGTTCTTCATTATGTTTGATTTATTATGATAGATGCTGTATTTGAAAAGCCACCTTTATGATTTATTTGAATCTAGCGTGCTGTGATGTTCATCTGAAAAAGAGTTTTATTTCATTTTTCTCAGTATTCTGGGACACTTGAAGAGTAAGATAATTGTCATTTCGATAGATGAGAACCATGAGCTCTCATGCTAACAAGTGCATTTTACATGTTTTTAGGTTCAGAGTAAATCAGATGAAATATTTTATATACACTAAAAGTTTTCGAAGTACATATAATAAAGGAAAAATAAAGCAACAACAACAAACAAAAAATCCCAAATGCCTTAGAGACTGTGTATTTTGCTCAATGGTAGAATACTAACCTGATATCCTTAAGGCCACAGATTGAATCCCCAGCACTGTAAACAAAAAATAAATAAAACCACAAATGTTCCTTCTAGTCAATAGTAGTAATTGAACATTTAAATAAGTATTTTGATGAATATTGTATTTACTTAGATAAAGAGAGTGAAATAATACCATCCCTTGGTTATATGATTAGTTAGTGGTATAACCTGTGATCCTACGTTGTGTTGATGTGTTTGAGTGTATCACATGTATGTCTGATGCCCACAGATGTCAGAAGAGAGCACCAGATCCCCTGAAGCTATAACTACTGATGGTTGTGAGCTGCCATGTGGATGCTAGGAACCAAACCCAGGTCCTCTGCAAGAGCAGTTGGTGTTCTTAACTGGTGATCTGTCTTTCCATCTCTTTACCCTAGGTCTGTCCGTCTCTATTAAGGTTAATGAATACTGTATCAATGTACATATGGTGTTCATTTCTTTTAATCTTTTTTGGGGGGAGGGGGCTTGAGACAGGGTTTCTCTGTGACTTTGGAGCCTGTCCTGGAACTAGCTCTTGTAGACCAGGCTGGTCTCGAACTCACAGAGATCTGCCTGCCTCTGCCTCCCAAGTGCTGGGATTAAAGGCACATTTCTTTTTTAATCTTATCTATTTCTCTGCTTTAAGTCCATGCCTGTATCTCCTCATATATTCATGATATATACATATGCCAGCCTTATACTTAATACCATTTCCCTTTCCCCTCTGACTGAAGAGCCAGACAGCTTGCTGCATGAACGGTCATGGAGGAGAAAGACTGAGCATTGCCCCTGGAGTGAGAACAGCCAATATCAATAGAGTTGCAGAATGGATGTGCTGCACTCCAAGTAATCTTAAAAGTCAAATTTTCCATCTGCAGAATATAGGTCTTTTTTGTTTTGCTTGAGTTTGTTTTTAAGAAAGTGGCTCTTTCAAGAATAAACAAGCTAAGAATTGTAAATGAGGAAAAGATACATTTTCTATTAAAAACAATAGATTAGAAAAAGAATGCATGGTGTTAGAGTATCTAATTCCTGCCCAGAAGGAAATACAAATTCAACATTCTGGCAAGAGAAAGGCATATTGCCCAGAGAAGATTCTGGCAGCAAATTCCAAAGACTTGCAAAGAGAACTTCAGAGCAGAGTCTTGCTTCTCACAGTAGCATCTCTAAACCTCTCACTGGGGCCTCATTTCTCAATCATACTGAAGGAACAGAGTTGCAGTGACTGGATGAGGTGTTCATAGCAGGGGCAGAGGACACTCTGGGGTCTTTAGCATCTAGGACTGAACACAGCTCCCAAGGATGGAATGTTTAAGGCAAGGATGCAATCTGTCCTGAGTTAGATCAGTGTAGAGGGTTTGCCTAGCATGCATGGGTCTCTAAGTTCAACTTCCATCACTGCCAATAAAAATAACATAAGGGAAAACCTTGATGACCTTGGGCTTGGCAGACTCTTTAGAAAGGACACCAAAAGCACAATCCATGACAGAAAGAATTAATAAGCAAGACTACATTAAAATTAAAAACCTTTGCTCTGTGAAAGGCAAAGTCAAGAGAATGAAAAGACAAATGCAGGCTGGGAAAGAATATTTACAAAGTATATTATCTTATAAACACTATTATCTAAAATATACAAAGAAGACTAAAGAGTCAACAATAAAAGATAAGCAATCTGATTAAAATAGGTAAAACCTATGGCAGACACCTCATCTAAAAATATATTGAAATGGTAAATAGCCATGTAGGAAGGTGTCCTACATCACATGTCATTAGACACTGCAAACTGCAACAACAGTGACATATACTACAGGTCAATGAGATCAGCCTAGCCTCTAAATGGTGATAGGACACAGAGAAACATTTTATTCATGACTGGTAGGAATCTAAGATGGAATACCCACTTTTAAAGTCAGTTGGACACTTTGTTACAGAACTAATGAAACTCTTAGCACTTTATCTAACAATAGCATGTCTTAGTATTTGCTCTAAGGAGCCAAAAATTTATTTCCATGTGAGCATTAATGGCAGCACTGTTCACTGTTGCCCAAACTGGGAAGTCAATCACTCACGGTGTCCTCCAAGAGGAGGATAGGTGAATACACTATGATGCATCCAGACAATGGAACATCCCTGAACCCTAAGAAGAAACAAGTCTTTAAGCCATGAAAAGATATGGAGAAGACTTAAAGCATAGTAGTAGGTAGATGTGGCAAGCTGAAATGACTCTATGCTGTATGTCTCCAACATTTATTATTTGGAAAAATGCAGAACTGTGGAGACAGGGAAGGAATCAGAGTTTAAGGAAGAGGGATGAATAAATGGGGCCCATGGAGAATATCAGGGCAGTGAAGCTATCCCAAGTGTCACAACAATGTTGAAAATGTGTTATTACACCTTTGTGAAAACCCATAGACTGTGGTCTTGATGTGTCAATGCAGGTCCATCCATTGTATCAAAAGTGCCAAGACTGTGTTAGGTAGGTCAGTGGGGCATATCATAAGTATATACACATGTTCCAAATAATTTTGTTGTGAAATGAAATCTTTTTTTGTTGTTGTTGTTTTTCGAGACAGGGTTTCTCTGTGTAGCTTTGGAGCCTATCCTGGCACTTGCTATGGAGACCAGGCTGGCCTCGAACTCACAGAGATCCACCTGCCTCTGCTTCCCGAGTGCTGGGATTAAAGGCATGCACCACCAACGCCCGGCATGAAATGAAATCTTCACTAATAAAAAAGTCCTGGGAAGATGGTGCCAACAACAGTTATGCCAGTGCACCCAAGTTATCGAGATGATTACAATGGGTAGCTCCACAGAAGGTTGTAGACTAGCTGCCTGTTATAACCTTGGAGTCAAAATCTCTTCTCCATCCTCACTGTCAGCTTCAGAGCTTGGCTCATCCTTGAGAAGAATGGATGATGAGCAAGAGCAGAATTCTGAAAGGGACCTTTCAAACGACTTAGTGGTTACCAAAGAGACTGAATCTCCAACTGGAGGGGACTCTGTTTACTTCGAGTGAGCAAGTTCAGCTTTTCTGGACTGCGCTGTATTGGGGGATTGAGGGCTGAGATGTCAAGTAGCATTCAGTTCCTAAAGATGAATAGCATACATCCGGGTCCCATCTCACTGTGTATACAAAGCTACTTAAACAGGCTCCTGTAAGTTTCGTATACATGTTGGATCTTTAAAAAAAGAATTCTGTACCAGGTTGGAGAAACCCACAGAAACAGTTGGCCTGAACAAGGGAGAGCACATCGACCCCAGATGCTGTCTGGGAGGCCAGTACAAGACTGATCCAGACCCCTGAACATGGATGTCAATGAGGAGGCCTCTGCACTCCAGGGAGCCTCTGGTAGTGGATTAGTATTTTTCCCTGGTGTAAGAAGGGACTTTGAGAGCCCATCCCATGTGAAGGGTTACACTCTGGCCCTGGGCACAGGGGGAAGGGCCCAGACCCAGCACAGGAAGATTTGGTGGATTTTGCAGAGCCCCCGTTGAGGGCCCTACCCTGCCTGGGGAGTGGTGGGTGGATGGGGTGAGGGGTAGGTTGGGGGGGGGGAAGGAGGGATGGGGGTGAGGGGAGGGAGAGGGAGAAGGGACTTACATGTGAAACAAGCTTGCTCCCTAACTTGAACTAATAAAAGAAAAGAATTCTGGAAAAATGTAACAACCCTATCTTCCTCCCATAAAATACCACTTGTGAAGCTGCATGATAGGTGGAACATACTCTCACCTCTTACAGGTGGCTTGTCCCCAACTTCAAAGGGTAAGTCCACGGTTTTCCCATTGAACGGTTACAAAATGCATGGTGAGCCTCATAAGGAAGGCTGCCCAAACTCAAATGCCAACAAGACTAGATGTCAAGAGTCACAGATGATCCCAGATGAGTGAGATCAGAGCTAGAGAATTTCCAGGGCAGGGGCTCAGACATTTTCAAACCTACTCCTCTGAGAGATCACAGGGGGAACTGGTGGGCAGTGAATTGGAACCTATTTCCTTCTTCCTGTCCCTAGAGACTGGAAGGTAGTATGTCAGGGCCCCAGTCTCCCTGCCTGTTTGTGCTCAGCCCATAAGCACACAAGGCAGCTTCAGGAAACTGCTCTTTGTTTGGACTACAAAAAGATCTTCAGATTAGATTTAAGTCAGCCAGAGATAGCAGGTGGCTTAAGTCTCTGAGGTGGTGGAATTACTGCTGTGTAAGAGCTGCTGCTCCGATGCTTGACCATTTAAACACCGACAAAGGCAGAGAGGGGAGGAGAACTCAGAAAACCAGGAAGGGGTACCACTGGGCAAAGCAAACAGGCTTGGCAAAGCAGTGACAAGAGACAAAACCCCTCACCTTCTCTAGGGTGCCTCTTTGGTCTTCTCACCTGAGAGAAACCTGGGCATAAAGGCTATATATACTTCTGAGTCCAGGGACAGAGGCAACAATGGCAATGGCTGGTTAGAGACAGCAGGAACTACTAGACCAGGCTGAGAAAATCACCTGTTTATAGCATCAGTATGTGTCTGACAGGTACAGGAGATGTTAGCAATGAACCCAGTGTCATCTCATGCTCTGAGTGGGGATGACTGGAATTGTGGTTGGAACTGGATAGGTGACAAACTAAATGAAGTAAAATGGGGTGGTAGGTAATACAGACTGTTAACTTGTCAGAATCTAGAATCTCCCAGAAAGCCAAGCTCTGGACATGCCTGTGAAAGATCATCCACAGGAGGTTCATTGCACTGAGAAGACCTTAACTGTGGCCAGTGCCATCCCATGGACTGGGGACCTGGACTGCATAGAAAATTCACTGGTATTATATGATCAGTTGTCTCAAGCTCCTACTGCTATGAATTTCCCCCATGATGCTCACTAACTCTGAATCTAAATAAATATTTCCTTCCTTGAGCTGCTTTGGGCAGGTATTTTTTAAATCATTTTTTATTAGAAAGAAAATTATTTTACATGTCACTCTCAGGTCTCTCACCTTCCCCTTCTCCCCTGATCCCCAACTAACACCCTACCCATCCCATACCCTTTCTGCTCTCCAGGGAGGGTGAGGCTTTCCATAGAGGGTCTTCAAAGTCTGTCACATTCTTTGAGATAGGGCCTAGGCCAACCCCCTTGTGTCTAGGCTCAGGGAGTATCTCTTCATGTGAGATGGGCTCCTAAAGTCCATTCCTATGCTAACAATAAGTACTGATCCACTACAAAAGGCCCCATAGATTTCCAAGGTCTCCTCACTGACACCCACATTCAGGGGGTCTGGATCAGTCCCATACTGGTTTCCCAGCTATCAGTCTGGGAACCAAGATCTCTCCCTTGTTCAGGTCAGCTGTTTCTGTGGGTTTTACCAGCCTTGTCTGGACCCCTTTGCTCATCAGTCCTCCTTCTCTGCATCTGGATTTCAGTTGAGTTCAAGGTTTAGCTGTGGGTGTCTGCTTCTACTTCCACCAGCTGCTGGATGAAGGCTATAGGATGGCATATGAATTAGTCATCAATCTCATTATCAGAAGAGGGCATTTAAGGTAGCTTAGATAGTTAGTTGGTGTCATCTTTGTAGCTCTCCAGACATTTCCCTAGTGCCTGATTTCTCTTTGAACATATAATGTCTCCCTCTATTATATTATCTCTTATTTTGATCTCTTCTGTTCTTCCCCCAACTCAACCTCCCTGTCCCATCATGTCCTCCTCACTCCTTCTCTTCTCCCCTTCTCATTCTCCCAGTTCCCTCTCCCCTCTCCACATGCTTCCAATTTGCTCAGGAGAACTTGTCCCTTTCCCCTTCTGTGTCAGCAAAGAGACAAGTAATAAATGATTATGGTATTCTTGTCAAATTCAATAATGAGGAAAACTGCAAGTCTTTCAGTGAGAACATTGTACAATTTAGAGAGGGGGTCATAAAGATAGATGTATTTAGAGAGGGTGTCAGAGAGAGAGAGAGAGAGAGAGAGAGAGAGAGAGATGTAGACACAAACATTCTCTACCATCTCCCCACCCCAAGCTTGGAGCTCATCTCTGAAGAAGGGGTGGAAAGTTCCTAAGAGTCAGGGTTATTGAACATCTTCAGCAAACAATTATTTGCCAGACATGATAGCACCATTGCATACGTGACCTCATAGTAGTGGGACTGCTTGACCAAGGCCTGCACAAGATCAAGCCAGCTGAAACCCCAGCATAGATGGGGAAAGGCTCATGAAGTTCTCCCCAAACTGAGGAGCTATTGGCAATTGATGGCTCCTGGGGGAGGGAGAGTCAGTTTTCCTTTGGAAGTCAGCCCTGAGTAGCTTATCATGTTCCAGTGGATGGTCCCACGCCCATATTCACACATATAACACTTAGGTAGGCTCAATGGGCTTAAAGGGCAAAAGTGCACATGGCATTGGGAAATGGGAGGGAAGTGTGGCAGGAAGAATAGGAGAGATATCCAAGTAGGGGGATCAAAATGCATTCAATGTATATATTAAATTCTCAAACAATAAATAATTTCCACTTAAATATTTCTCTGAATATAAAGATGGAATAAGATTGTGCGAGGAAACCGAGTGTGTAGTAATGCAAAAGGAAGAAGGGACCAGTGCTAAATTCTAACCATTTAACAAAGGAGTGAATGAATGCTCAGAAAGGGATATAAAAGAAGAAGATGTCACCAGAATTAGTAGGGTCAGATCCTACTCCCTGGCAGTCCTAGCTAGCTGGACTTGGGCATCCTCAATAAAGAACTAACAAGGGAAAGCAAGAA
Organism: Cricetulus griseus; assembly: GCF_003668045.3. Classification (NCBI taxonomy): domain Eukaryota; kingdom Metazoa; phylum Chordata; class Mammalia; order Rodentia; family Cricetidae; genus Cricetulus; species Cricetulus griseus. The sequence goes on along the minus strand of NC_048596.1, from coordinate 114,298,179 downwards.
AGGAGGTGTTTTCAATGATGCTACACTACAAAGAGGGACAAGTCAAGAGGTTCAGGGACAAATCCCTCAGGATCCATCTTTGGTGTCCGGACATGAGGTTTATGTTTAAATTGACAGCAAGGAGCATGTATAACAAGCAGTACTGATTAAGGTGTTGGTGCAAACATCATCATTGTCAGGCATATAACCAGAAGAGTAGGAGGTATAAGATCCTTAGCTCACTGCTTTAAGGAAGGAAAATCAGGAGAGTGGAATTAGTAAATGGGAAAGGATTTGTTTTCAGCTGGGTTGGAAATGGGAAGAAAAAAAAACTAATTTTTCTTCATCTCTCCTGTAGCAGTCTTGCAAGGAGGAGGAGAGAAGGAAGGGAAGGAAAGAAGAAGGAGAATGGGTGATGGTGGAGGGGAAGAGGAAGAAGAGGAGGACAGAAGGAGAAAAAGAAGAGGAGAGGAGAAGAAGATTGGGAAGAGAAGGAAGAAGTGGAGTGGAAGAGGAGAAGAGGAGGAGAGGAAGAGGAGGAGGAAGAGCACAAGGGAAGGAGGGAGGAAGGAGAAAAAAGCACAAGCAACAGCAGTTAGGAATGTGCATACATAGCTCTGCTGTCCATAGCTTAGTAAAACTGTGAAGTCAGAGGTGAACATTCCAGCCCCAATACCCCGCCTAAGGGGGAGGAGTATCTCCATTTCAGCACCAATGTTCCCTGCCGTCTCCATTCTCAGTGTGGGTTCGTTCCCAGTACACTGTAATAGCAGGAAAGGTGTAGAGTGTGAGAATGGTGGGTCTCTGGTTCTTGTGCCTTCTCTTGGGCTCTTTCTCTTCTGTGGATTTGTTTAACTTTAATGTGATAGTTTTTGTTTTATCTATTATATTTTATTTTGCTAAACTTTTAAAAAGTAAATGAATGAGTGGAGACCTAACCACTAGGGTAAAGGTTAACAAATGTATTGCCATTTATACCTTCAGAGAGATGGAAAATCAGGTTTTTTTTTTTTCCAATGGAGTGACCCTACTCCAGAGCAGGCCTCTTGTTCAGGAAGAACTGACCAATGCATAATGAACTCCACAGTGCTTTGTACACTTTTATTTGGTTATAGGTTTTTCTTTTGGGGGCATTGTTTTGTAAACATTTTAGTAGGATTTTTTAGTTAGGGCTTCTATTGCTGTAAAGAGACACCATGGCCCAATTCTTATAAAGAAAAACAATTTAATTGGGGTGGCTTACATTTTCAGATATTTAGTCCATTAACATCATGGTAGGACATAGTGGCATGTAGGCAGACATGCTGATGGAGTGATAGCTGAGATTCCTATGTCTTGACTTGCAGGTAACAGTGGTGGGTAACATCCTTCTGTATATATGTTTGTCTTATTGGTTGATGAATAAAACACCGTGGCCAATAGAGGCAGGGAAATAGGCAGGACTAGGGGATGAGGAGAATTCTGGAAAATGTAGGCAGAGTCAGTTGCCATATAGAGTGCCAGAGGAGTAACAGGTCCAGACTCTTCTCCAGAAGCCAAGACCACATGGAAATACATAGATTAATAGTAAAAATTAAGACAGAGCTAGCCAATAATAGGCCCAAGCCATCAGCCAACAATTTTATGGCTAATATAGTATCTGTGTGTTTATTTGGGGCTGATGCAACTGTGAGATCAGGCCTGTGGGAAGAACCATCCACAGCACAACAGGAAGTGGTCTGTCTCACTAGAAGTGGCTTGAATGTATATGAGACCTCAAAGCCTGCCTCCACAGTGACACATTTCCTCTAACAAGTCCACACCTACTCTGACAAGGCCACACCTCCTAAAGGTGCTACTCCCTTTGGGAGTAATTTTCTTTCAAACTACCAGAGGGGTATTATATTAGGTTTCAGTTTGATATTTGAGAAAGAACTTAAAATTGGGCAGGTAGGGAGGAAAAGGGGATCTGGAAGGGCTTGGAGGAAGAGAAGAATATGATCAAAATAAATTTAAAATTTGTTTTAAATAATAAAATATAGTAAAAAGAGAAATGAAGTGAACAGAAAATGGTACTGATAATTGGTCAAGTAGATGTCTAATCTTCATCAGTAATGACAGATTCCAAATAAAATTGTTAACTACAGCTCTTATCATTGACAGCAGTCTAAGAAATCATAGAAGCTGAAGGCCTGATTTAGAAAAAAAAATACTAGTAAAGGGCCCCAAGGAGGGAAGGAACAAAGTGGGCAGGCTTTCCAAATACTAACAGCATCTCCACACAATTGCTGGGGGAGGAGGAGGAATGATGGATTTTGTTCTATCTTTGAGAGGGATGTGATGTTGATCAGGCACTTCTGGAAGAGCTGTGTAACAAATAAAGCATATGTTTAACCAAGAAGGATATGACTATAACATTACACCTCAGGTCTCTTTCCATGTAGAGATAATATGGGCTCTCCTGGGGCCCATGTTCTTGAACTCATCTCCATACAGGGTGGCATAATTGAATGTGGGGATCATGAAAAGTTTTACAATAAAAAGGTTTCTGATTATACAGTTCCAAATAAGATATGTAATAAGTCTGAGTCATTTCTGATAGTGCCCTACTATGTTGCATCATGCAACTTCATGACCTCCTTTGTTATGAACACATAATGTGCACTTTGTGCTGCATATCCAGTCACACAGTCAGGGAATACTGAAGTTCCCCTGCTCAGATGTTTTAGATGTCTATATATTATGAACTGCCATGTCATTAGTGTATATACAAAGCTCTCTGCTCTTTAGAGACACAATGGCTTAATTATGGAAATGAAAGGATTTCATATCTTCCCACTACCATTCCTCAGCATGTAAGTAACAAATTACTGTACCTTTGGACTGGATTGTGTTGCAATGTTAATGTAGACTGAAGGGATACTCAGTGGGTAAAGGCTCCTGCCACCAAGCTGGACAATCTGAATTTGATCCCTGGGACCCAAATGGTGGAAGGGGAGAATAGATTTCTACAAATTCTTCTCTGACCTCTACATACACACTGTGCACAAGTATACATACACAAAATGAATAAATGACAGAAACACATAATTTTAAAAATAAGTTTTTGTTTCAACTGCTAACTTGAATTTAATAAGAAAATAATTTGATGAATTTGGCTTGTATCTTAGTTACTATACGATTGCTATGAAGAGACACCTTGACCAACAACTACTTATAAAAAGAAAGCATTTAACTGGGGGCTTGCTTGTAGTTTCAGAGGGTTAATCCATGATTATCATGGCAGGAAGCCTGGCAGCAGGCAGGCAGGCATGATGCTAGAGCAGTATTTGAGAGATTACATCATGATAAGTAGGTGATAAAGGGGGTTTGGTCTTCAAAGCCCATCCCCTGTGATGCACCTCTTTCAACAAAGCCATACCTTCTAATCCTTCCCAAACAGTTCCATTAACTGGGAACCAAGTATTCAAATATATGAGTCTTTGGTGGTCATTCTCATTCAAACACATGCAACTTAAGAGTAACAATTTTTGAAATGGTCCTAAGCACATTTCTGCTGTTTGTTACTGTGTGCTGATATGAATCAGTGCTCTTGGGACTGACAACCATAAAGCCAGAATATTGATCACCTCTGAGAATGGCTGAAGATGCTGTATCCTTCAATGTGATATTTAGCCAAAATTAATTCTTTATATGAAAGAAAACAAGCATAGTTATACCATTAGTGTGAAAATTTGCTGTCTCCCTTGTTAAATGGTAAATTATATGCACACCAGGGAATTATTTCAAAAAAATTTGTTTACGATTTTTGATCAGTGGCTATTTGATGTGTTCACCAGTTTTATATGCCTACATTTCTGGGGCTGCATAAAAAGAGTTCTTAAATGAAAAGGACTGGAAACAGGTTAAAAAACTCTGTCCTGTAAGATGAACCCTCGTAGAGAAACTCACTTCAGTATCAACACCTGTGTCACCTTTTGGGTTGAACATATCACATAAGGTTATAGTCGATTCTCTGAATAGTGTGAGTTATCTGTGACATAGATGGAATTTTGGAATCAAATCTCTGGTTTGGAATCAAACCTCGACTCAAAGTATATCAGTTTCTCCCTTTCTCATAATGCTGTGCAGGATGGGAGACATGGGTGTTGTTCTCGGTCATAATGAAAGCTTCCAAGGCTTTATATTTGTGGGTTCATGACCCATTACAAGTGCTGACTTGTGAAACACTGCCCTGGAGTCACTGCTCTTTTATTTCTGGGTGTATACACCCCATCTTTCTGACCATTAGTTGTCAAGTAACGAGCTATCCAATATGATGTCTATTGTGCGTCACGATGACTGGACTTGTCCTTAAACTCTAGTTGACCTGCACACAACTGCTACAGCCTTCTGGTTGGTGCTCCAATTAGATTTACTGTTGAGGGAACGATCGAGTTCCCTGGAGCAATATCCTCCCTGTATCTTGGCAAAGAACACACCGTTACCCAATTGTCTTCCTCCCACTCTTTGTTGTTCTCTGCCTTGGTCTTGACTCAGAAGACTTACCCTAATAGACCTGAACCCCTAGTTTGTGGGGGCCAGAAGAGGATGCATTCTAAGACTGGAGGGCTAGGGTAGAGAGGAAACAAGGGTTCTCTCCCATGTGTTCATTCCTAGGCAGAGAGCTACCTAGCAAGGACCTGCCCTTCCTTCACTGCAGCTTGTCATTGTTCCTGCCACTCAGCCACAGCTCCCAGTTCCAGACAGGGACTACCTCCTGCTTTTGTTGTTTCCCAGATACTGTAACACCCTGGTTGGTTCTCTCCCCATTCTGTTCACATCAAGCTGTCTGGTGACTTTCTTAGATCACTACCACTGCCATCTTAGAAATATAGTCTGATTGTTTCAGAAAAAAAAATACAATGGGCTGAACAGTGGACACTGGGTTGTTACAGTGCCTAATCAGAGTACCAATGGATCTGGTGTCTGCAGTGTCTTTGCTTTTCTAGCTCATCATTAGCCATCTTCATACTCCATACTCCAAAGGTGGGAAAGACAAGTTCTGAGGATCTCCCCCCATCTTCTCCATTCAAAACCACCTCAGGTCAATTGGCGGCCAGGGACGGAAGTCGGGACATAGTAAAACGCAGCATCTGTGGTTCACTCCTGACAGCTGTTATAGCTTTTATGTAAAATTTTACTATGTGCTATATGGCCTCTTGGTGCAGACATTTTTAGCAATTGGCAACAACAACAACAAAAATCTTTCTTTTCCTTTTTTTCCCCTGAGACAAGGTCTTACTATATAGACCAGGTTGGCCTGGAACTCAAAGAAATCCACCTGCCTTTTCCTCTGGAATGCTAGGATTAAAGGCATGATTGTAGTGATGGCTAGAATTAGAGATGATGATGACAGTATGAAATGGTGTCAAGCAGCTTTTTAGACAAATCTAAGAATGAGGAAAACTGAAAAGATATTCTTGAGATAGTGTTATAAGGGCACTAAGATCATGCCTGAGGGTTCCATGCTCATGACATAACCATCCAAAGACTCCACTTCTCCATATCCTCCATATTAGGGGTTAAGATTTCCACATATGGGCCAGTGAGATGGTTCAGTGGTTATGGGTGATTGCTGCCAAGCCAAGGTATATGTGGTAGAAAGAGAGAACTGACTCTCACACGTTGTCCTCTGACCTGGCAAACAGCATGACACAAATACACACACACACAACACACACACACACACACACACACACACACACACACACACACACACACGATAAATAAATGCAATTAAAATAGATTTCTACTTGTGAATTGGGGTGTGAACATAAACATCCAAGACCTTATGATTGTGGACAGGAAAATGTCAGCGACATTTTCAAGAATGGAGTTTCTTTTCTTGCCAAACCACTTGAGAATCTGGTATTTAAAAATGGACTCTGCCACTGTCTATAAGCAGAAGGGTTTTTGAAAGAGTGTGAAGATGAGAAGAGAGGCAAACTTCAAGAGATGGTCTTGAATTGTCTAGAACTCCTAGGCTTGAGATTCTCCCAGCAGGTTTCCCACTCTGTGTCCACCTTTCCTCTGCTCTATTGATCCCTGGGACTACTAAAACCATTACCAAAACAGACACATTAAAATCTGTTTAAGCTCTTTGGCATGACACTTACCTTTAAGAGTAACAAGAACACCTGAAGTCTTGAAATACTCTTCATTAGTTCAGAGGTGGACATCCTGTTGACTCAACTCAGATCTTGTAGTTAAAACAAGCCCCAGGATATTTTACAAGATAACTAATTACCAGATAATTTAACGAGGCATAACAGAAACCATGAGCATATGCTTCAGGAATTTATTTGAACACATTCACTCGCAGAAACATCATCTTGGTATCAATTTCACAAACTTTCTATCATCATCCACTTTCCATTGGTCAAATCCATCTATTTTTGGGATGGGCCACCTCTGTGAACATATGAATTTCTAGTCTGCCTTTATTTATAGAATCTCTTTCCATGGGCAGGCAGTTTGGGATATCATTGCCTAGGGACTATTGGTGGCCAGGAGATGTCTTGCACTGCAACCTTTAAACAGATACCATGACTGGTGCATTCCATTGTCACAGTGATGAGCTGGTGATAATAGGGGAAGGATGAAGATTAGAGAGAAATTTGCTACCTTAGGGAGTAGCCTGGGAAAAGGTTGTGAAGACCAGTTTAGGTCATGAGAAGTGAACACACAGAACTTCAGAAAATAGGTTTTTTTTCCCCCGATAATCAAGAAAAACCAGATGTGACTTTGACGATTATGATTTTACCTTACTAACACACAGTCCTCATGTGAGAGCCAAGTAGATGTGGTCCATACTGGGGATAGGTCAAGAAGCTAAAACGAGTTAAGTGGGAAAACTCAGGCTAACAGGACAGCTGTCATCATGAGGCTGAGGACTCGCCATATGGCAGAGGAGATGCACTTTTGATCAGTGGACAGAATTAACAGGGTGACAGATTTGGGCTCAATCATATGGACTTTTCTAATCATCCCAACTGTCACACAGTAGAAAGGGTGATGTAGGAAATGTGAGACCCCTGCACAGTGGACTTGTGCCGGCTGGCATGCCATCTGTCAGAGATGCCATCAAACCTGATGACATGCTTTAAAGTAACATTATGTAATGGTTATTGGATAGAACATGTCCACAGGAGACTATTTAGAAAAGAAAGTATTAACAAGAAACCAGAGCTCATCCTGAACCCTGCACACACAGGTGAGCACCAAGAACACTTCTATGCACTTTCATTTGCTCCTCTTTCTCAGCACATAAAACTTCATGCTTAAAAGTTTGTAAAAGCTTGATTGTGATATATGCCATAAGTTTTCACAAAGTGTACAAGCACTATAAATATATTTTAACACTTTTTTCTTCATTTTCTATGCTTTACTGTATTATTAAATAATCTTCAAAAACAGAACTTTGATGCTGTGTATGAATTTGTCCTTGGATAAAAATGGCTACTGTTGTTCTAGGAAATGTTTGGTCAAATACACTAAATCTGTATATTTTATCTCTCTGAGGAAAAACCTTACGCATAGAAATCCTGGCTCAGAGAACAGGGAAACTGTCTTGTTTGAGATTGCTCTAGTGCTGTGGATTAAACCCAGAGCGTCACCTTGACTAGGAAACTCCTTTGCCACTTAGATATATCTGCAGCCTGGAGGACGTGGGCATTTGTAGGGATCCACATGGATGAGGCCTCCAAACCATGTGCAGCAGTTTGCAGTGTCAAAAGTAATTTACAGGAGTCTGTTTTATCAATATACATATTATATTTCAGATTTCTGGTTCTATAATCTACCTTCAGAGTAAGCCAAAACAGGAGCTTCAGGAAGGATCCTGGAGGCAGGAACTGAAACAGAAGCCATGGAAGGGAGCTGCTCAATAGCTTGCTACTCATGGCTTGCCAAGACTACTTTCTTATACAACACAAGAATACCTTGCCCAGGGGTGGCACCACCCACAATGGGTGGGATCCCCTTACATCAGTCATTAATAAAGAAATGCCCTATCGACTTGTTTATGGGCCAATTTGATAAAGACATTTTTAAACACATATATAACATTTTATTTACGAAAGATTTTTTCTCCTTTTTTATTAAATTAGAAACAAGATTGTTTTACACGTCAATCCCTGTTTCCTCTCCCTCCCCTCCTCCCCTGCCCCCCACCAACACCCTACTTATCCCATACCCTTTCTGCTCCCCAGGGAGGGTGAGGTCTTACATGGTGGGTCTTCAGAGTCTGCCATATCCTTTGAGATAGGTCCTAAGACGTCCCCCGGGTGTCTAGGCTGAGGGAGTATCCCTCTATGTGGAATGGGCTCCCAAAGTCCATTCCTATGCTAGGGATGAGTGGTGATCTACTTCAAGAGGCCCCATAAATTTCCGAGGCATCCTCACTGACACCCAAATTCATGGGGTCTGGATCAGTCCCTGTGCTGGTTTCCCAGTGATCAGTCTGGGGACCAAGAGTTCCCACTTGTTCAAGTAGGCTGTTTCTGTGGGCTTCAGCAGCCTAGTATTGACACCTTTGCTCATCACTCCTCCTTCTCTGCAACTGGATTTCAGTTCAGTTCAGTGTTTAGCTGTGGGTATCTGCTTCTAATTCTATCAGCTGCTGGATGAAGGCTATAGGATGGCATATAAGTTAGTCTTCAATCACATTATCAGGGGAGGGCATGTAAGGTAGCCTCTCCCTTGTTGCTTAGATTGTTAGCTGCTGTCATCCTTGTAGATTTTTGGACATTTCCCTAGTGCCTGATTTCTCTTTAAACCTGTAATGGCTCCATCTCTTATGGTATCTCTTACTTTGCTCTCCTCTATTCTTCCCCCTACACAACCTTCCTACTTCCTTGTGTCCTCCTCACACCTCCTCTTCTCCCCTTCTCATTCTCCTAGCTCCCTCTCCCCTCCCCCATGCTCCCAATTTGCTCAGGAGATCTTGTCCCTTTCCCCTTCTCTAGGGGAACATGTATGTCTCTCTTAGAGTCCTTGTTTCCTAGCTTCTATTTCCTTAGGGGTTATAGGTCTGTTTAAGTTGCTTATCTGTTCTTGATTCAATTTTGGTTAGTAATATCTGTCCAGAAAATTGTTTCATTTAAATTTTCAGTTTTGTGGAGTATAGGTTTTCAAAGTATGAAATGAAGTTTCTCTGGATTTCCTAAGTGTCTGTTGTTATGTTCCCCTTTTCATTTCTGATTTTGTTAATTTGCATGGTCTCTCTCTCTCTCTGCCTTTTGGTTAGTTTGGATAAAGGTTTGTCTATCTTGTTGATTTTCTCAAAGAACCAACTCTTTGTTACATTGATTCTTTGAATTGTTTTCTTTGTTTTGACTTTATTGACTTATGCTCCCAGTGTGATTATTTCCTGGCTTCTACCCCTCCGGGTTGAATTTGCTTCCATTTGTTCTAGAGCTTTCAGTTGTGATGTCAATTCTCTGGTGTGACTATTTTCTAGTTTCTTCATGTGAGCACTTAGAGCTATGAATTTTTCTATTAGCACTGCTTTAAAAGTGTCCCATAAGATTGGGTATGTTTTATCTTCATTTTCATTGAATTCTAGGAAGTCTGTAATTTCTTTATTTCTTCCTTGATCCAGGAATGATGCAATTGAGAGTTGTTCAATTTCCGTGATTTGGTAGGTTTTCTGCAATTTTTATTATTCTTGAATTCTAACTTTAAAGTAAAGACACAGGGGGTTATTCCAATTATTTTGTACCTGTTGAGGTTTGCTATGTTGCCAAGTATGTGATCGATTTTAGATAAGGTTCTATGTGGTGCTGAAAAGAAGGTATATTCTTTTGTGTTTGGACGGAATGTTCTATAGATGTCTGTTAATCCCAATTGGGTCATAACTTCTGTTAGTTCCTTTGTCTCTTTGTTAACTAGATTCTGTCTGGTGGTCCTGTCCAGTGGTGAGAGTGGGGTGTTGAAGTATCTCACTATAACTGTGGGAGGTCTTATATGTGATTTGAGTTTTAAAAATGATTCTTTTATGAACATTGGTGCATTTGTATTTGGGGCATAGATGTTTAGAATTGAGACTTCTTAGAATTGAGACTTCTTCCTTCTTCCTGTGATGAATTTGAAATGACCTTCTTCATCTCTTTTGATTGATTTTAGTTTGAAGTCTGATTTGTTAGATGCTAGGATACATACCCCTCTTTGTTTCTTGGGTCCATTTGATTGGAATATCTTATCCCAACCCTTTGCTCTGAGGTAATATCTGTCTTTAAAGTTGAGGTGTGTTTCTTGTATGCAGCAGATGGATGAATTCTGTCTTCGTATCCTTCCTGTTAACCTGTGTCTCTTTATAGGCAGGTTAAGGCCATTAATATCGAGGGAAATTAAGGAACATTGAGTGTTTAGTCTTGTTTGTTTTTGATTTGTTGTTGGTGGTGGTATTTTGTGTGGATTTACCCTCCATCTTCTTTTGGGTTTTGGTTAAGTGGGAATATTTATTGTCCATGTTTTTGTGAGTGTAGTTAACTTCCTTAGGTTGGAGTTTTTCTTCCAGTACTTTCTGTGGGGCTTGATTAGTGGCCATGTATTGTTTAAATCTGGTTTTGTCATGGAATATCTTGTTTTCTCCATCTATAGTTATTGAAAGCTTTGCTGGGTATAGTAGCCTAAGCTAGCATTCATGGTCTCTTAGTGATTGTAGAATATCTATCTAGGACCTTCTGGCTTTCAGAGTTTCCATGTGTAATCAGTCAGTTGTAATTCTGATAGATTTGCATTTATATGTTACTTGGCCGTTTTTCTTTGCTTCTCTTAATATCCCTTCTTTATTCTGTATGTTTGGTGTTTTGATTATTATGTGACGAGGGGACTTTTTGTGGTCTACTCTATTTGGTGTTCTGTAGGCTTCTTGTACTTCATTGGCATGTCTTTCTTTAGGTTTGGAAAGTTTTCTTCTATGATTTTGTTGAATATGTATTCTGCACCTATGAGTTGGGTTTCTTCACCTTCTTCTATACCTATTATTCTTAGGTTTGGCCTTTTCAAGGTGTCCCATATTTCCTGGATATTTTGTGTTAGGTATTTGTTGGACTTAAGATTTTCTTTGGTCTATTTCTCCTAGTGTATCTTCAACGCCTGAGATTCTCTCTTCCCTCTCTTGTATTCTGTTGATTATGCTTGCATCTGTAGTTTCTGATTGTTTACCCTGATCTTTTCTAATTCCAGCATTCCCTCAGTCTGTGTTTTTTTTAATGGTCTCTATCTCGGCTTTCAAACCTTACACTGAATTGTTTCTTGCAAATTTTGGTTTGTCTTTTCTTCCCTTTCTTTGAAGGATTTTCTCATTTCCTCTCTTAGGGTCTCTATCTTCTGCATGAAGTTGTTTTTAAGGTTGCTCTCTTCTGCTTCATCTGTGTTGAGATGTTCAGGTCTTGGTGGCCTACAGTCCCTAGACTCTAGTGGCATGATATTGGTTTTTCTGTTGTTGGATGTGTTCTTATATTATCATTTTCCCATCTCTTCTTCCAGTGGCTGCATGTTGTGTCTCTTCCTTTCCTGGTGTGTATGGGTCCAAGGTTCTCTTCTGGTGGGTACAAGAGGGTCCAATACTCTGATGAGTCTCAAGGTGGGTGCAGGCGGGTCTGAGGCACTGGCTATCCAGGTGGGTGGGAGCAGGACTAGCACAGAGATGTCAGCAGACTCAGGGTTGCTTGGTCCTCAGGGGCTGAGTCAACCTACTTGCAGACTCCAGGACAGGAGTTCCCAGAGCGGGCAGGAGGAAGTCGGAGACATTTTCTTAATTGTGAGAGGACCAGGGACCTAGACCAGAGCCATGACAGGATTCTAATAGCCTCTAACAAAGCCTAGGCCTTAGGTTCAGTTTACTGGAACTAGCTGGAGCTGAGCAAGCAGTTCTTGGGAAAGCAACAACCCAGGGGCAATGAATCAGAGGGTGCCCCACAACCTTGTGAAAGCTTAATAGAACTAAAGATAGGTTCTCCCACCCTGAAGCTGAAAAGCCCCTAGTGACTGAGCTACCAACCAATCCTGTAGCAACTCATAGACTGTTGGTTTAAACCCACCAATCAACCTGCAGACTAACCTCCCCTCCCAGGAATTCACCTAATCTTGCTGAAAAGAAGTCATGGGCTTCTCTCATGGTTACCATGTGCTATCTTTAGTTCTCTTAAGATTGCCTCTTAAAGATGCTACATTTTCAAAACAGCACCACCAGCTAGGGACCAAGTGTCTAAGCATGTGAGCCTGTGGGGACATTTCCCACTCAAACTATAACTACTTAAAAAAAATTCTTTCTCTACCTTCTATATTTCTTCAATGGCAACTCCTGTTATATTTTTGATAGTATGGTTCCAAATCAATTTGAGTGAATCTGGACTTGTGGGCTGAGCTAATGTGTAATTTTTCAACAGTCAGAGGCAAGAGATCTGTGGACAGTGTAGATACATTGTTGTTCAGTGCCAGGTCCTCATGGGAATAGGTCAAGTCTTCAGGGTGTATCCAAGAAAGGACACAGACTGGCATGGAGGCCACCAGGAGGTCAGGAGCCACCTGCTCTTGTTCTCTCCATCTTTATTTTTCCTAGACACCTACTTTTAAAAAAATCTTTCTCTTGAATTCTGGGGATATTCGTAAAATTATTTTCTGATTGATTGACATAGTTTTCTATGTTCATTCAGTATGCTGCTCATACTTACATATTTATTTGAAGCATTTAATATTTGTTTGATTTCAGATTTCACCTTTTCATAGATAACATCTTTTAATTTCATTAAAAATTTAAAAATCTGTTCTTCTGCTTCCTATAATAAATCAGTATCCTGGACCTGATTTGCATAAGTACTCATGCCAATTCCTCACACACCCTTTCCTTATTTTTAACCATTGAGCATTTTCATGAAACATATGGGCTTTTTCCCTGTTTGATTATTCTTAGATTTTTTAATGATATGTAATAAGTGTAAACTGGAGCAGAGATGAGCTCACTGTACACTCCCTGCTCCTGAAATACTGCTTTGCACACAGTCAGGATTGATGGTGGATTCACTAAAGAGGGAGAAGAGAGCAGGTCTCTGTAAGTTTGAGAATAGTGTGGGCTGGGTCGTGGGTTCCACACCAGCCAGAGTTACAGTGAAACCTGTCTATAAATAAATAAATAAGCAAGCAAATAAATAAGCACCAAATTGATTAATTAATTAAATTATTAACTATAAAAGCTTGGCCACTCCCTTGCAAATACATTTCACAATTATATGTATCTTTATTTCTGCATCAAATTAACTTTTTCAAATACAGATCATATTACCAAGATGATACTGTTGTTTATAATTTGAAACGAAACCAAATTTTTCTTGTAACATTGGTAATTTCTCAAAATTCCACATGTCTTATATTTTATAGTTTACTCCCAGCATTTTAAGGTGATCTTGGCTGTCATATATTTCAGTGGGCTATGTGTTTGTTCTTAGCGATGTGTGCTCTTGGCTGCTGGGAGTTGTTGTGTTCTGATGAGTGAGTTATCAGGTCTATCTTGCCTCACACATTTTATTTTAAATGAATGAAAATATGTCCTTACCAAAAGAGAGAAAAGAAAATATGTCCTTACTTTTCTTTATGTCCATTTGTCAACACAGATACTAGAATTCTCATTTCAAGACAAAATTGTGTGAATTGTGATTTAACTTACATGAGAGATTTGTTTTTTCCCATAGGACATGGAGTCAACAAAGCAATAGCTTAAAAGTTTTATGGAGAAAAGGGTGGGACCCTGAAACTATTCCCATGAAAGTCACCTTTAAAAGATGATGTCACCTGAAGACCATTCTCAAAAAATCAAAAGTTCAAAACAAACATTTGTGCATTTTTGTCTGAAGAGTCCCTAGGATGAGGCTATTTAGATGATTAATTTGATGTATTGACCATGACAATGTCTGGGTCCCAGTTATTTGGTAAAACAGCATTTAAAATGTCTCTGTGAGGTTGTTAATAGATGAAATTTACATTTGAGCAGATGGGAATTGTCTATCAGTTTGCCCTCCACATGAGTGAGTCTCACCTAATCATTCTAATAGCATGGAAGGCTGACTTGACCCAGGAGAGACTTGCCAGTAGATTGCCTATAAACTTGACACTGCTCCTGTTTCCAGCCTGCCTACCCACTCTGTAGGGGCCAGGCAGCTTCCATAGCTGCAAAAACCATTTTCCTTAAACAATTCTCTCTGTCTATATCTATTGATTCTGTTTTTCTGGAGAAAACTGACCTATAGTCACAAATCTATAATGAGGGACAGGAATTACAGGTACAAACTAAGATGAGGATGGAGATATGGTAAGAGACAAAGCAGAAATGATTGGTTAGTAATTTAAGGACAAACCATGTGGTGTTTCTCTCTCTCTCTCTCTCTCTCTCTCTCTCTGTGTGTGTGTGTGTGTGTGTGTGTGTGTTTGATAGTAGCATTTATGGAGGGTCCCTAAGTAAATGCAAATCAAAATAGCAGTCAAACACATGGAAATGTTGGTAGAGAACCTAACCCCATAGTATTGAAATTCATTAGTAATTCAATATTGTTTGTAATTCAAATATATAAAAAATAAAAAACAAAAAAATAGTGATAGAAGATTGAAACTCCTGGTCATGTTATCAAAGGCAGTGAGGGGAAGAGGCACATGAAACATTTAAATCTGAATAAGAGAAATGCAGAACAGACAAATCAGCTAAAGATGGCTTTTGAACATTTATGTAATTAGAAAAGGTAAAAATAGGATGTACAACTTCTAAGATACTGACAAAGGGAAGAAAGGCTATTTAGAAGAATATGGAAAACATAGAAGTTTACATAGGAACAAGTGAAAAGCTTGGAAGTGACATGTCCCAGTTACACAAACTACATCAAAGGGGCCACAGCTTCCCATCCATAGACAGACTCTTTCCAGTGTAATGGAAATCATAGTTTTCTGTGGTTCAGGAGAAAAGTATAAAATATAAACCCCAAGACAGAGAATATAGGGACATAAAAGGATAAGTAGATATTAGTTAAAGAAATAAATGTGAGAGAATTAGACTTATAATTGGATCAATATAGGATTTAAGACAATCATCTCACTGCAAGACAAAGATGGTCACAAAAATACAAACTTTATGTAAATTTATTTGTTCTCCTGAGATGAAGAATGACATAGAGGGGTTGGTAAACTGGGGAATGGCAGAGAGACCTAAGTAGGGCAGCAGGAGGCTGAGGCATAGAACAGAGCTGAAGAACATCAAAGAAACCCAGTGGAAGAGGATCCAGTAATCCTTTCTCCCTCAGACACATCACAGAGCAAATATTCCCATCACCCCATAAAGCTTGATGGTTATTTTGGGCCCCTCTAATGTGACTTAAGAAAGTTCCAACTCTAAATAGATTAATCCAAAAATAATTTGTTTTTACCTTTATAAGATTTTTTGAAACTTTCCAAAGCATAAACTTTATAAGTGACTTATATCAAAACTGGTGTTTATCCTTGGTAAGAAATACCTGAGGTAAAGTGACTAGGCACCTGATAGAGACTGGGAGACACATTTGCTCCCAAAGCAAAAACACAGGACATACAGTAGGGAGATGGGAAGGGACAGAAGAAACATTATGGAGGGAGACTTGAGGAGATGTTTAATGTCACTGGTAATTTTACTTAATTTTAATACTCTAATAATACAGTTTTCCTTTTAGTGAACATATTTTTCATATTAGGGAGCACAGAGTGGTATTTCACCACAGCCATCACCTCAAACATTACCATTTCTTTCTGTTGGAAACACCCCAAACCCTCTTTGCCATCTATTTTGAAACACACAATTACCTGCTGTCAGCTACACTTACCTTACTTTACACAGAACATTAAATGTTGAGGAAGACACCAGAAGATTGAAGACCTCTGAATAAGAAGTGTCTCCCATAGTAGCAGGCATGTGATCACTTGGTCTCTAGTTGGTGGCACTGTTTGGAGAGGCACAGTTGGAAGAGGAATGTCAATGGAGTTCTTTGAGAGCTTCAAGTCTTGCCACTTTCAGATCATTCTGCTTCATGCTTATGGGAAAAAGATGGGAGTTCTCAGCTTCCTGGTCCTGCTGCCATGCCTCTTCAACATGTGGAGGAAATTCTTGGAAACTATAAGCCCCAGTGAACTCTTCCTTCTACAAATTGCTTGGTTTACAAGTTACAGCAACAGAAAAGTAAGTACTCCCCGTCCCAAGCTTCAGAAGTAGTACTGGGAAAATTCCATCCTTCCAAAATTCCAACACAGTCCTTCATGGAAATTGAAAAACAATTACTTAAAGATCACATGGAACCACAAAATACCCACGAGATCCAAAAATGATCTTAAACAACAAAGGCATTGCTGCAAGTATCATCACCTTTCATGCCAAGTCATACTATGGAGCTAGAGCTATAAACATATCATAGTGCTGGCATAAAAACAGACACAGTGATCAGGTTTGAGGAGTCAGACATAAGTGTATAATCCAGCAGCAACCTGAGTGTTAAGAATGAGGCCAAGAATTCACATTGAAGAAAAGATGATTAATTCATCTTTCAGTCCTCATCATACAAGCTGTTTTTTGTAGTAAATGGCAATTAATACAGAGTCACAACAACTAGTCAGTGTGCAGATAAAACATGACAATGGACAGATCCACTTGAAATGGGACAATGGGACCTCTACATCTCACCTCCTCCCCTCATGGCTGGGGACTCATAGCAAAGGAGCCAGCAGAAAGATTGTAAAAGCCAGAAATAGAGGATGTCGCAGTGAAGCAGTGTTTGCTGGACATGGCAGTGGTTGCACACAAGAACTCACAGCAGCTGGGGCTTCATCTGAAGAATATCAAGCCAGCCAAAATCCCAGCATGGATGGGAAAGGAGCCATGGAGTCTCACTTCTGTCTATGGAGCTATGGGCCATTGATGTCTGCCAGGGGAGGGAAAGTCAGTTTTCTCCAGAGATGTCACCCCTGAGATGCTACCCATGCTCCAGAGGACAACCCTACACCCATTCAATACAGGAAGTACTGAGTGGACTCCGAGTTTTTAAACAGATAGAACATGAGAAGTTGGGAAACAAAAACAATGAAGAAGAATAGGGAGGAATTGGTGGAGGGAAAGAAATGGGATAGATTTGATCAAAACACATCTTCTGTATGTGTGAAATTCTTGTTTAATGAAAAAGAATGAAGAAAAAAACAAGAAAGATAGTCTCCTTATTCAAATGCACCCTGTCTTCACAGACTTCTCTCTACTTCTCCTCTCACACACCTTTTGTAGGCCCTGGTGTGAGATTTCACTTTATACCCAGCAAGTCAGTTAAACAAAAAGTTAAGTGATATATTTTGTTGGCAAAGACACTAAAAGCAACAGCACCTCCCTGAGGGCATCAGGGTTGTGGTTACATGAGTTGAAATTACAGATGCACAATGACCTGATCCATCAGTACTTTTTAGGAAGGTGCACTTGAGAAGGGTGGTTATCAACTGTGAAGTTTTATGCCCATATGACATTTAACTGTATTTGGAGACATTTTTTTCATCTTCACAATTGGAATGTTGTTGGCTGCTGCCGGGTAGAACCCAAGGATGCTGTTAAATGTCTGCCATGTACAAAAGAGTCCTGAACAAACAGGAACTGTCCAACCCTAACATTACATGTAGCTTCAGAATCCTGTCCCGAAGAGGTTTTCAGCAAAGGTGTGGAAAGGGACTTGACTGTGGTAGTTTATCACAAAATGGTTTGTGGACATGCAGAGTTGGCACACAGAGGGTCTAATATGAAGTAAATAACATTAAATTGTGTGGTATAGTCATGGAAAAAGAACACAATAATACAGGCAGATCTTAAACCAGATGTTGTGGTACACAACAGTAATCCCAGTGACTAGAGTGGTACAGGCAGGGGAATCAGAATATCAAGTTTGAAACAGCAGAGAGTGAACATGCAAATGAATAAAGCCAGAAATGAAAAGGGGACATAACAACAGACACTGAGGAAATCCAGAGAATCATCAGGTCAGTCTTTGAAAACCTGTATTCCTCAAAATTCAAAATCCAAAGGAAATAGACAATTTTCTGGATAGATTTCACTTGCCAAAAATTAAATCAAGAACAAATAAACAATTTATATAGACCTATAACTCCTAATGAAATAGAAGCAGTCATCAAAGCATCAATAGAGGCATCTCATGCAAAAAAGCACAGGGCTAGGTGGCTTCAGTGCAGAATTCTACAAGAAATTCAAGAAACAGCTAACACCAATTCTTCTCAAAGTATTCCACACAATAGAAGCATAAGGGTCATTGCCAAACTCTTTTTACGAGGCTTCAATAACCTTGGTACCCAAGACACAACTAAGAAAGAGAACTACAGACCAATATCCCTCATGAATATTGATGCAAAAATACTCAATAAAATACTGGCAAATCGAATCAAAAAACACATCAGAGAAATCATCCAACACAAACAAGTAGGCTTCATCCCAGGGATGCAAGGATGGTTCAACATATGAAAATCCATCAATGTAATCCACCATATAAACAGACTTAAAAAGAAAAACCACATGATCATCTCACTACATGCTGAAAAAGCCTTTGACAAAATCCAACACCCTTTCATGATAAAGGTCTTGGAGAGATCAGGGATAACAGGAACATACCTAAAAATAATAAAAACAATTTACAGCAAGCCAACAGCCAACATCAAAATAAATGGAGAGAAACTTAATGTGTTTCCCCTAAAATCAGGAACAAGACAAGGTTGTCCACTTTCTCCATGCCTCTTCAATATTGTACTTGAAGTTCTAGCTAGAGCAATAAGACAACAAAAGGAGATAAAGGGGATACAAAAGGAAAGGAAGAAGTCAAGCTTTCACTATTTGCAGGTGATATGATAGTCTACATAAGTGACCCAAAAATCTCTACCAGGAAACTCCTATAGCTGATAAACACCTTCATGCAAAGTGGCAAGATACAGGATTAACTCAAGAAAATCAGTAGCCCTACTATATATGGATGATAAATGTGCTGAGAAAGAAATAAGAGAAGCATCACCCTTTACAATTGCCACAAGCAACATAAAATACCTTGGGGTAAGGCTAACCAAAAAAGTGAAAACCTATATTGTAAGAATTTAAAGTCTTGCCAGGCACTGGTGGTGCACACCTTTAATCCCAACACTTGGGAGGCAGAGGCAGGTGGATCTCTGTGAGTTCAAGGCCAGCCTGGTCTCCAGAGTGAGTGCCAGGATAGGCTTCAAAGCTACACAGAGAAACCCTGTCTCGAAAAACCAAAAAAAAAAAAAAAGAACTTTGAGTCTTTAAAGAAAGAAATTAAAGAAGATACCAGAAATGGAAGGATCTCCCATGTTCTTGGATAGGCAGGATCAACATAGTAAAAATGGCAATCTTGCCAAAAGCAATCTACAGATTTAATGCAATCCCCATCAAAATCCCAGCACAATTCTTCACAGACGTTGAAAAAACAATTCTTAAATTTATATGGAAAAACAAAAGACGAAGGATAGCCAAACAACCCTGAACAATAAAGCAACTTCCAGAGGCATCACCACTCCTGACTTCAAGCTCTATTATAGAGCTATAGTCCTGAAAACAGCTATGTATTTGCACAAAAATAGACAGGTAGACCAATGGAATCGAATTGAAAATCCTGATATTAACCCTCATACCTACAAACATCTGATTGTGGACAAAGAAGCTAAAGATGCAATAAAGAAAGCATCTTCAACAAATGGTGCTGACATAACTAGATGCTGGCATGTAGAAGACTGCAGATAGATCCATGTCTATTGCCATGCACAAAACTTAAGTCCAAATGGGTCAAAGACCTTAACATAAATCTAGCCACACTGAACTTATTAGAAGAGAAAGTAGGAAATACCCTTGAACAAATTGGTACAGGAGACTGCTTCCTGAACATAACACCAGTAGTACAGACAATGAGATCAACAATTAATAAATGGGATCTCCTGAAACTGAGAAGCTTATGTAAGGTAAAGGACACAGTAAACAAGACAAAATGGCAGCCCACAGACTGAGAAAAAACATTCACTAACCCCACATCTGACAGAGGGCTGATCTCCAACATTTAGAAAGAACTCAAGAAGTTAGTTTCCAAAACACCAAATAATCCAATTAAAAAGTACGGTACAGAACTAAATAGAGAATTCTCAATACAGGAATCTAAAATGGCTAAAAGACACATAAGAAAGTGTTCAACATCCTTAGCTATCAGGGAAATGCAAATCAAAACAACTCTGAGATACCATCTTACTCCTGTCAGAATGGCTAAAATCAAAAACACCAATGACAGTTTATGCTGGAGAGGATGTGGAGAAAGGGAAACCCCTCCACTGCTGGTGGGAGTGCCAATTCGTACAGCCCACTTTGGAAATCAGTATGGCGGTTCCTCAGGAAAATGAGAATCAGTCTACCACAAGATCCAGCAATTCCACTCTTAGGCATATACCCAAAAGAAGCACATTCATACAACAAGGACATCTGTTCAACGAAGTTCATAGCAGCTCTATTCGTAATAGCCAGAACCTGGAAGCAACCAAATGCCCCTCAACTGAAGAATGGATAGAGAAAATGTGGTACATTTACACAATGGAGTACTACTCAGCAGAAAAAAACAATGGAATCTTGAAATTTGCAGGCAAATGAAGGGAACTAGAAGAAACCATCCAGAGTGAAGTAACCCAGTCACAAAAGACAAACATGGTATGCACTCATTCATATATGGATTTTACACATAGAGCAAAGTATTACCAGCCTACAATCCACACCACCAGAGAAGCTAGGAAACAAGGACTCTAAGAGAAACATACATGTTCCCCTAGAGAAGGGGAAAGGGACAAGATCTCCTGAGCAAATTGGGAGCATGGAGGAGGGGAGAGGGAGCTAGGAGAATGAGAAGGGGAGAAGAGAAGGGGTGAGGAGGACATAAGGAAGTAGGAAGGTTGTGTAGGGGGAAGAATAGAGGAGAGCAAAGTAAGAGATACCATAAGAGATAGAGCCATTACAGGTTTAAAGAGAAATCAGGCACTAGGGAAATGTCCAAAAATCTACAAGGATGACAGCAGCTAACAATCTAAGCAACAAGGGAGAGGCTACCTTACATGCCCTCCCCTGATAATGTGATTGAAGACTAACTTATATGCCATCCTATAGCCTTCATCCAGCAGCTGGTGGAAGTAGAAGCAGATACCCACAGCTAAATATTGAACTGAACTGAAATCCAGTTGCAGAGAAGGAGGAATGATGAGCAGAGAGGTCCAGACCAGGCTGGTGAAACCCATAGAAACAGCTGACCTGAACATCGGGGAGCTCTTGGTCCCCAGACTGATAGCTGGGAAACCAGTATGGAACTGATTCAGACCCTAGGAATGTGGATATCAGTGAGGAGACCTTGGAAATCTATGGGGCCCCTTGTTGTAGATCAGTACTTAGCCCTAGCGTAGGAATGGACTTTGGGAATCCATTCCACATAGAGGGATACTCCCTGAGCCTAGACACAAGGGGGTTGGCCTAGACCCTATCCCAAAGGATACGACAGACTCTGAAGATTCCCCTGGAAGGCCTCACCCTCCCTGGGGAGCAGAAAGGGTATGGGACAGGTAGAGTGTTAGTTGTGGGGACAGAGGAGGAGGGGAGCGAGAGGGACCTGTAAAAAGTCTTGTTTCTAATTCAAATAAAAAATTTTAAAAAAAGAATATAAAGGTCGACTTCAGCAACAGAGTGGGTTGGAAGTCAGCCAGACCTTGTCTCAAAAGAAAGAAAAAAAAAAAAAGAATGAAACAAAACAGCCAGATCTTAAAGAGTGGTTGAGTCCAAAAAGGTAAGAAATGGAATTTAACCAATAACTCGGTAAAATACAAATATAACATAGGCACATACAATGCAGCAACATATTTTACAAGATTATATCATCTCCAAAGAAGACAAGAATCAATGAGTGTGTGGGAAATAAACTTGATTAATGCAAATTAGCTTAAAGAAGAAGAAAGTCTGGCTTGTCCTAATAATAACATCGTCTCTTGAAACAAAGATTGTTATTAACTCAGCTCCTTGGCACGGATGTAAAAAAACAAATAACCAGGAACTGGAGAGATGGTTCAGTGGTTGAGAGCACTGACAACTCATCCATAAGTCCCGGGGTTTGATTCCAAGCTCCCACATGGCAGTTCACAACTGTCTGTAAATTCAGTCTCAGGGGTCTGATGTCCTTTTCTGACTTCTACAGGCACCAGGCACACACATTGTGCACAGACACACATGGAAACAAAACACTGGTACACATAAAACAAACAAACAAATAATAAATATTTACTGAACCTCTTCTTCTACTGAGAATGTTATTCTTTTCAAGTAATCGTTAAGTATTAATAAAGCATTTGAGGATGTAATATCCTAGGAAGAAAGCCTGTATACATTTAAAAAATAAGAATTTACAAAGAATGATTGCACAAAAATTAAGAAAAAATAGGTTACACCGAAGTCCTTAGTCTTTTGAATGAAAAGTGCTCAGGTTGTTTGTAGACCTGAGAGAAAAAGAAAAGCAATCACACACTATGCTGGCAACAAGGACAAAGGCAATTTTGCATCAAAAACTTTTTAGATGTACTCAAAGTTTTACTCAATATAAAATTCATAAGACCTCCATTGCCTGTGCTATTAAACAAGAAGGAATATAAATATTTGATCTAAGCAGTCACCTCAAAATATTGGGAAAGTAACTTCGAAATAAATTCAAGGAATGTCCGAGGCAGGGAGTTAGGTTGAAGAATTCAATATTAAAGCACCTGAAAACAGAGAACGAACCTGTTCTTTGAAAAAGAAGTGACAATAGCAGTCAGCAGAAAGAGGAATAGAAAATACTCACCTGAGCTTTTCAGGCCGAGAGCCTGAGTGGAAGGTTCTACCCCATCATGGGGAAGAAGGAACAAGGGCATCACAAAGGTCACCAGACTCCCTGTGGGGAAACTGCTCAGACCCACTCATGGTCCTTCTGTCCATTCACACTCCTGCCTGACACCAGCAAGTCAGGCTCCCGCTGACTAGCCTCCACTGTTTTCAGTCGCTGTTTGTGATGGCCTGCCCTGGGTGAAGACTGCCTCACCATATGCAGGATGGTTGGTTGTTCCCTTCCTGCTGTGGTTCTCCGCACTCTCACTGCAGAGTAGACTGAATGTCATGACATATACCTACTAGTATGGCCTGGGAGCTCTGCTATGCCAGGACACCCTCATCACTTCCTGTGACAGAACCCACTTGCTCAGGAAGAAGTGAAATCCATGGATAAGCCTAGCTGAACCCCTTTATCCCTTTGCATGCAATTGACAGCCTTCCTTGGTTTGAGGTGCTGTGTGGGGGTTTTCTTCCATGTTGGCCATTCCCACTGTGTTTAGGAAGGTCATCAGGTTGAGTCACCTTCTCTCTATTCTAGAAATCAGGCATCAATCATTACTCCTGAGAAAGCTGAAAATGTGAATCTTCCTTGTAGATCATATTGTCATTTTCTCATATTAATAGTTCATAACCACATATGGAAGATTTTTAAACTGCCACTTATTTTCCAAAAATAATAATTTGCCAATTTCACTTCAAAACTATTTTCATTAAAAAATACCAGCAATACAGACATACCCAAAGAGGAGAGTTAATAACTTTCTTCCATACACACTAATTTTACCCAGCCTCCTCCATATGCTGACTCATGCTAACAATCTGGAGTATATGTTTCCATAGCTCCCTCTCTGATCACACGGTTGATGTCAAATATTTAAAAACATTAGTCTTCATATTTTTGTGTTGACTGTAAATCAGCTTCCTATCTGAACTTCCTCTGCTATACAGTTAATCTGGGGGCAATGAGGAGAGACCTCCCAAAAGAAGGTGTTATTATGTATCTAAACTCATCCACAAGGAGCCATCTTCCAGGTTTGATGACAAACTTTTAATCACCAGACCGCTGACAAAATATTTGTTGCTAGCGTATTGGTTGTTTCTGCTGTGCCCAAGGCACTCAGTAGAAACAGCTCCAAGGAGGAAAAGTTTCCTCTCGTTCATGGTGGGGAGTGGGGATGGGGGTGGGATTTTAGTTCATTATGGCAGTGAAGGCAGAGATAAGAAGGTATTGTGTATAGAGTTAGGAAATGAGGTTGTGACTTATTTGCATGATGCCAGGTATTAGCTTCCTTTCTGTTGCTGTGATTAAACACCATGACCTAAGGCAATTTAAGGAAGAAATCATTTATTTGAGCTTATGGTTTCAGAGGAAGAACCCAAATTGTGAGGAGACACAAGCAGCAGGTGGAGGGAGTAAAAATCTGAGAGATTGCATCTTCAACCTAAAACAGCAAGCAGATAGAGCAAGATGGAAGTGGGTAGAGGCTACAACCTTCAAAGTCTATCCCTAAGGATGGGCTTTCTCCAGCAAGGTTGCACCTTCTCGTAACCTCCTGGAACAGCACTGACTGGGGACCAAGTGTTCAAAAGCCTGAGAGGGACATTTCTCATTCAAACCACCACACCAGCCAAGAAGCAGAGCACACAAGCCAGCAGCAGGGGCAGGTATCACCTTCAAAGGTGACCTCTAGTGACCAACCCTCTTCCACCAGCTGGGCCCTGTCTACTAAAGGCCCTACAGTTTGGAAACTGAACTGAAAATTTAAGCCTGTGGAAGATTTGACAGGGGCAGATCATTCTAGAAGATTCTGGGTATGATCTGCTTTTTGACCATTAAGAGAGTCCAAGAAAAAATTTTCAGTAAACGCTGTAGTACCAAAGATAATAAGAGAAAAACTCACCATGGGCTAGTAATAAGTTAAAATATTGTTTCTGGTTAATATTAAATTCTAAGCAAAATATTCATGTGGCCAAAAAACAGTGGCCACTGTTTGAACACCTAGGAACAGTAAGTGTAGGGAATTCTGTGCTCTCTGCAGTCTCCCAAATACAGACAGACTTGGCCTTGAGTCCTGCAGAACCAAGAATAATATTTCAAGCCAATTTCCTCCTGCACTCCTCCCTCCTGCTGCTCTGATCGCTCCAATTCAAGCTTGATATTTGCTGAAGCTTACTTATCCCCCATGGCTTGAAACCAAATTACAGAAGGAAAGGAGAGCTGCACTCCATGCTAGTTTGGACAGGTACAAATATTTGAAAGGCCCCTTTGTATGTCTATTCTGTACACGTGGAAGGGATGCGAGCTAGTGAGGCTTGGAAATGTCAATGAATACAATTGTCTGTCTGCCCAAAGGACTTGCTTCCTAAGCACGTTGAGAAGTGGAGAGGTGCTCTGTGACTTATCAGCAAAGGAGTGTCCATGGCAACCAGCCCTAGGTTTCCTTGGAGACACTGTGGATTGGCTGGAAGCCAATGCAGGAAGTGCATTGGAATGGGGTCCAGGGAAGAACAATGACACAATCTTTTCATGGAGACAGACTGTGTCAGACAGGCACATCATACTGTAAATGGATGTGAGCCTCCATTTCCACAGATCAAGCAGCACACACATCGATGTTGAAGGTCCTACAAATGAAGCTCTGTCTTGGTCTTAATCTCAATAAAACCAAACCTAATGATAAAGCTGTGCCATTAATGTGTTGTGAAGGTAGGTCACCTTAGAGTTACAATTGGCCAGTTACATAGAATTTTCAAATAATTGAAAAAATAAACACATAGCCAGTGATTAAATAAAGCCCATCACTGTGGTCTTTATATCAATGCTTATAATTTAGTCTAGTTCTTACACTTTCTTAAGGAAGAAAGCTTTTTTCTTTTCATTCTTATGTGTCATTTTCCGGTTTTCATTTTATATAACTTCTTCAGTTTGTATAATAACAGCTAATGTGCACTAACACTGGAACCTCCCTTCTTAGTCTCCATATCCCCAGAGAACTGAGTGATAGCATAGTTTGTATTTTAAAAAATTTAGCCTCAGATGAAGCAGGTGCTATACTTGAACTCTGCCTAGCATGGCAACTGAATTCCTAAGTCCAGCATGCTCTTATTGTTCCGATATAAATTAAAGGAAGAATGGCTTCAGGAACTTCCACAGTCTCGATGGAGGCATATTGAAGTCTGAACAGGAAATTTTTACATGAAGAGCCAGGAGGTTGACATTTGAGACTAGAGAAGGCTATTGTGAATCTAGATGGATCACTGGTCTTTTGAGTAAAAGGAAACAATGAAAGCTCCAGCATGAGTTGAGATGAAGCCATATGCAGGAATGAAAACAACCACACAAATGCTGTGTGTTGACCGACAGAGGTGGAGTCCAACAGCATTGTGTTAAAGGGGAAAAACAGGCACAAAAGACTGGTTTCCTAAGTGTTTGGTTTCATTTTTATAAAAATTCCAAATAAGTGATAATCTAGAAAAGAAACTAGAGATAGTTGGCCAAGGGTGGGGACAGGACTCATGGTCCTGCTCATATTATGTATTATAAAGATACATTTGTACTCCATAGTGGAAAGAGAAGAACAAGGTTGGAGGAGAACAAGGTTGACATCAGCAGCGACTAACTTGACTAAACTTTTCAGCAAGTGCCTGATCCTAGACATCTTCAGAAAGAGAAGAGCACAACTGATGATAACAAGAGAAGCACACACATCATAGGTCTCAAAAACATGGCTGACCCCTAACCAGAGGAGCGAGATTCACACCCCTACCCTTCCACTCTAGAATCTGCCAGCTGGAGGTGAGGTAGGAGACAGATATTTAGGATGGTAACCAATTATCTTCTTAGATTGCCAGCTCTCTGCATAAAGAACCATATACAGATTCAGTTCCTATTTGTTTGTTTATTTGTTCCCTATGTTCAGGTGGTGTGGACCTGGCTATAAAACCAGAACCCAAGAAGAAGGTTTCTAGTAATGGGAATCTTCCACATTATGTCTGTGTCGATAGTCATCTTGCTGTGCAAACATTTATCTAACCACATTGTGTTTTATACTGAAAACTGGCAAGTTAAGTTACTCAGAAAATATACATCAATAAACCTCATCTTCCGAAGTTGACAATCCTGCCTGGAAGAGATGGCTTTTAAGTAAAAATATTGGCTATAAACACCTAACAAACAGCCTGAGTTTGATTCCCAAGACCACTGTATTTCCAAAGTCCCTACAGTGAGATGAAATGGAGGTGGATACAGAGAAGTTGACCTGGATTATGCTACATGGCAGCAGAAATAAGATAGCCCCTACCTCAAAACACGGTGGAAGGAGAGAATTGACTCCTGAAAATTTGTTCTCTGACTTTCACATGTGTGTAATATCAAAAACAGTTGTGCCTACAACACACACACACACACACACACACACACACACCCCTAGAAGTAGGTGGAATCACTTCTTTGATTTGTCATTAGTGCCCTATTCGGGTGAATTGGACATTTGTCCATGTCTCTCCAGGGAAATAATCATGCAATCCCCTTCAAGAGAGAATTGGTTCATGGCCACCTCTCAGAAAAAAATCCCTCTGATAACCTTGCCCCATGGCTATTTAATCACCTGATTCTCTGTCAGAACAAGGTCTGAAGGCACCTGGACTATCTGGGGACATTTCACAATAGTCTACTACTGTAATGGATGACCTGCATGTGAACAACATAGCCATTCACAAAGAAAGAGAAAGGAAAATTAATCAATTATCTGTAGAAGTAAATGAGGAGAGAGTTTAACAGGACATAAACACAAAAGAAGAAAGTGCTAATAGAAATATGTCTCCAAAACACAAAGATTATTTAATATTTGAAAAAAGCCTTAGTTAACATTCATGTGTTAATATACTAAATGAAAGAAGCTTTTTATAGCATTATGGGCTTCCTCTTGTAGGTGTCTTTGACCTCATAGGTCTGACCATGATTTTCTTTAAAATTTGCTTTAAATTAAACACTAT
Organism: Cricetulus griseus; assembly: GCF_003668045.3. Taxonomy (NCBI): domain Eukaryota; kingdom Metazoa; phylum Chordata; class Mammalia; order Rodentia; family Cricetidae; genus Cricetulus; species Cricetulus griseus. Next base: position 114,270,251 of record NC_048596.1, on the reverse strand, counting down.
ACTGCTTACCCCTCCCCATTCCCTTTGTGCTCCATGGGGATCAGACTTACATTGCAGTCTGGTGGCTTTTCCTGCTTCTCCTTCCTAGACGGTTTATGGGAATGAAGTTTAGTGAGAGGAGGCAGCAGAGTTGAATGAACAAGCCAAGAAATGGCTTCTAAGAGTTGAGTGCAAAGCATGCAGAAGTCAGGGGATATGAATCACTGACTGCATTAGGGAGGGCTCTTATTTTCCATTAAATTCAGTAGCTGCCCCATAAGCAACTCCTGTCCCAATTGGCAGTTGCAATTCCACAGTATCGGTTCAGCAGCACCGGCCCTGGCCAAGCAGGAATTTGGTTCTCTCATGCACTGGCTCTATCTTGGCTGCTAATAGGAACTTTATCTAGATCTCTATCTCTCTACAGAACTCAGGATTCAATGGTTGAGGTGAAATTCTGCTCTTTCAGAGAGGATGAATAGCAAGCAGCTAACCTTCTCTCCTAGCTCTCATTTACCCACCCCCCAAATGGCCTGTCCTGCTCAGCCCCCATTTAAGAACCCTAGCTACACATGGTTCCTCCCTATCATTTCCTGTTGGCTAGCTGCTGATTCAGCCTCCTGACCCCAGGTTATTTTCTTTATCAAACATCTTTGCATCATTAAACAAACATTCCATGGCATAAATAAATGTACCACAACTTAAATTAATATTCCCCAACAGAGGGCCACCAAGGGAACCCAGTTCTTGCAAATTTCTCAGCAAGTATGTGCAGAACACAAACTGAAAAAGTTGTCTAGAAAAGATAAGGCAAAAGCCAGTTCTGTGAAACTGAGGAAAGTTTCACAGATGAGACGATGAAGACTCATGGTCTCAGCAATTACTGACCAAGTACTGTCAGTACTGTGGACTAAACACTTGCAACTCCCATGGAATCTACTGCACTAAAGTGGAAGGGTAGTCAACACATCCATGGAGATGAAGGAAATAGTCCTAGAACTGAAGAGAAAGAGCAAACTACAATGAGAGCAATGGTGGTGTGATTCTAATGTAGACAGAACCCAGAAGAGAAGTAATGAGGGTTGAGGGCTGCATGATGACCTGAAGACACTCAGGTAGAGAGCAAGGAAAAGAATAATCCAGCTAAATGAAGTAGTTGGTTTGAAGATGTTAACTGGGGAGTAGCTGGGTTTAATTAATGAGGTTCACAATAGCAGGACCATGAAGCACGGTGGTTCACAAAGCCTTGCCCTCCCAAAGAACTCATTCTTCCAATCTTAAGTAGGTTATATGCATGTTGACAAGAGTGATCTTGTGTCAGGAAGATGTCTCTTGGGTTGTGTGAGATATGGGGGGGGCATGAACACAGGAAGGGAGACCCCTTAGGGTGCTCTTGTGGCAGGTGGGTTGACACACCAGGAGGGTTCATATTGGTGTAGAGGAAAGAGAATGATTTTGGACATTTTGAGGAAGTGAAATAAAGAGGATTTCATGACAAAGTGAATGTCAGTGATGAGGAAGAAAAATAGCTATCAGATGGCTTGAGTTTCCTGAGGGATAAAGATGGCACACACCAAAATGGGGCAAGCAAGGATGAAATGGAAAGATGAGCTAGAGAAGATGAGGAGAGGGGATGCTAACAACAGATGAGAGAGTTCCAGTCAGGCATGTTATATATGAAGGGTCACATGCAAGACAAAGCTAGCTCTCTTAGGACAGCTAGGTTTGGAATGGAGCACAGTGGGGAATTTATGATAAGTAAGTGATCCTGAAATATCAAGAATGGGATATTTAAATAACGAAGAAGAAAATGAACTCTATTTAGAAAGAAAGAAGATTTGATGTGTGACATTTAATAGTGGCAGAATTTGTGGGTCTGTACTTTGGAAGTCCACAGGAGAATTGATCAGCAAGGAGATGAAAGCAATGCTAGCAGCCTGTATGGGGGCCAGCCATATCTGAAACGAAGGTTTGGCAGATCCGAGCTGTGCAGATATTTCAATAGATCTACGGTCTGTAGGCCTGGAGCTGTATGGGTGGTCACAGTATATTGAATGCTTGGGTATGTGTTTTATTTTGTTTTGTTTTTCTCATGGTGAAAAGAAAAGAAGGAAATGGTGAACCTCTATTCTCAGCTCGAGTCTTATGAGATCTGTATGCTCTCCTATCAGAAAAAAAAAAAATCAATTTGACACTTCAGGAACAAAGAAACACAAAACAGCTGACAAGTGTCTTAGAGGAATCTCTAAGATGTATCAATTTCTCTTTACAATGGCTACTGAATTTAAGCCTACCCACTCATCTCACCTGAGATCATAAAGCTCTGACAAAATAGCATCATGGCCAATCAATGTTAATCACATTCTGATGGGATACTGTCACAGTCAGGCACTTTTGCTGTAGAAGGGATAATTTTGTAAGAGAAAAAAATTAAAATCTCCCATGTACATGAGATGACCTAAGTGTTGGTCTCCTGGAAATATGCTGACCCTACCCCCCTGACAACTGGCAGGGTACACATGCTGGCATTCAGGCAGATACTTAGGCAGCTCAATGGGCCCTGTGTTTCGTGGCCACCTCATGTACCTCATGGCTACATCATGCACTATGGGGCAGCATAAGGACTCTGTATGCATGTGCAAGCTTCCCCTTTTAAGTGAGTGCCCCTCACCCCTTTGCCTCTTCTTCTCTGTTCCTGGTTGGCCAACATCTACCCCCTCTTGTTCCCTTCTACCCATAAACTCCTAATGGGTTTGTTGAGTTTTGTGGTTCTTGTTTCATCGTCTGCAGCCATGGCAAAACAACAACACTAAGTCTGGTATCTGTCCCATACATACAAATGGGTTTTTGTTCTATTCAAATACAGGAAGAATTAGCCTCACAAAAAGAATAATGAACTCAGGCAAAGTATCTGACTATTCTTTCTTTTGATTCTCTCTCTCTCTCTCTCTCTCTCTCTCTCTCTCTCTCGTGTGTGTGTGTGTGTGTGTGTGTGTGTGTGTGTGTGTGTGTGAGTGTGTGTGTGTGTGTGTTTAGAGCTGAGTAGTTGTATAACATTTGACTGATCCCTAATCATTTTGGCCTCTTGCAATTTGACCTCATCATTCACTAAAAAATTCAAATCTGTCTAACCTACACAGGGAAGTTCCCTAATGCAATAAGCATCATAGAGGGGGCAATATTCCAGGTTAACCACACATATGAAGGATTAAGCCACTCAGATCTGACACCATGTCTTTAGACTCTGCAGAGGAATCTTTCATAATCTAAGCCTGCTCCAGTGGTATTCTGGTAAACACTTGATAGTCAGTCTCCTCTCCCCCTGAAAGGAAAAAATGCTTTGGTTTTAGCATTTGCCAATTTCCATGGTGTAAAATTCCCACTGTGGCTGATTCCAACCTACTGAGGGTTTTACACATGGCTTATAAAATTTCTGAAAATTTGACATTCAACCCCTTAAGTGGTCAAGACCCACAGGTTGAGAACTACTGCCTTAGAGTGAGAATTGCAGTCAAACAACCTGTCTTCAATCTGGATGCAACAATGACCCAATGACTTGAAAAACCATTCTATTCTGATTAAACACCTTATTTGTACTCAGTAAAACAATAGCATTTTCATCACAAAAATTGGAAAACACAGACAATGTTTTTCTCTAAAAGCCCAGTGTTCATTGAGAATTACTTTGAAAATCTCTGACAGGAATTGTGTGCTTGGGAAATCCCATACAAATGCTCTGATTTGCCCCATATTTTGTAAGTCTGTGTCACCAGCACTCCTTGTTTGTGGGGCAAAGACCTTTGTTTTCTTTTTTTCTTTTTTTTTGAAGCACTTAATAATTTATTTTAGTATTTTCATTCAAATATTCTTACTTTAAAAAGTTTATATATCAAACTATTTTATAATGTAAATAAGATATTGAAGGTAATATCTTGAAGTTTTACTGGAATATATATGTAAATTGATTATATATATATGTATATATATATATATATATATATATATATATATCTTAGCTGGCTTTCTTTTTTTCCCATTCATTTATTTAGCTCATAAATAAAGTCATGCACAATTATGATACACAATACAGTATGTTCACAATGGCATGGCTAAATTAAACCAATTAACATGTTATATCACACATATTCATCATTTTTGTTTTGAGAACACTTAAAGTATACTATCTCCCAACTTTTAAAATATAGCATATAGTTATCAACCATATTTATCATGCTCTCAGTAGACCTCAAGACTTCACAGAGTCCATGCCTCTTGTCCAACTGCAGTTTTATGTCCTTAAACCAATCGTTTCCCCATTGTTAAAAGACCCACATTGAAGCCTAATAGTCACAATTCTGCTCTCTGTTCCCATAAGTTCATCATTTCTAGGTTACACATAAAATTGAAATTGTGTGACATTTGTCTTCCAGTGTGTCACTTATTTTTTTTTTTTGGCAAGCATATAACTTTACTACTTACTAAAGATGAAATCAAATTTGCATGCACAGGTGAGCACCCACTGAAACACCTTGATTCATCACATATTTGAGTTTCAATTAGCATATATGTATATATATTTATATTTATATAAAAAGAGCAATAATGGCAATATATTATGCATCAATAGCAGCAACAGCTTTTCCAGTTCTGCAGTCATTTGAACAAAATTGTAGAGACATCCAGCACACTCCATTTAAAAACAAAAAACAAAACAAAAACAAAAACAAAAAAACAAACAAACAACAACAACAACAACAAAAAAGTAAAAAACAAAATCCCAGAACAGCGCAGTTCTGTTACTCTTGTGGTACTTGGCACCATTTTTTTTTTTTAAATTAGCTTCTCAGTCATCATCTGGGGGGAAACCATTCTGAGCAACATCATTAAAAAAGCTCTGATAAAGCATGGTCACTACTATGTATCGTAAAGCAGGTCCACATATGAGTGAGTACATATCATGTTTGTCTTTTTGTGATTCGGTTACTTAGCTCAGAATGGTTTCTTGAAGTTCCATCCATTTTCCTGCAAATTTCAAGATTCCATTTTTTTCCCCACTGAGTAGTACTCCATTGTGTAAATGTACCACAATTTCTCTATCCATTCTTTAGTTGAGGGGCATCTAGGCTGCTTCCAGGTTCTGGCTATTACAAATAATGCTGCTATGAACATGGTTGAACATATGTCCTTGTTATATGAATGTGCTTCTTTTGGGTATATGCCTAAGGAATTGCTGGATCTTGTGGTAGACTCATTCCCATTTTCTTGAGGAGTCACCATACTGATTTCTACAGTGGCTGTACATGTTGGCACTCCCACCAGCAGTGGAGGAGTGTTCCTCTTTCTCCGCATCCTCTCCAGCATAACTGTCATTGGTATTTTTGATTTTAGCCATTCTGACAAGAGTACGATGGTATCTCAGAGTTGTTTTGATTTGCATTTCCCTGATGACTAAGGATGTTGAACACTTTCTCATGTGTCTTTCAGCCATTTTAGATTCCTGTATTGAGAATTGTCTATTTAGTTCTATACCCCACTTTTTAATTGGATTGTTTGATGTTTGGGGGACTAACTTCTTGAGATCTTTTTATATTTTGGAGATCAGCCCTCTGTCAGATGTGGGGTTGGTGAATATCTTTTCCCAGTCTGTGGGCTGCCGATTTGTCTTGCTGACTGTGTCCTTTGCCTTACAGAAGCTTCTCAGTTTCAGGAGGTCCCATTTATCAATTGTTGACCTCAGTGTCTGTGCTACAGGTGTAATGTTCAGGAAGAAGTCTCCTGTATTTCCCACTTTGTCTTCTAATAGGTTCAGTTTAGCTGGATTTATGTTGAGATCTTTGATCCATTTTGACTTAAGTTTTGTGCAAGGCGATAGGCTTGGGTCTAACTGTAATCTTCTACATGTCTGCAACCAGTTATGCCAGCACCATTTGTTGAAGATGTTCTCTTTGTTCCATCGTATAAATTTGGATTGTTTGTCAAAAATCAGGTGTTCATAGGTGTGTGGAGTAATATCAGGGTTTTCAATTCTATTCCATTGGTCTACCTGTCTATTTTTGTGCCAATACCAAGCTGTTTTCAGGACTATATCTCTGTAATAGAGCTTGAAGTCAGGGATGGTGATGCCTCCAGAAGTTCCTTTATTGTATAGGGATATTTTGGCTATCCTGGGTCTTTTGTTGCTCCATATAAAGTTGAGAATTGTTCTTTCAAGGTCTGTGAAGAATTGTGTTGGGATTTTGATGGGGATTGCATTGAATCTCTAGATTGCTTTTGGCAAGATGGCCATTTTTACTATTTTGATCCTACCTATCCAAGAGCATGGGAGATCTTTCCATTTTCTGGTATCTTCTTTAATTTCTTTCTTTAGAGACTCAAAATTCTTATGGTACAGGTCTTTCACATCTAGTGTTACCCCAAGGTACTTTATGTTGTTTGTGGCAATTGTAAAGGGTGATGTTTCTCTGATTTCTTTCTCCACCAATGTTTCATCAGTGTATAGTAGGGCCACAGATTTTTTTGAGTTAATCTTGTATCCTGCCACTTTGCTGAAGGTGTTTATCAGCTGTAGGGGTTCCCTGGTAGAGTTTTTCAGGTAACTAATGTAGACTATCATATCGTCTGCAAATAGTGAGAGTTTGACTTCTTCCTTTCCGATTTGTAGTCCCTTGATCTCCTTTTGTTGTCTTATTGCTCTAGCTAGGACTTCAAGGACAATATTGAAGAGGTATGGAGAGAGTGGACAACCTTGTCTTGTCCCCGATTTTAGAGGAATTGGATCGAGTTTCTCTCCATTTAATTTGATGTTGGCTGTTGGCTTGCTGTATATTGCTTTTATTATGTTGAGGTATGTTCCTATTATCCCTGATTTCTCCAAGACCTTTATCATGAAGGGGTGTTGGATTTTGTCAAAGGCTTTTTCGTCATCTAGTGAGATGATCATGTGGTTTTTCTTTCTCAGTCTGTTTATATGGTGAATTACACTGATAGATTTTCGTATGTTGACCCATCCTTGCATCCCTGGGATGAAGCCTACTTGATCATGGTGGATGATTTCTCTGATATGATCTTGTATTCGATTTGCTAGGATTTTATTGAGAATTTTTGCATCAAAGTTCATGAGGGATATTGGTCTGTAGTTCTCTTTCTTAGTTGTGTCTTTGTGTGACTTGGGTATCAAGGTTATTGTAGCCTTGTAAAAAGAGTTTGGCAGTGTCCCTTCTGCTTCTATTTTGTGGAACAATTTGAGGAGTATTGGTATTAGCACTTCTTTGAATTTCTGGTAGAATTCTGTGATGAATCCTTCTGGCCCCGGGCTTTTTTTGGTTGGGAGACTTTTGATGACTGCTTCTATTTCCTTAGAGGTTATAGGTCTGTTTAAGTTGCTTATCTGTTCTTGATTCAATTTTGGTAAGTGATAACTGTTCAGAAAATTGTCCATTTCCTTTAAATTTTCCAATTTTGTGGAGTTCAAGTTTTCAAAGTATGACCTGAAGATTCTCTGGATTTCTTCAGTGTCCGTTGTTATGTCCCCCTTTTCATTTCTGATTTTGTTAATTTGCATGAGCTCTCTCTGCCTTTTGGTTAATTTGGATAACGGTTTGTCTATTTTGTTGATTTTCTCAAAGAACCAACTCTTTGTTATATTGATTCTTTGAATTGTTTTCTTTGTTTTGACTTTATTGATTTCTGCCCTCAGTTTGATTATTTCCTGGCGTCTGCTCCTCTGGGGTGAATTTGCTTCCATTTTTTTCTAGAGCTTTCAGCTGTGATATCAGATCTCTGGTGTGGGTATTCTCTAGTTTCTTCTTGTGAGCACTTAGAGCTATGAACTTTCCTCTTAGTACTGCTTACTAAGTGTCCCATAAGTTTGGGTATATTGTGTCAACATTTTCATTGAATTCTAGGAAGTCTTTAATTTCTTTATTTATTTCTTCCTTGACCTAGGAATGTTGCAAATTCGTGTTGTTCAATTTCCATGAGTTGGTAGGTTTTTTGCACCTTGATTTGTTTTTGATTTCTATCTTTAAAGCATGGTGGTCTGATAAAACACAGGGGGTTATTCCAATTTTTTTGTACCTGTTGAGGTTTGCTATGTTGCCGAGAATGTGGTCGATTTTTGAGAAGGTTCCATGTGATGCTGAAAAGAAGGTATATTCTTTTTGTTTGGATAGAAAGTTCTATAAATGTCTGTTAATCCCAATTAGGTCATAACTTCTGTTAGTTCCTTTGTCTCTTTGTTAAGTTTATGTCTGGTGGTCCTGTCCAGTGGTGAGAGTGGGGTGTTGAAGTCTCCAACTATAACTGTGTGAGGCCTTATTTGTGATTTGAGTTTTAATAATGTTTCTTTTACAAATGTTGGTGCCTTTGTATTTGGGGCATAGATGTTTAGAATTGAGACTTCTTCCTGATGGATTTTTCCTGTGATGAATATGAAATGACCTTCTTCATCTGTTTTGATTGATTTTAGTTTGAAGTTTATCTTGTTAGATACAAGGATATCTACCCCAGCTCATTTCTTGGATCCATTTGATTGGAGTATCTTATCCCAACCCTTTACTCTGAGGTAATGTCTGTCTTTGAATTAGAGGTGTGTTTCTTGTATGCAGCAGAAGGATGAATTCTGTCTCCGTATCCAATCTGTTAGCCTGTCTCTTTTCATAGGCGAGTTAAGACCATTAATATTGAGGGAAATTAAGTTCCATTCAGTGTTTATTCTTGTTTGTTTTTGGTTTGTTGTTGGTACTGATATTGTATGTGGATTTATCCTGCCTTTTATTTTGTGTCTTGTAGAGTGGGATTATCTATTGCCTATGTTTATGCGAGTGTAGTTAATTTCCTTAGGTTGGAGTTTTCCTTCCAGTACTTTCTGTAGGGCTGGATTAGTGGTTACATATTGTTTAAATCTGGTTTTGTCGTGGAATATCTCGTTTTCTCCATTTATAATGAGTGAAAGCTTTGCTGGGTATAGTAGTCTGGGCTGGCATCCATGTTCTCTCAGAGTTGGTAGAATATCTATCCAGGTCCTTCTAGCTTTCAGTTTCCATGGAGAAGTCTGATGTAATTCTGATACGTTTGCCTTTATATGTTACTTGGCCTTTTCCCCTTGCCTCTCTTAATAATTTTTCTTTATTCTGTACATTTGGTGTTTTAATTATTATGTGACGAGGGGACTTTGTTTTGTAGTCCACTCTATTTGGCGTTCTGTAGGCTTCTTGTACTTTCATTGGCATGTCTTTCTTTAGGTTGGGAAAGTTTTCTTCTATGATTTTGTTGAATATGATTTCTGCACCTCTGAGTTGGGTTTCTTCACCTTCTTCTATACCTATTATCCTTAGGTTTGGTCTTTTCACAGTGTCCCAAATTTCCTGAATATTTTGTGTTATGGTTTTGTTAGATTTCAGATTTTCTTTGCTTGACGAGTTTATTTCCTCTAGTTTGTCTTCAGCATCTGAGATTCTGTCTTCCATCTCTTGTATTCTATTGGTTATGCTTCATCTGTGGTTCCTGATTGTTTACTAAGCTTTTCCACTTCCAGCATTCCCTCAGTTTGTGATTTCTTTATTGTCTCTAATTCAGTTTTCAGGTCCTGAACTCTTTCCTTCAGCTGTTTAATTGTATTTTCTTGGCTTTTTTGGTTTTCCTTGATTTCTTGCATATTTTGGTTTGTCTTTTCTTCTGTTTCTCTGAAGGATTTTCTGATTTTCTCTCTTAGATTCTCTATCATTTCCATGAAGTTGTTTTTAAGGTTTCTCTCTTCTGCTTCTTCTGTGTTCAGATGTTCATGTTTTGCTGGTGTAGAGTCCCTAGGCTCTGGTGGTATCATATTGGTTTTCCTGTTGTTGGATGTGTTCTTACATTGTCATCTTCCCATCTCTTGTTCTAGTGGGTACAGTTGGTGACACTTCCTTTCCTGGTGTGTATGGGTCTGGTGTTCTCTTCAGGTGTGTGCAATTGACTTTGATACTCTGATGGGTTTCAAGTTGGGTGCAGGCAGGTCTGAGGCACTCGCTCTCCAGGTGGGTGAGAGCAGCACTGGCTCAGAGATGTCAGCAGACTCTGGGTTACTTGGTCCTCAGGGTTTGAGTCGTCCTGTCAAAGATTCCTGGGGAGGGTTTGCTAGGATGGGCAGATGGAAGTTGGGCCCAAGTTAGGGGTCAAATCAGCTCACCTCTGGACTCTCTGCACTCTGTGGGGTCCTGGAATGGCCCAGCGATCTGGGCAGAGACAGAATTTCAGGGTCCTCAGGGACCAATTCAGTCCACCTGCAGATCCCAGGGCGGGATTTGCCAGGGTGGGCAGGCGGAAGTTGGGCCAAATCAGCTCAACTCTGGACTCTCCACTCTCTGTGGGGGCTGGAATGGCCCAGCGATCTCAGCCAAGACCTTTGTTTTCAACAGAAGATAGCCCTGCATAACTGGGCAGAAGTGATGTGAGACCGCCCCTCCTAGTGTCCTCATTCACATGAAAACACATTCAAAAGAAGCTCTTCAGCTGTATCATCTCATCACTCTCATCATCATGATTATCACTATCATCAGCAGCAGCAGCATCAATATCATCCTCATCTTCACCATCATCACTATCATCATTATCACTATCATCATCATCACTATCATCACCAGCAGCAGCAGCATCACTCTAATCATCAGAACCATCATCACTATCATCATCATCACAATCATCACCATCATATTCATCGATTGGTTCTGATTGGTTCCGACCAGTTCAATCTGGTTCCAACCAGTTCAGACCGGTTCTGAAACCAGCTCTGAACCAGTTCAAACCATTTCTGACCCGTTCAATCCAGTTCTGTTTCCAACCGGTTCCAAACCAGTTCATTACAGTTCAGGCCTCTTCTGACCAGTTCAATCTAGTTCCAACTGTCTCCGACAGATTCCAACTCGCTCCAACCAGTCGGAACCGGATTGAACTGGTCTGAACCAGATTAATCCGGTCAGAAACAGATTGAATCAGAACTGGACTAAACCAGTCGGAACTCGACAGAACTAGGCCGAACTAGCTGGAACCAGAAAGAACCAGTCAGAATCAGATAGAACTACCTGGAAATGGACCAAATCAGTCAGAACAGAGTTCTACACCGTGTCAAAGCTGAGTGGCAGCCTAAGGGTATGTGAAAATGACGTGTTCATCTGTGAATCATGTCCTAGATCAACACCGAGCTAACACAGCTGTGATTTTTCTAAGGGGAAGGCCCAGTGAGGGCTCACATAAACGAAACTATGTAGATAGAGAAAGAAGACAGTTTGCTTTATTCGCTTGGCAGGGTCTGTCACTGAGCCTGGATCTAGTCTGTTAGCCAGCAAGCCCTAGGGAGCCTCCTGTCTTCTACCCCCACCCCCACCAATGCAGTGAGGTTACAGGTACATGTGCAATATCCCTGGATCTTTGGTAGAAGTGCTCTTCCAGCCATCTCCCCAGCTCCAATGTCATTCTTAAAAGGGTTGAAACTGCTGTGTGATCCAATTGAAACAATGATGGATTATCCTGGATGTGTTATCTCTGCAGAAGAGCTAAGTCAGAGAAAATAGTTAATTACATAGTCCATGAAATTTTTGGCATGAGACTGAGCTTACCAAATCTCCATGAAATATGTTAGAGAATTCACCCTTCTGTCAGCAGTGCACATATATTGCTCAGCTAAACAAGGACGGTTGCATCCGACAAGCTTTCGTGGTAACAAGAGAAAAGGCAGACATAGTCTTTAAAAGCCTTTTTGGTCATCAGTGTGCACGAACATGAACTACTAGTCATTTTGACTGCTGCAGTGCCGCAGTGGGAAGCAGATTTGAAAGAGGATAAATGCTCCCCATCCTTGCTGCAGGAAGAGGACCAAGGACAGGCCATTTGCACTTAGGATACTGCATCATGCTTTGGTTTTTAGTTCATCCATCCTGGTCTTCTAAAAAGCTCTCTCTACTTTTCGTTACATAAACCATCAAAAATACATTAAAACCCCAAGACATCATTTCTAGGCCCCATTCCAACTTCCTCACTTCTAAGGAAAAACAATAATGAGGAAATAGCTATAGTTTTAGCAAATGTTTGGATTTTTTCACTTTCAGAAAGAAATGAATTTGGGATAACTACTTCAAAATTTTCTTTTGTAAGGGTTTGGTTTAGTAGAATTAAGTTGGGCTATAGCAAAGAAAATAATAAACAAATAAGGATTTTTTTTTCAAGATGACATTTCAACATGAAGCCCAAATATGGGGTCAAATTTTTATCCTTCTAAGACAGTCTTCCTCCATGCTGGGATAACACGTGTGTATTGCCACACCTGACCTCTAAAATCTTTCATTAGGCAACATTTTATTTAATTTTCAAATCATGCAAGATCCCAGATTCCCCTCTTCTTGACCTGCCAGCATTGTCTCTGTGTCCAGAGTTTCCTTGAGACCAGAAATACCCAGTATAACTGTATCTCCACCCATCACCTTTCTGCTGTAACCTACAAGGAGGAGATGGGGAGTGGGTGATAGATTTGCCTGCTTCAGAATACTCCCAGACTTGGAACACCAACTCCACGTCTTTCACAGGCAATAAGCACTCATATGGCTGTGGGGAATCTTGAATTCACCCACATGGCCTCAGCCCAGATAAAATCATTGCTTAGGAAAAGGAAACTATCCTGTGGGGACACCTCATAGTGTCTTCCACAACATTATTGTGACGACTTCACTTGCTAATAAAACGTTCATGAAATGTGTTTGCTATACAGCAGGGGTAACATGGTGAAAGAACACAGAACCAGATGTCAAAGGACAGAACTTTTGTCTTAGTGATACAACTTGTCACCAAGTTGTGTGACCCTGGAGAATGACTGGTGGATTTTTGAGAAACAAGGCAAAAATAACAATGAGCTTTGATTTGGTCTTCCAGATACATGATTTTGCTTTCCTGATCTGTAAAGTGGAAAGAACAATCCATAACTCATCCATTTATTGGGACAGAGAGGTGACCTGAGCTGTTTAGCCAGCACCCGTTTGTGTTTTGGAGCTTCTAATTCATCCGTGATGAAAATTCTTACATTGTGTGAGAAGCTCTCCCTCCATTCTTCCCTCCTTCCCTCCCTCCTTCCTCACCCCCTCTCTCACACACACATGCACACACAAACCGTTTGTGTAATGAACCTAAAACAAAACCTTCTAAAGACCTGTAGGGATCTTCTCTACAATTAAATTGGAACGAGAAACAATGAACTGACACCTTGTCTACTTCCTTGTCTTCCTTCATAAGAACATCCACTCCCCACCCCATCCTCCACCCCCCACCCCCGCTGCTGACACCCACAGCATGATGTGTTGCTGCTGTTTTTAGGGATCTATGGTTATCATTTTGGGTTAAATACAAAACTATTTCCAGCTTCCTATGATTTAATAAGCTCAGAGGAAGCCAAATACAGTTCTGTGGGGGAGGGGAAATCTATCATCAGATGAGTGCAACATTTCAGAGCAGTTAATATTTGCAAGTTTCCCGGTCTTCATTTATTACAACCAGCAAAGGTAAAAGTGCTAGTGTTCTGTATTTATGAAGCATTTCACTTAAAACTTTTAATAATATCTACTAAACTGCATGCACATGTGCGTGTGTGCCACCCCCCACACGCACACACAGAGAGAAAGAGAGAGAGAGAGAGAGAGAGAGAGAGAGAGAGAGAGGACTTCATACCTATATGAGAATTTGTTTTCAAAATTTCTATAAACTATTCCAGAAGATAGAAATTTTCTCAATCATTTGAGGAGTTAGAATAGCCAAAGCTCAGAAAAACAAAACAGCAAAGGAAAATTACAAGCCTGCATCATTCATAAACATTCACACACAAAAACTAAGCTATATATTAGCAAACTCCATCCACCAATGTGTTAGAATAAATAGAACACTGACACTTTCTGTGTTCTATTCAGAAAGAAAATATTGGATTAACATAAAAACGATCTATTTTAAGGAAGTGATTTGATTCACTATTTTGTAAAATATAATTAACTCCTTATAGGAAAGAAGAAAACCTCTATGAACACTCAAAAGAGAGGAATCAATGATATTGTTGTGCTTTGAATGTGAAACGCCCCCTACAGGCTAACATGTTTGAAAACTTGGTCTCCTGCTGATGGCTCTGTTTCACAAGGTTGTGGAACCTTGAGGAGAAGGAACTTTCTTGCCAGGAGTGAGTCACTGGGGAGGGGGTGTGAACTGGGAGATTTCATAGCCTGGCCCCACTTTATGTCTGCTCCCTGCTCCTGATTGAAAAAGCAATGTGACCAGCTGCCTCCTGCTCCTGCTGCCATGCCTTCCCCACCATGGCTGCTTATACTTTCATCCTGTAAGCCACAATAAACTTTGTGTTGATCACAGCAATGAGAATGGTAATTGATACAGAAACTGTACATAAAATTCTGATTGAGAGACAATAGTGAAAAAAATACCTCTTAGCAAATTAGGAATGGAAGGAAATCTCTTTACCATGACAAAAAGCGTGTAAGAGCAACAACAAAAACAATAAAAATTGATGGTGAGTGTAATACCACCATTAACAAAAATTTGGAGAACATTTTTTTAATCAGAGGAAAATCGAGCATCTATCATCATTTTCATTCAAGAAGTATCATACCACAGCAAAATGAACAAAAGGAATATAGATGTGGTTAATGTTAATTTTCAGCTTGATAGTGTCACTGCTCCAAAGGCTGTATGTAGGTCCTGGGAGAATGGTGCCAAAAAAAAAAAAAAAAAAAAAGAGGAACACTGAGTCTCATGCAATAGCCAACTTTGTTCAGAGCATCAGACAATTTATAGTTTGAAAAATAAGAAAGGGTCATATGAGTAAAGTTCACATTAGTTCAAACTGTATGCAATCACAAAGACAAATTGTGCATGGAATAAACTTGTTTTTTTTTTTCCATAGAAGCACACAGGAGTATTGTGGGATGTTATTTGAAGATGTGTTACATTTGTTTATGTTGTGGAACATTTGTTTAATGTTGCAAAGGTGTGTTGCAATTGTTTAACTCTGTGAAGCTGTGTTACTTCACCTATCAAAAACACCTGATGGGTCTAATACAGACCCGAATGGCCAATAGCTAGACAGGAGAAATGATAGGTAGGAGTGACAGGCAGAGAAAATAAATAGGAGAAATCTGGGAAGAGAAAATCAAGGATTGAGAAAAAGGAAAAGGAGAGGAGGACTCCAGGGGCCAGCAACCCAGCTATATAGCAAGCCACACAGTAAGAAGTAAAGAAAGGTATATAGAAAGGCAAAAGTGCAGAGGCAAAAGGTAGATGGAATAATTTAAATTAGGAAAAGCTGTCTAGCAACAAGCCAAGCTAAGGCTGGGCATCCATAAGCAAGAATAAGACTCCATGTATGTGTTTGAGAGCTGGGTAGTGGGCCCCTCAAAGAGTAAAGAACTAAGAGAGAAAAAAGCCAAATGATAACAGATAATCTGAAGTAAACTCACTCCTGTCTTTTATACCTGGAGGAGCACAAAAACACATTCTAAGAACCATTCTGTGTTTTGAAGAAATTGAGGTCACAAGACTCTTGTCATGTCTTAGGATTTTCTCACAAGCTCACAGAGTTCTCGTGTGACTCTATTCCTGGATTGTGTTCCAACAGACAGGCTCTAGAATTATCCTACACAACCATCTGCACCCACCTAGATTGGATTGACTGAAGTGAAAAGAGAACTCTGAATGTAGGTATCAAGATGCCATGAATCAGGGTTCTTGTCAATAAGAAAGAGAAAGCAAACTAGGAACCAGCATTCCCCTTTCTCTGTTTCCTGATGACAGATGCAATATAATACTATCTCACACTCCTGCCACCATGCCTTTCACACCATACCTTTGAAGGATTATACCCTCAAACTGTAGGATGAAATAAGCCCTTCCTCCCTCATGGTGGCCTGCAAGTACCAGGGCCTCATCCCCAGCCCCTACCACTGGAGTTACAGGCACACTGCCAGCTTGGCTTTTCATGAGAGTGCTCAGGGTCTGAATCTGGGGCACTATGCTTGCATAGCAGACATCAATCAGCTCAGCTATCCAATCAGCCCCATTGTCCTTCATTTTTACCATCCCAGTCCTTCTGTATCTACTCCAAGACAATGTGTTCTAGGAGACTCCAAAGCAAGAAGCAGAGTGTTTCCTGCATCTGGAAGGAGAAGCTTCATAAGCAACAGGTAAAAGACTTGCAAGGGGGTTGTTCTCTCTCAAACACACACACACACACACACACACACACACACACACACACACACACACACACCCTATCTGGGGGTCATTCAACATCAATGGCCTCAGTTGACCAGGAGTGTGAGTCTTTTCTGGGTTTGTTTTATAAAAAACAGAATAGGGTAGGGGATCAGAGCCTGCCACCAAAGATGACCACCTTCACTCAAATTCTTATTCTGTGCCTGCCTTAATCAACTTGAACAAAATATAATTTCTTCACCTGTAAAATGGGGGTAGTTATGACGTGTCCATCCCGCAGGATCATGTGAGATGTGAGTGAGTCTCTCCATCCAAGGGTTAAGTTCTGAGTGTTGGGTGCCTGGCAGCTGTCATTATAGTTCAGGGTCAAGAGAGAGAGGGCATCCCCATCCATGTCCAACGCTTTCAATTCCTGCCCTCTACTTTCTGCTCTGACAGTGTCCAGTTGTCTTTTCACTCCTGTGACCATTCTCACTTTGCCACTGTTTTCCCATGCTCCAAACCATTTAACTATCTGTCTGCATGGTAGAGGTTTAAAGAAATTAAAGGAAAATTATTAGGATAGGCAGAGGAGCTCTTTGTGGGTTGGCAGCAACCAGGAAGTCTGGATTAACTATTATAGGACACTGGCTGGGATTGTTCATAGTAATGTGCCCCAAGACTGGAAAAGGAAAATGGAAGACAAACGAGGCTGAGAGAGCACAGGCCCGGGTGTACACAATGGTTACAAATAGCGGAGGACCACAGCCTTCAACACAGGGCTAAGATAATATGGAGTGCATTAAATAGAATGCATGACCTTGAAATTAAAGGGAAACCCTCATTTTACAAAGTTGAGATAAAAAAAAATGTTGGGGAAAAATTCTAGATAGTCTCACAAAGACCATCCTGAAAACATGGCTGAAGAAATTTAGATGGGGAGTGTATCCCAATGGGTAGAGTATTTACTTGGTATTGTAGAAGCAGAGCAAAGTGGCACATTCCTGTAAATCCAGCACTTGTGATATGATGACAGGAAGATTAGCAGTTCAAGGCCATCCTGGGCTACACAAGACCTTGTCTTATATCAAATTAAAGAAAAAGAAAAAGAAAAACTGGTTATCAGAATATTTGGCCAGCTTCCTATAAGGGAAAACAAAACTGTTGCAATGAAAAGAACAAAATAGTTGGTTTTAGCATCTGGTGAAATTGGTACCAGAGAACAATGCAGTGAGATCTTAGGCCTTGAGAGAGAAACAAAGCAGGGCTCCTTGTTGTTCGCTAGTCCAGAGAAACAGTATTCACACATCAACAAAAGCTTAGAACATTCATTGTCCTCATTCCCTTAGTGAGAAATTTTCCTTGAAATGATACACAGATAAATGATACTCAGATAAAAACCAAGGCAGGAGCAGGGCGGGCTGCACTGACCTGCAGGACTTCTTTGTTACAGGATACCAGGTTTTCTTGCTTGTTATTTTGAGTCATTCAATTTTCCTAAAAACAATAGTCCATGCAGCAAATATTAGTTACATGCCATTCAAGGAAAATTGGTTTTTAATAATAAAAAGCAATAGTATACTGTGCCACTGGAATCCTCGTGTCCTGGGCATGGAAGACCCTCTTTAATTAAGCCTCTCTCTCCTCATTCATCTAATACTTCCATAAGGTTTCTTGTGATCATCCTTCAAACAGTGTGTGCAGTTTTTTCTTTTGAATATATTTTATTTCTTCTTTGGCAATGTCATAATGTATACAATGTGTCTTGATCAAATCCACTCCAAACTTCTTCCCCCTTTTCCACAGCCCCCAATACATCGCCTTTGCACCTTCCTGCCATCCAATCAGTGTTCACTACTGGAAGGCCACTGAGCTTGCTGGCTTGATCTTATCGAGTCCTTGTGCAGGTAACCACAGCTATAGTGCAATGACCATGGCTTGTTTTGAAGACAGCTCTTCACTGCACTCTCCACTACCCTTTGGCTCTTAGATTATTTTCTCCACCTCTTCCACAATGTTCCCCAAGCCTTGAGAGGGTTGATACAGATGTCCCATGTAAGGCCAAGCACCCAGTAATCACAGATTCTCAGCATTTTGACCAGTCTCTTTCTAAACTGCTGCCCACTGCAACAAAAAAAAAAAAAAAGGAAAGAAAGAAAGAAAAAGAAAAAGCTTCTCTAGCCTGAGCTGAGGACAGCACTAATCTATGTGTATAAGCACAAATATTTAGAAGAGTTTGACAACACGTCCATTTAACAAAACAATAGTAGGTTTCCCACTAGGGCCTATGACCTCCTGATCTATGGATATCTGTTCAGGTTTACAATACCCAGGAAGAATTCCTTCCTGTAGAGCAGGCCAGAAAGTAGTTGGTTACCTCCCAAAAGTTCATGCCACTATTGTGCCAATGGGCACATCTTGCCTAGCAGGTGAGAACAGAAGCATTCAAGAAGTACACTGCTAAGTAATAATTATTGATACATATTCTTCTTCTTCAGCAGTTTTCTTAACACCTTCTTGTACTATGAAGGCAAGCCTACAAGGAGAAAAATTTTAGATCAGTTCCAGCTTGCTCTTTCTCTCTCTGTGTCCTGCAAACAAAGCGCTTGGTGTATTCACCAATAGGGTCTTACCATCTAGTTAGAGTGAGCAATGAAGAGCATGTGTTTTGTTTTCAACTCTTATAAACAGGTAAAAAAATTAACAGAAGCAGCATTAGGAAATGTTTCCTGCGGTAATTGGAACCTGAGTGATTTGTTCTTTCTCTATTTTGATTTTCATCCCTACCTCCAAATTTTCTATCCTCAACTAATAAATATTACAGTGAACAAATGCCATGTTGATAGTTGTGACAATGATATTAAAATCGGTATGTGCAATGTAATACAGGTTATATTATTAGACTCAGGTACAATATATGCTAGAAATAGTTCTGAAGGTAAGTACAACTTAATGAGCAGTTAAAGATGTGCAGTATCACTATGGAGATTTTGTGATCTCCCCTTGTTTCTTTCTGCATCTGCCACATGTTCTGTAATGGGTAGATGCTATTTTTGTAGTGAAAATCAAGCAACAATAAAGCCAAATAAATCCACAAGGCCTGGGCCAGCCAGGTAGAACTGAATAGAACAGTGATCTGAATAGGTCACACAATCGGCTTCATTTATAATTTCCATCATGGTTCCTTGAAAGTTTCATGCTGTTGGTTGAATCTAAGTCTTCCCCCAAAAGCTGCACCTCAAACAGCACTGGAAAAGGCAGGAAGGGTCCAAGATCTCAACTCATCATCATGAGTAGCTGCATGACTCCCTGCCTCACTCCCACATGAGGCCACCTGAGTGCTTCTTATGAGGTCAGAGAGATGGCTCTGGATCCCAAGTGAGTCTGTGGGCTTTGATGTCCTCAGTTGTAAAATAAGGGTAAGACAGTACCTCTTGCAAAAACAAGGAGAGGATGCTCTTGAAATTGGAGAGAGCATAGAATATTTGAGATTTAAATGCTAGAAGAGGCCTTCGGGACATGACAGAGAACAGGACTAGGGAGACAAGAGGCTCTAAATTCTGAATGGCTTCAAATTCCATGCGAAGAATTTGGACTTAGTCCACAGTAACTGAAGCCAACAGAGATCTGTAAGCACAGCACGAGTGTTGCCCAGGCGGCTTTCCAGGGTAATAAATCCAGAATCAGGGGTTAGAAGCACTGGAGTGTGAATACTAGAGGCGATGAGAATACTCACTGTTGGCCAGAGAAATGTGAGAACCAAGACTCCAGCAGAGGCACTACGGGTTAAGACTTGGGGCAGGATTAGGGAGTCATTCATCAGATATTTGTGATGAGATAGGGCTTTGGATGCTATCCTAGTTTTCTTTCTGTTGCTGTGATCCAATAACGGATGAAAAGCAATCTGAGGAAGAAACGGTTTATTTCAGCTTACACTTTTAGGTCATAGTCCATCACTGAGGGAAGTCAGGCAGGAACCAGAGAGGAGTGCTGCCTACATACCCCTCTATGGCTTGTTCAGATTGCATTTATCTATCTATCTATCTATCTATCTATCTATCTATCTATCTATCTATCTATCTATCTATTTTGGTTTTTTGAGACAGGGTTTCTCTGTGGCTTTGGAGGCTGTCTTGGCACTAGCTCTTGTAGACCAGGCTGGTCTCGAACTCACAGAGATCTGCCTGCCTCTGCCTCCCGAGTGCTGGGATTAAAGATGTGCACCACCACCGCCCAGCCAGGGATGGCACCACCTGAAGTGGCCTGAACAACCCTATATCAATTACCAACCAAGAGAAAGTCCCACAGAAATGCCCCGAGGCCAATCTGATGGCCGAAATTCTTCAACTGAGATTCTCTCTTCCCAGGTGACTGTAGGGTATGTCAGGTTGACATTAAAACTGACCAGTTCAAATGTTGATTGTCTGTGGGAGATGGGGAAGACACATTCATTTTATAGTTTGGTGAAGTCACAAGTAAAAGCAAGCCTGGAAGCGGTCCACTTGTGAGTTAGCAGGTTTCAGGGCCCTGTGGTATATTCCCTGTCATTGTCACCTATGTGTACCAGGTATTATAATGAATCCTAAAGGGCCTAGTGAGGCAGTCAAGAAGGGACTGCCTTCACATAGCAGATGCTAGTCAGTAAAGGGAGTGAGGAGATAGCTCAGATGTGGATTGTAACACATATATCCAGAGAAATCAGAATGGTGATTTTTAAAAATTAAGAAAATTGTTTAAAATATTAAATGTTTGATTTTCAAGAAGACTACTGAAGATGTAATGAACTGTCCAAGTAGTAATATAAGCAATATACAACAAAATCCACAGCAAAAAGACAGACATGCTTGAGTCTGCACTGATGTAACTATCTCTGAGTAAATAAACTGGAAGCAATGGACAAAGCTCCCATACTAACGAGTCCAAATACTTTTGGTAGATAGTCGACCTTCAAAGATATAGAGCCCAAAGTCTCCTTCTAGTGTGAGACACACACAGAAACTTCATCTGAATGCACAATGTGGAAAGAGATAAAGGAGCAGCATAGCAGGAGATAATGAACAAACAGTAGGCCAGGCAGGGGAGACAAAGGTCAGCAGCATCCTTGCTAAGTTCTGTTGATAGTAGCTACCATTGACCTGAGGTGAGAATGGCAGTTATCTCTGCAGTCTTCCTCCAAATAATATACAACTGCAGTCTAACAGGAGGAAGGGGGTGTCTTCAGATCTCAAGCACTGCTCCTCCAAATCACGAAGGTCACCAAAACAAGGAAGCCAAGAGGCTGCCAAATTCCTAGGGAGTCTAAAGAGACACAATGACTAAATGTACCTTGATTTCCTGGGTGGGATCCTGGGAGAGACAAAGATGAGATGAAAAGTGGAGGGCATCCAAAACTTGGGCTTTTTTCAAGCTGTTTCATTTGATCACAGATGCACCACGTTAGTGTACCATGTCAACAGCAGAGGAAATGGAGCAGACAGCTCTCAGTCTTGGATGGAGATGTCCTTGGTCTGTGCTACAGTGTCTTCTGGTATAGTTTTATAATAGTCTATTGCTTTCTTTGGTAAGCAGAGGATTTTCCTTCAGGATCTACATCAGTATAGGAAAACAAACTTAACAGGTCACTGAAGACTTGGGCAGGGGAGGGGATTGTCTCAGATGCTCTAGAGCTAAGAGGGAAAGCTTCCTGGTATAGGGCATCTGGCTTCTTGTTTAACTGTAGCATTCCTTAAGCAATAGAAAAGCGTCTGGCAGTTATTTTTAAGGTTAAGTTCACAAAGCTGAATCAAATTTTAGAACAAAATGACATAATACACTCAGCACTCCATTATCTCTTTCCAGATAACCCCAGTATCTCTTATCTGAAATGAATTTTGCATTTGGGGCAGCAGTTTTTCCTCAATAATTCTACTTGGCTTGGAATAGGGTTTCTATTAGCTTGCAGCAGAAGACAGTGGCCATTTCTGGACACCCCTTCCTTCAATAGTACTGTAAGGCCACTGCAAACCAGAACATTCCTCAGGCCCAGCAGCAGCAGAAATGATCTTCCCTTCTGAAAGCCCTGGCTTCCTCCCATCCTGTGAGTGACACAGCAGAGAAAACATCTAGAAATGGACAGCCCATGTCTGAGTTTATCCATCGGGCCTGCAGCCTGCTCCCCAGCATAGTCAGTACAACCGTGAGCTCAGCAAAAGACCGGCCGAGTTCGGCTCCTAACAGTGGGCTTAAAAACAATGTGACCTTGGGATAAGTCGCTTATCTTCCCCCTTACATCATTCTCCAGGCATGGAGAGTGTCATTTTTCTGAAAGAAGTTAACTACAGAATTTACAGTTTGATGGACATTAAATCGACATCTCATCCCTCACTGGGAAAGGAATTAAATTTCAGAAACTCAAAACAGGCAAGATAGCTCATCGGAGGCATTGGAAAACCACCAAATCCTGCAGTTTTGGGGATCGAGGTGGCCAGGGCCTTTACTATTACACTTTGACCATTCTAAAAGTTAGCTGTATTGAAGTATAAATGACATACAAAGTAAAAGACATAGCCATTAAATATATACTTAAAGAACTCTGAAAAAAAATCCACAAGTTAGTTTTTCATTTGAATAACCAATTGGCTTTCAAGGGTCTTTAGAAAGGGAAAGTAGAGGCTGAGGAGATGGTTCGTGGCTTAGATCACTGGCTGCTTGCTCTTGCAGAGAATCCAGTTCCAGCACACCAGTCCTATGACACACAACTTTCCAGAACTCCAGCTCCGGGGAATCCAAATAACTCTCTCGTCATCCATGGGTACCTGAACACATGTAATGTATCCACACATAAATAAAAATAAATGTAAAGAAAAAGTGATGGGCACACAATGGCTTAATATTTACAGTGGTTATTCTTCCATTGCCAAACATCTGAATTCCCTTGTGGAAGCATGCCTTTTGTGTTGTAAATTTTGTGTGTTTTATATGATTGCAAAATGCATCACTCTGCATTTAATTTTCCAACTATTTATATTGAAACTTGACCCTGCTTTCCTTCCCAATAATTAAATTCAAATAAATTGTAGTGAAGCCAGTAATCCTTTTAGGCACTAATAAGGGGCCATGCAGAGGTATTAGTGATTTTATTTTGGCCTTGTTAAATTGAGTTATTAATTCTAGGGGATTTTATTGTAGATTTTCTTCAGCATACCCATGCTGTCTGTTTTTCTTGCCTGTTGCACCGGTAGAATATTGAGTAAAGGTTGACCTGGGGGCATCCCTCTTCCTTTCTCAATTTCATATTTGACCCCTTAAGTAGATTGTTGGGGGAATCTTCAGATACACACTCTTTATCATATAAAGTAATTTATTTTCCATTTTGTATTTGCTAGGACTTTTCTTTCAATTATGGATTTAAGTTATGACTTTAATATACATATGATATTTTAGCATCTCCAGTCTCAGTAAGTAAATATGAGCACAGAAAGTGTGTGTGTGTGTGTGTGTGTGTGTGTGTGTGTGTGTGTGTGTGTGATTTGTTTTCATCATTGTTAGTATAATCTGTCATAAAAATCAGTATGTAATCCAAAATTGCAGGCTAATATATATAATGTATATTGAAAAACTAGTACCAAATTAAATCCACATTTTATTTATTTATTTATTTATTTTGGTTTTTTGAGACAAGGTTTCTCTGTGGCTTTGGAGGCTGTCCTGGAACTAGCTCTTGTAGACCAGGCTGGTCTTGAGCTCACAGAGATCCGCCTGCTTCTGCCTTCCAAGTGCCTGGATTAAAGGCTTGCGCCACCAACGCCCAGCAAAATGATTTATTTAATTTTATTTTATGAGCATTAGTGTGAAGGTATTAGATCCCCTGGAACTGGGGTTACAGACAGTTGTAAGATGCCATGTAGGTGCCAGGAATTGAACCCAGGTCCCCTGGAAGAGCAGTCAGTGCTCTTAACCTCTGAGCCATCTCTCCAGCCCCGAAATCCACATTTTAATGAGCAGATACTGAATCATAAGCCAAGTGAACATAATTCCAAAAACACCGAATGGTTTGACCTCTCCAATTAACAGTAGCTGGGGGGGGGGTCATTTTCTTCAGTGATATCACCACTGACAAGTTGTGCTTGCTCCTGTGAAGAACTTCCCACCCACACTCAGCTACACAGAAGAAGACTTGAAAAGAGGAAATAGGATGTAGATTATTAAGGAAGTTCCCAGCAGGAGAGAAAGGAAAGCAAAAGTGAGGATTTAAATGTAAAAAGTGACTAAAATTCATTATATAAATGAATGAAGTATCAAGCAATAAAAAATTAAGCAAAACATAGTAAACACTGATCAAATATATAAAATGGACAAAACATGTACATTACAAACTATAATGTACCATTGATTAAAAGAGTCAATATTAGAAACATGTTAGCTGTGCCAGTTGATTAGATTTAAGACAGCACCAATCAAAAAATAGAAAATACTGAAAATATCCTATTAGAGTGTATAAAGAATTGCAAATGGCAATGATAGTTCAAACAGAATAGCAAAGGTAGAAAACACACATTGCTTTGAAACATTAAGACTTACTAACTACAGAGAAGTATATCATGGGCAGAGATATAGATATCAGAACAATATAGAGGCATCCAGTCCAGGGGTGGGATGACAGTGGGTAAATGTTTCAATAGACACTTCCGGCGAATGGGCAACTAGCACATGAGAAACTAAACCCCATCAGGCAGGCATCAGGGAAACCTGAATGCAAATCACTGCAAGACAGAACCCCACCTCTTCTGGACTGTTACATGGATGGTCCTGCTTATCAGGGTGGAAACCCTCCGCTGGGGATGAGCTGGGAGTTCTTGTACCTCCAGAAGGAACATAAATCCCAACCATTTGACAAGGGCTAGAGAAGCTGAGCAATTCTGACCCAGAAATCTCACTCCTAGGAGCTAACCTGACAGAAACTCACACTGCCTGTCAACCTAAAGCCATGTATGAGAATGTTCACAAAGGCACTGATTGTTCAGAGGCAAAGAGCTGGAAAAGTCAGTGCTCTGGAGAGGCAGAATAGATAAATAAGATGGATTATAAATTCACTATTGGAAAAATGGGTTTTGCTATAGGAATGTGGCTTTGTAAACATCGTCGGTGTTTTTTAAATGAAGGACCTACTGTTCAAGCTACTCATTAAAATGTCCACAATTGAATTCACAGTTACATAAATTAAAATGCTAGTTACCTTGGGGCATGAAGAAAATGGGAATAGACATAAGGAGGTCTCTAGGGAGTGTTGCCTTCTGTTGCTATCATAAACACCATGACCAAAAGCAACCTGGAGAGGAAAGGGTTCATTTGGCTCACCCATCTTCATCACAGCTAATCACTGAAGGAAGTCAGGGCAGGAACTCAAACAGGAGCAGATGCAGGAACCACGGAAGCAGAACTCTGCTTACTGACTTCCTCCTCATGGTTTGCTCAATCTGCTTTCTTATAAAAATCCAGGGCCACCTGCTCAGGGGTGACACCACCCACAGTGAGATGGACCCTTCAACTCCAATAACTAATCAACAAAATGCCCACAGATATGATAACAGGCCAATAAGACAGAGACAATTGCTTATTTGAGGTTCCTTCTTCCCAAGTGTCTAGTTTGTGTCAAGTTGATGATATTAACCAACTCCATGCTGGATGGTGGTGGCTCATTAAATTCCAGTACTTGGGAGGCAGAGACAGGTGGATCTCTGAGTTCAAGGCCAGCCTGGTCTACTGGGTGGGTTCTAAGACAGCCTCCAAAGCTACAGAGAAACCCTGTCTCCAAAAACCAAAAATTAAAAAAAAGAAAAGAAAAAGTAATTAACCAATTCAGGTACTGAGATTATTAGAAGGACCCTATTGCATTTCATGGCACAGTCACAATAGAATTCCACTGGGCTGCATTTTGATTTTTGTACATCTGTGTGTAAGGTATAATTCAATAGCAATAGCAAAATCTCACAATACTAGGTACCAGTTGAAGCCTTATCGAAATGTCAAAACGTAAGAGATATGAATGCTATTTGTGAGATGTTGGTAGCATTGATAATCTCAATTACTACTAGCAGCAGTGTATTTTTCTATGATATTTGAAATTCAGTTTTACAGTAAAGATGCAGGTTCTACTGCGTCTAAGTATTTAGTTGTGTGCATTCATGTTTCATATGACTACCAGTATAGAAAGCAGATACTGGAATCAACCCAAAAAATCAAAGGCTATGGGAGCAGCAAACAAGATCTGGGATCCTCATTCATGACTGCTGATCTTGAAGATAAAGAGCTGGAGTAGATGATGACACTCACCCAGGAGTATGTGGGAGTGGTCACTGCTGCTATGGAAAAGGATCTGGGTGCCAGATATATGTGATTACTTTATTTCTAATGCAAAACTTACCCCATAGAAGAGCATATATTTCAACAAATGATTGTCTTAATGGTATAGCATTCAGATATTATGTAGCTTATTAAAAAGACAATTGAATATTTTATACTAGTTGGCCCATGGAAGGCCATAGAAGAGAATATTGTTGGATGAGTGGATTTTCCAGCAATGGAATATATGCTAAGAATATAATATTAAGTGAAAGACAGGCTTTCTTGAGACTATGACCCAGGTATGGTGGTGGACACCTTTAAATTCCCGCACTCGAGAGGCAGAAACAGGTGTGAATTTGAGGCCAGCCTAGTCTATCTAGCAGTTCCAGACCAGCCAAGACTACACAGTCAAGCTTTGTTTCAAAAACAAAAACAAAATTCCTAAGACTGTAACTATTTAAAAGTTATGTGTGGATTTATGAAATATGGTGCAGAAATTCCTAGGCAGGAGGAAAGGTGATGTCAGGGCAAAGGAGGAGACAGGATTGATGACAAATTTCCTCAATATTTTTTTCTTTGTCAACTTTTTCTATAAAGTGGTATTTGTGCAGTTTATTAAAATATAAAAATAATAACATGAGTGGCAAGCAAGAAAGGCACCTCATGTCACCAGGGTTTTGTAAAACACTGTGTTCAGGCCTTTTAGACTAATGGTGACATATAAAAGATCGCGGATTTATAAATGTCCTAGAAAATGAAAGAATCACTGGAAAACCCAAGCAACTCTGTCTCTCAAGACTATGGAGTGTGTTACTGGTGGTCCATGCAGGCACACTGCTATTTTGACTTCAATTAAATGGATTTGGAAATTGAACTCTTTAGGGATTACCAAGATGCCTCCTTGGGTAAAGGTGTTTGCTGGGTAAACTAAGAGACACAGTTAAGGCCCTGGAACCTATGTGAAGATGAAAGGAGAGCACTGACTCCATGAAGTTATCTCCTGACCTCTGTACACATGCTCCATCTCCATTAATAGGGTTTTTAAAAATTGCTGGGTGGTGGTGTTGCACACCTTTAATCCCAGTATTTGGGAGGCAGAGGCAGGCAGGTCTCAGAGTTTGAGGCCAGGCTGATCTACAGAGTGAGTTCCAGGACAGCCAGGACTGTTACACAGAGAAACCCTGTCACACAAAAAATGAAAAATGATAATAATAATAATAATAATAATAATAATTAATAAAGTTTAAAAAATTAATTGGATGTTTAAATGATACTGATATTTAGCAATAAAAGCAAGGCAAAATTATCAACAAAAGAAAAGCTTGGCCAAGAATAACACATGATCTTGACAATTCATCTTTCAATAAAGCAAGTGAGTAATGCATACCGTAGCATATCTATTTTATGACTGACTGGACTATGTTTATACTAGGACTTCCTGCGTTCTTGGCATTTTCAATAATTTCCCACTATGTATACAGCATGTGTATTGTTTAAGGGCCTTTGATAAAATAATGCTAATTTGCTCCAATTTGTAACAGTGACTGACTCAACTTCAAAATAGTGCTTCCTTGCATAGTCTTTTTTTCTCCTGTTGGCTTTTATTAGTTTTATTATTTGTTAATTTTATCATGAGTTTTATCATGAGAGTGAACCTGGGACTTGTGCATGCGAAGCAAGTGCCCTCCCATTAGGCTCCATCTCAAACCTAGTTTTACTCTTTAAATGCAAACACTAACCATCATTTCATGAGTCAGTAACAAAATTATTTCTAATTGTTTGCTTCTTGGATGTCAAAAAGAAAAGAAACGGGGGGGAGGGGACAAAAATAAATACAAGGAAAAAAGGAACAAACAAGAAAAATGAAAACAAAGATTCTGACTCAATTATGTTTAATGAAAATAAATAAAGAACATCATTGTAACTTAGAGCAGCAACAGGGCTTCTTAAGATTAAAAATGAATTTTAGGGGATCCCTCATCAGAAAATCAGTGGACAAACTGAAAAGTAAGTCGGGGGCATTTGAAACGGGTGATTAAAGTTAGCTTTCCGCGCTCTGAGCCAATGGGCATTAAGGAAGGTGGGCGGGCTCGGGGCATACAGTGGCTAGACAGACCATTAAATTGGTATTAAACACTTTTCCATATGAAGGAAGTGTCCTCCTGCCAAAAGCCAAGGGCTGAGGGATCAGTTTCCATGCAGACGCTGCTGTGAGAGAGCTGGGTAAACTTGGAAAGATTAAGGGGTCACCCGGGTGAGGACCCTGGATGCTGAACACGTCTGGCTGTGCTTCCTTGCAGACTCAGGGAACTTGGCACCGCGCAGCAAGACGAAGGGGCCTACATAAACACACAACACCACTGACGATTTTTTTCCATAGAATTAACTCCACCAGAAATACATTACAAAAATAGAACAAAGCTGGCTCCCATCGGCTTTCCCCACACCAGCCCATAAAAGATTTCTTGTACCTTGTCCAAAGGCAAGTGGGGGAATGACAGCTCAGGGCCAGCCTTCGCAGTGGTGGTTTCCTCTGCTGACCACCAGCTGACCTCTCGTCAGAACAAGGCTGCAACAAAGACCCCATTGAGTGAAAGGCAGCCCATATGGGCAGGGGGGTTCCTGAGACTGACTTTCTCAGCTGAAATCCTCAAAGCGATTCATTAGTGCAAACCTTCCTAATAAGTACCACGTGGGTCCTGGATACCCCAGAGATCGTCCTAAGAATTTCCTTGTGGTGCTTGGACCTGGACTCGTCTTAACTAACCCTAGCTGTAAAGCAGCTCCACCAGCCTTGAAAAACAACCTTGGGCTGTCTGCAATAAAGACTGTTCTAAACATTTGGAAGTCTTTTCTGAGCTAGTCCCAGGCTCCATCACACCTCTCAGGTCTGGTAAGGGCATTAGGCTAAGACTAAAAAAGTACAAGCTGTGCACTCAGGTCCATGTAGACCCCATTATTGAAAGAAGACTTGAGACAAGTTATATAAACTGTTCTGGCCTCTGTTTCTTTATGAAAAAAATGCATATTTTTGTTAAAGCACATTTTCATAAGAGACTCAAATGAGTGCCTGGCACATGCTCTCTTCTCTCCTCCTACACAGAGTCTGACCTGCATTGAACTTGGGTATTCAGTATATCTGGTAAGATTAGAAGATGACACCAACTAACAATCTAAGCAACAGAGGAGAGGCTACCTTAAATGCCCTCCCCCTGATAATGAAACTGATGACTAATACATATGCCATCCTATAGCCTTCTGCAGCTGGTGGAAGTAGAAGCAGACACCCACAGCCAAACCTTGAACTGAACTGGAATCCAGTTGCAGAGAAGGAGAACTGATGAGCTAAGGGGTCCAGACCAGGCTGGTGAAACCCACAGAAACAGCTGACCTGAACAAGGGAGAGCTCTTGGTCCCCAGACTGATAGCTGGGAAACCAGCATGGGGCTCATCCAGACCCCCTGAATGTGGGTGTCAGTGAGGAGTCTTTTGAAATCTATGGGGCCTCTTGTTGGATCAGTACTTATCCCTAACATAGGAATGGTCTTTAGGAGCCCATCCCACATGGAGGGATACTCCCTGAGCCTAGACACAAGGGGGTTGTCCGAGGCCCTATCCCAAAGGATATGACAGATTTTGAAGACCCCCTATGGAAGGCCTCACCTTCTCTGGGGAGCAGAAAGGGTATGGGATAGATAGGGTGTTAGTTGGGGGAAGGGGCAGAAGAGGAGGGGAGGGAGAGGGACCTGGAATTGACAGGTAAAATAATCTTTCTAATTAAATTTTTTTAAAAATTCAAAAAACAAAAAAACAAAAAAAGAAGGTGATTGAGTCATCGTTTTGGGATCATAAATAAAGCTCTGAAACTATGGTAAAAAATGAAAATAAAAAATTCCTTGCAGAATCAAGTTTTGGAAAATACCACAAGAAAGCTATCTGACAAATCTTGAGCTGTCTTTGTTTTAGGTTCCTTAAGCTTGCCCGCAGACTGAGAGGAAAGACGAACTCAGAAAAGCCAGGGTAGAATGGTGATGTGTTAACACTAGAAAAATGATTAAGAGAGACAGAGCCGGGAGGGAGAAGGAGGAGGAGGGATAGGAAGTGTCATGAATGAATAGCTTCTGCTGAGAGCATGAGTTTCACATTGAACTGTTGTCTTCTCAGAAAAGACAGAGTGGTTTCATAGCCACATTAAATCCTTGCTGTCACCAGAGCACAAGACAGATGGAGACAAAACATGCAGGCAGAAGCAGGAGGTACTGAAGTAGGGACTAAATGAGTTCCTGGCCTTTGCCGTGGACTGTACACATGGCATATCTTAAACTGTGCAAAGATTTTTCCAGGGTCTGGCAACAACACAGGGTGCTTGAAGATAGAAAGAGTTTGCAAAACACATTTGGTGCTACTGACCACAGGGGAATTGAGGCTTTTCTGTTTGTTTGTTTGTTTGTTTTGGAAAATTGGGAGGTAACCTTTCCAACAACCATAGGCAAATGAACTAGTAGAGAAACAAAAAAGAATGTTTCACTGATTATGCAGGGTATTGGAGGGGGAACCTAAGAAGATGGGACTCAGTCTGAGCCAGAGAAAACAATTCTCTTGACCACATCTGGATGGGAACTTTGCCAGCTCTACTGAAGGATAGCTCAGGAGTTTGCCGAGTTGAATTGAATGGCATCTGTGGTTTGTTAAGTGTGTGTTGTAATTAATGCTTCAAACAAATCATCTTCTAGTTCAGCCACAGTGAGGCTGCCCTCATTCTCACCTGAGCTCCTTGGGTACTACGCCTGAGGATGCAAAGCCCTTTTTCTAGAAAGGTTTTGAGGCCTTAAGTCAATGAGAGGAAGAAAACATAAGCCAGAATCTATGTGCTGGGGGCTCTGGAGACAGCTCACTAGCACCGTGGGAATGAGAATGACATGGTCCACAAACCCCAGAATATCCCCCAAGAACCATGGCCCTCCTGTGCATGATATTTTAGGAAAGTATTTCCTACTTTTAAATCGTTATTCCAGACGTCTTTCTATGCAAACACACCAATAAAGAAAAATTGGCAATGAAGGCCATAAGAGGCTGATGGACAGTGAATACAGTCACACAGTTCACAGTATACTTGAACAAAATGTCATGTGAAAGAAACCTGTCACTTTGTGTAAGAAACACACACTAAAAATAAGTACATAAAAAAGAACACTGGATTGCCCTCCTTAGGTCTCAATACTTTCAATATATTTTACACCTCAAAATAGTACATTGAATTGGAAAAAAATAAACCAGCAATGAAACGAAATTGAAAAGACCATCAGAGTAGAGGATCTAGGGAAAGTTTAATAATCATATCTCTCATGCTGGGAGTCAGTCGATTTCTGGAATTACAATGTCTGTTTTAAGAAAAATGACTCCACCCCAATTGTTCTATGGCTGAAGGTGGATTAGGGGACACAAAGAGAAATCCCCAAATAGAAAAAGGAATCTTTTCTTTCTTTATTTGAGCACCATTTCAACAAGGATATGGCACAAGATTCACTCATCTCTTCCTCAGCTTTTCTCACATTCAATGTTCTTGGTTTTTTCATGTTGCTGTATCAAATCATTATGTTATAAGACAATTATTTTCTTTATCTCCACTAACTAATTTGGGACTCACCAGTTTCTGGTTTCTTTTTAACATGTTGTGTATTTGACTGTAGTTTTAATTACCTACGGAAGTAATCTCCCATCCTATGCGTGAATGTCACTTGAGTTATGGTCATTAATTTACACTGTTTCTCCTACATTGGAGGAAGCCAAACTTTTAGGGAAGAGTCTTATGAATATTAACCCAATATATCTCAGGTAAACAGACATGATTTAGTTACCTCAAGCATCTTATAGTCCCCTTTCATGGGAAGCTAATAATTGAACTAAAAATTATACACCACCTGTAGATGGACCATTTATTGTCATGAGTATTTAGAGCAAGTCCAGTTTTAATTCTGGCATTCCATCTCTAAATCCTATGTTGTGTTATTGCCAATGACCAGAACTTGTCAAGACATAACAAGGGGCCAGAGAGACGACTCGACATTAAGAGCACTTGTTACTCTTGCAGAAGACCAGAACTTGGTTCCCAGCACCCATGTCAGGCAACTCAAAACTGCCTGTAACTTCAGCTGCAGGGCATCCAACACCCTCTTCTGACCTCTTTTTTTCAGGGCACTGTGCTTATAGGCAGGCTGCCAGACATAGTTTTTGATGTTCCAATTTGAACCACAATCCTCAAGCTGGGAAAGCAAGTGCTTTTCCCCCTGAGTCTTCTACACAGCCCTATCCTTGGTTTATAGGAGAGGAAAATATAGCAGAGACAGAATTAATAGAGTCCACATAGCACCTGCTCAGTTGTTGGGGAAAATAAGAAGTGATTATAGAACTCCATTTTATTCCATGTACCTCATATTACTTAAATTTGGGGTGAGATCAAATATTTGTGTGTTATTGAGTAAAAAAATATCAAATCTTTAAGTTGTTCAAAAAGAAGTGATATCCAAGATCATTTTAGGGATTGTAATACATTGGAAGAAATATGTCATCATCTCTGAGAACAAATAAAATCGTGGGTCTTTTAACTTTGAATGATTGGTGAAAATTTCATCATGACCTCAGAACTTAGGGGTGCAGTCCCTCACCACTAGGAAAGAGGAGTGTAAGGGTACCCCACACTCCCAGCCATGTTACCAATCTTTGTGAAGGTCTGTCTGAATGTTTGGCGATACATGTCCTCTTTCACAACAGCAGATTCACAGATAGGCTGGGATACCAGAGGTGTGTTGCAGCAGACCACCTATTCACAGTCATTATCTACCCTTCATCTATGTGCTTGGCTTTGGAGAAAGAGTATTCTCTTCTCCATTTAGAATGCTCAGGCAGCCATACAGTACCTCTGCACAGAACCTCATTCATGTGAGCTACTTTCTTTCAGTTTCATAATCTGTAGGTTTCTGTTCTGTTCTTATATTGAATTCTCGATGTAAGTATCCTAGATGTGGTTCCAGGCGTCTTATTTTAAAAACAGAAATTCCCTCTCAATCAGTACAACATTGGCGGTCTATAAAGCAGGAGGAAAACACAAAAAATTGGGTCCCAGTGTCAAAAAATTAAAAATATAATGCCTCATGGAAAATAAAAACTAAAGAGAGGGCACTAGAAGATGCAGACTGCTGTTTGAGATTATCCTAAAAGGCTCCCCATCTCTTTATTAAATAAATAAGTAAATAAAATTTCTTTCTCCATTTGAATCTATTTTTACCTTCATTTCCAAAAATACTATTGCCAATTTCTTTATTGTAATTAGCCTCAGGACTGAATTTCATTGTTTTAGAAGCAATTAAATTCCTTCACATACTTGTAAGTTCAAGATTGTACCACCTCCAAGACCACCCCAAGAATGTCAGAACATATAGCCATATTAATAGTTGTTAGTGTAATATGTCAAACAACATTTAAAAGTGTATTCTGTGATAAGATTTTCAAGCATATATAATTTCCCCAAATATTTTTGATACCACAAGAACAAATGAATAAAATCTGTTATTGGATTGATTATAGTGTTGACAGAAAGAAAAATATATCTCTTGAGTACCCTTGAAGACTTGAACATAGGTTCGGACTTTCTGAACAGGACCCCAGTTGCTCAGGAAATAAGACCAACAAGTTAACAAGTGGGA
Organism: Cricetulus griseus; assembly: GCF_003668045.3. Classification (NCBI taxonomy): domain Eukaryota; kingdom Metazoa; phylum Chordata; class Mammalia; order Rodentia; family Cricetidae; genus Cricetulus; species Cricetulus griseus. Next base: position 114,236,037 of record NC_048596.1, on the reverse strand, counting down.
CAGGGGTTAATATTCAGATTATAAAAAGAATTTTAAAAGTTGAATATCAAGAAAAAAACAACCCAATCAAAATAGTTTATGTAACTGAACAGTATTTCTTTCAAAAGAAAAAATACTCCTGGGTAATAAACATATACAAAGGTGTCCAACATCCTTAGCCTTCAAAAAATGTAAATTGAAACTGCTTTGAAATTTCATCTCATCCCACTTAGCGTGATTATAAAAAAAATAAGTGACAACAAATACTGATGAGGATGTGGGAAGAGAAGAATAGTTATGTATTGTTGTTTGAAGTGTAGATTGGTACAATCACAGTGGAAATCTGTGTATGGTTCTTATAAAGCCAAAAATAAATCTTCCATACAACCCAGCTTCATGACTCCTGGGCATAGCCAAAAGCAGGCCACAGCCTCTTCCAGTAATGATTGTACATGCATGTTCATTATTGCTCTATTCACAAAAGTAAGGAAAAGGAACCAGCCTATATATGCACTAGTTAATGATTAGATAATGAAATCAGGCGACTAGCTTATACAGGATGAAATTTGATTTAACTGTAAATAAAATAAAAATTTGCAACAAAATTGTACTGCAACTTGTATTGAGTGGGGTGATCCAAACCCAGCTATATATTCTTGATCATTGCATATTTATCTTGGAATTCTCGGGGTAGTGCGTTCAAAGGGGCATGTCAACAAAGGCCAGAAAGAGATAATGGGTTTCCTACAGAGGGGAAGGGTGAGAAGAGGTCTTAATGGAGGTGAAGATCAGAATACATGTGATATGAAAGTAGAGGGGGGAATACTGGGGTGGGAGGGCTTAAGCAAGGATGAGGGAACAAGACATGAGAGCAAACCTTCCATTTTGAAAGTCCATTGAAAACATAATTTTAGAGGGCCAGAGAGATTACTCAGTGGTTAAGAGCTCTTATTGCTCTTGCAGAGGACCCGTGTTCAGTTCTCAGTACCTGCATGATAGCTCACAGTTATTTTTAAACTTCAGTTCCAGGGCAATTGGTGCCTTTCTGATCTCCGTAGGCTCCTGCATTCATGAGGTACACATACATGCACTTAGACACATACACATAAATAAATATTTTTAGAACACAACTTTTAAAAGTTGAAAAAGTTTAAACTTTTAAAAGTTTAAAAGTGGCACATGCCTTTAATCCCAGCACTCAGGAGACAGAGGCAGGTGGATCTCTGTGAGTTTGTAGCCAGCCTGGTCTATAGAGCGAGTTCCAGGACAGCCTCCAAAGCAATACCCTGTCTCAAAAAAACAAAAACAAAACAAAACAAAAAGTTGAAATAGAGGCTACCTGCATGGTGGATAAAGCTTTTTGTAGAAGTCACAAGTTATAGAAAGAAAAATCCCAGTCTCAGACATGGGATACTTCTCTATGAGCTATTAGTTAAGAACCCCAAAACATTACAGACCCTGATTTTACACTAAAATTAGAGTGTAAGACCTTCTCACTGAATACACTGAAAGTCAATCTGGGTCTGAACTGGAAGCTGCTGGCTAGCTTTCATAGTTCCAGAGGGTGATATTCAGGATTCTGGGAGAGAAGTCATCAAAGGTCCAACCAAGCTGTGGACACTACAGTCAGCAATAGCAACCTGTCTGGTGAGGTATGCTCACGGATGCAATATTGTCAGCGGCTTTCTGGGAAAATTCAAGGTCCATTCCTGTGGTGGTTTGAATAGGTTTGCTTAGTCATAGGGAGTGGCACTGTTGTTGGAGTAGGACGCATGGGGGAGGGGCTTGTGAAGCAGTTAATCGGTGCTAGGGGAAGGAGTAGCACTTTTTTAAGTGATGTAGTCACTGATCAGTGGGCTATATTCTGACAAATAACTCCCCACTTATGCTCATGCAAGCAACCCTAGTTAAGCTCTCAATGGTTTTTTTGTTTTTGTTTTTGTTTATTTTTTTGGAGTTTTGTTTTGTTTTAAGATATTAAAGTAAGAGGGGGCTTTCTGGGAAAAAGAAGCATTCCAGTGGGAAAGAGAAGAGGGTGAGAGGAGAAAGGACATGAAAATGATCAAAATTCAATGTATACATGTGTAAAACTGTCAAAGAATATAAAACAAAATAATGAAAAAGAAAAATTAAAGACTTATAATGCAGTGCTGCTTATGCTAATAACTTCCAAATAATGATGAAAAATAAGTGACTAGAAATACAAAAATTTATCAAGAAAGGGGGAATGGAAAATGAATCAGCAAAGACTCTACTCAGAAATATTACAGGTAGAACATTATTCTATCTGACATTTGTCTTTTGAAACAAACAAACAAACAAAATATATGCAATGTGACTGGTGTTAATTTTTTTGTTAACCTGACACAAACTATAGTCACTTAGGAAAAAGAAACCTCAATTGGTAGATTGCCTCCATCAGACTGGCCTGTAAGCAAATATTTGGGGGCATTTTCTTGATTAATGCTTGGTATGAAGGGCCCAGTTCACTATGGGCAGTATTTCTCCTGGGCAGGAAGAGCAGGAAGGCAGGTTAAGCAAACCAGAAAGCAGAATTTCTCCAGGGTCTCTGAATCAATTTCCAAGTTCTTGCCTTGAGTTCCAGCCCTGGCTTCTTTCATTGATAGACTTCAAACCATAAAGTGAAAGTAACCCTTTCCCAGTCAAATTGCTTTTGACCACCGTGTTTATCACAACAACAGAAAGCAAACTAGATGCCATGATTTCAAAAGTACTTCTTGGGCATCATCTGTGTGTTTATCACTATATACCTCAGATACAGTGGTCAAAAAGAGATATGAGTTCAAACGATGGACAGCAAAAGAGGATAGCTTAATCCAAATGAAGCATGCAGGACCATACGGTGACACTGGCAACTGAGACAAAAAGGAGGAAAAGGAGCACAAAGTAACCTTCTGTTTTAAAAAATACAATAGTCATAATTACAGGTAAATAGTCACAGTTTCACAAATCAAATAGACAAAAAATAGACTAACACAATTCACAGAAGCAAGAAGTCATATTTGGAAAAATACGGTATGACTGTTAATCTTGATATTAAGTAGATAAAACATGGAGAAGCATCAACTTCGTAAGACCTTCCCCTACAGACAAAGGTATGCTTAAGACAAAGAGCAATACTGGATCATATAAGGAGTGCATCAGGATGAGGCCTGAGGTCAAGGACTAGATGATCAACATAACATAGATCCCTGACACTTTTGGCCATTCTTCACCACATGGACTCCCATTAGAGACAGCCTCTGATGGTGTGTCTCAAGCTGGACAAGCTGCCTCATCCCTTCCCAGAGAAGAGACTTCTCTGATAAGCAAATTTCAAGGAATTGGCACTCACTGGTTCCCACTCTTCCAGTCTGAAAAGTTTCTCTCTGTTCAGTGGGATAGAAATACTGATTGTCTCAGAGGTGGCATGTTTCATTCAGTCTGGGAAGAATTATAGGACAAAGCAGATGTAACAGGGACACTGAGGGCCTAAGCAACAGCCTTTCTTCTTGATCTTTTTTCTTTCTGAAGAGTAGAAACGTGTATCATTGGCCCAGCTTGAACAAACAACACAGAACAAAACTTGGATATTTCTCAGCCTTCTTTACAGTGTGGTCCACTAATTCTGAGTGGGAGCATGGGGTGAGCTTCATGGGAAGACTGTCTTAATACATCCGGCTCTGTTGGGAGGTACACATTTGCCAATGTCCTTCCACATTCATGTTTTTACAACTGTGGTGGCCTCAGCCATAGGGCCATCTTGAAGCTGAAGGTGATCAAGAAGGTGGGAACTTGCTTAAAATACTCAGCAGAAAGCTGGGCTCTTCAGTCTGTGCCCTTATATTCCTTCAACTGTGCTAATCAAACAAATCTCTCATCAGAGCCACTGTGATCAGTGTTTCTATTCCAGTAAGTTACAAGGGGAGGATGCAGTGAATTCCAAAGTAAAATCACATTTCTTGTCTCTAGTGGTTGTATGAGACTTGAAAACACAGATTTGGGAGCAATGGGTTTTCAGATGGTTGGCGGATATATATACAGTTGTCAAAGTCCACCCAACTGAACATTTAAGATCAATGTCTTTTCTTATCTATTAATGATATCTGCATTTTAGAAGGAGGGATGTTATGTCACAATGACAGTAGAAAATCAGGAATCAACAAAAAATCTCTTTAGTAGAGAACATAAGAATTTCAAAATATAATTAGTAAATTCAAATAGGCTACATTCTACATTTACTTCATCTACATTCCTATAATTACTATATTCACATAGGATTTAATTTTTGTACACAACTAAATAAATAGTCTTAAAATCCCTGTGAAATAGATATACAACCAATTACTTGTTAGGGCAGAAGGAAAACTGCAATATTAAAAATTGTTACTGACCACAGTCTACGTTCACAGTATGACAAGAAAATGCATTTAGTGATATATTTAATGAAAAGAGTGAGCAAGGTAATAGCATACAATTAAACTGCCTGAAATTTAAATGTGTCTCCATATCTGTGAAGAATAGTGTTGGGATTTTGATGGGGATTGCATTGAATCTGTAGCTTGCTTTGTGGCAAGATTGCCATTTTTAATATGGATAAACAAAAGACCCAGGATAGCCAAAATAACCCTGTACAATAGAGGAACTTCTGGAGGCATCACCATCCCTGACTTCAAGCACTATTACAGAGCTATAGTCCTGAAAATAGCTTGGTATTGGCACAAAAATAGACAGGTAGACCAATGGAATAGAGTTGAAAAGCCTGATATTAACCCACACACCTATGAACACCTGATTTTTGACAAACAATCCAAATATATATGCTGGAACAAAGAGAACATCTTCAACAAATGGTGCTGGCATAACTGGATGCAAACATGTAGAAGACTACAGATAGACCCAAGCCTTTCGCCTGCACAAAACTTAAGTCAAAATGGATCAAAGACCTCAACATAAACCCAGCCACACTGAATCTACTAGAAGATAAAGTGGGAAATACCCTTGAATTAATTAGTACAGGAGACCACTTCCTGAACATTACACCAGTAGCACAGACACTGAGATCAACAACTGATAAATGGGACCTTCTGAAACTGAGAAGTTCTGTAAGGCAAAGGACACAGTCAGCAAGACAAAATGGCAGCCCACAGACTGGGGAAAGATATTCACCAACCCCACATCTGACAGAGGTCTGATCTCCAAAATACACAAAGAACTCAAGAAACTAGTCTCCAAAACACCAAACAACCCAATTAAAAAGTGGGGTACAGAACTAAATAGAGAATTCTCAATACAGGAATCTAAAATGGCTGAAAGACACATAAGAAAGTGTTCAACATCCTCAGCCAGCAGGGAAATGCAAATCAAAACAACTCTGAGATACCATCTTACTCCTGTCAGAATGGCCAAAATCAAAAACACCAATGACAGTTCATGTTGGAGAGGATGTGGAGAAAGGGGAATACTTCTCCACTGCTGGTGGGAGTGCAAACTTGTACAGCCACTTTGGAAATCAGTATGGCGACTCCTCAAAAAAATGGGAATCAGTCTTCGTCAAGATCCAGCAATACCTCTCTTAGGCATATACCCAAAAGAAGCACATTCATACAACAAGGACATCTGTTCAACGATGTTCATAGCAGCTCTATTCATAATATCCAGAAACTGGAAGCAGTCTGGATGCCCCTCACCCGAAGAATGGATAGAAAAAATGTGGTACATTTACACAATGGAGTACTACTCAGCGGAAAAAACAATGGAATCTTGAAATTTACAGGAAAATGGATGGAACTAGAGGAAACCATTCTGATCGAGGTAACTCAACCACAAAAAGACAAACATGGTATGTACTCACTCATATGTGGATTTTAGACACAGAGTAAAGGATTACCAGCCTATAGTCCATACTGCCAGAGAAGCTAGTAAACAAGGTGGACCCTAATAGAGACATACATTTTCCCCTGGAGAAGGGGAAAGGGTTAAAATCTGAGCAAATTGGGAGCATGGGAGGAGGGGTGAGGGATAGGAGAATGAGGGGGAGAAAAGGGGGGGTGAGGAGGATATGAGGGAGCAGAAAGGTTGAGTCTGAGGAAGAATAGAAGATAACAAGAATGGAGATACCATAATAGAGGGAGACATTTTAGGTTTACAGAGAAATCAGGCACTAGGGAAAGTTCTGGAGATCTACAAAGATGACACCAGCTAACAATCCAAGCAACAGAGGAGAGGCTACCTTAAATGTCCTCCCCTGATAATGAGATTGATGACTGTCTTATTTGCCATCCTATAGCCTTCATCCAGCAGCTGGTGGAAGTAGAAGCTGACACCCACAACTAATCACTGAACTGAACTTGGAATCCAGATTCAGAGAAGGACAAGTGAAGAGCAAAGGGGTCCAGCCAAGACACATGGAGGTGGGCCTAGGCCCTATCCCAAAGGATACGATAGACTCTGATGACACCATATGGAAGGCCTCACCAGGGGAAGCAGAAAGGATATGTGATAGGTAGGGTTTTAGTTGGGGGGAGGGGGAGGGGAGGATGGGAGGGACAAGGGAACTGGGTTTGTCATATAAAACAATCTTGTTTCTAATTCAAATAAAAAATGTTAAAAAATAAAAGTAAGAATATTTAAACTTTAAAAAAAAGAAAATTAAATGTGAAGTTCACAGCTCCCAATCCCCCATCAAAGACTAAATCAACATTGGTTCCCAAATAATGTGAAATAAAGAACAAGAAGAAATTGGCTATTAATGGAAACAACATAGATGTTAGCTTGAACTTAGCAATAAAAGCTGAGTTACCCTTCAGGGGTAGCTCATAGCTCAGATCATTTTAATATCAAGTAGTTTAAAATGACATAAATTATTTAGAAATTTGATAGGAAGTTAAATGGAATAAGAAGTTCTGAGAAAGGACAACACAATAAGCTAAACAAAGGCAAAAGGGAATCTTCATTCAGTTTATAGTAAGAAGTTAATGAATTTCAAAAAGAAAAAAAATGGAATTGGTTAAAACATTGGCCGTTTTATGCCAGCTGATAGACTCTCTCAAATTTATCAGAAAGACACATTTTTTACAGCAAAAAGTAAACAAACTTATCAGAAATTAAACATTCCCTGACTCTTACCTAACTCATTGCTTCAGAAGATAATTTTTAGTTATTTATATCCTTTTCATCTAAAGGTGGTGAATTTTCCAGTTAGACAATAGCTTAGCCCGATGTAGTGGCTTGTGTCTATAATTACATGAAGAAAGTTGAGGCAGGAAAATAGCCATGAGTTACATGGGCTACATAATTGACTCCAAAAATCAAAAAATAAATTAACCAATCAGTCTCTCTCTCTCTCTCTCTCTCTCTCTCTCTCTCTCTCTCTCTCTCTCTCTGTGTGTGTGTGTGTGTGTGTGTGTGTGTGTGTGTGTGTGTGTGTAAAAGAAAGAAGCCAGGTATGTATGGTGGCTCACACTTGTAATCCCAATACTCAGAACACTGAGGCAAGAGAATTGTGAGCTTGTGTGCAGCTTGGGCTGAATAGTGAGTTCCAAGTTAGCTTGCACTACAAAAGAAGATTGTTTCAGAAAACAAATAAACAATAATAACAAAAAATGGCAATGTAATTACCCAATCCATCTTTTATAAACCTGCTAGAAGGTTCTGGCAAAATTGAGCTTTGTGTCTGCCAGATACACTCAAACAAATAAACAAAAATATATTATTCACTAGATGGAATGAACACAAAAAGAACCTCACAACATTTCCCATCCTCTGCCACTCCAGAGTGAAGGGAGGGCAGCTCTCCTTGTTTAATGGGTGCCTTCAGCCTTGGGACGGGTGCCATCGGGAAAGGAGCCCATTGATAATGATTCTGTTGCTCAGTGCCAAAGCCAGCCAGGAGAAGATGAAGAGCCTGGTTTTTATATCAGTGTATTATCTGAAAAGAAAAGATATGCAAATTCTCAGAGCCTTGTTCTTTACCAAACCCAGGATGCTTCCAAGCTCCTTTCTGTGAGTGACAGAAAGCTTACAAGGGAAGTTCACAAGTCTGTCCCATGAGGAGGGACTGTTATTTTTTGCCTTTTCTTTCTTAGAGCCACACAGACCAGTAAAGGCTGGCAATGGAGTTGAATGTAAATCAGTATTCCTAGCATGAGCTACTAGTTAGAGATATGAAATTATGTGATTCATTTAATAGATTCCACAAAAATATGATCCAGAGAGACTCCAAACCCTGTACCAGTCCTTGGGTTTCTAGGCACACAGATCTTTGCTAAGGGCGTGCAACCCTTAACAGTAGTTTGTGGGAAACTCTGCACTCATCCTGAAGCTTGCCTTTCCCTCTTCACTTCTTAACTATCTACCTTGGTGGAGTCATATAAACAGCCTTCAGAACTTGCCGATGCTGTAGATTGTTGCTTGAGTTTGTAACCTTATTTCCCACCAAGTGGTCCAACATCTCTTCCCATTTTTCTTAGCATTTAGAAAACTCTCCCTTTTTTCTTTATGTGTTTCCTAATTATTTTCACATTTAAGAATAAATTTAGCTGTCACTGTGACTTGGATCTTTGGTTTCCCTAGATACTTGTGGGATAAAGGTTTAGTCCCCAGTGTGGCACTGTGGGAAAGTTCTGGAAACTTCAAAACTGAGACTTTATGGGAGGAGTCACTGGGGTTGTTCTCTTGAAGGGGACAATGTGACTTGGTGTCTTCCTGTCTCTGCCACACCTTGACCATTAGTTTTACTCTGCTATGCTTGCCCACTCCATTCTGTGATGATAGACTTAAGGCTTTGAAATTATGACTCAAAACAAACTTTTGCTATTCATAAGCTGATTGTCTCAGTGATTTGCTTAGGGGTAGAAAGCTCACAAACACAGTCATTTCAGTAATTTATATATCCAAGCCTGGCCCATCTTTGAAGTCTCACACTCCAATATGCTATCCTTAAATCACCACCTCCCAGCATATCAGCTCTCTTGAGGCTTCATTCCATTCCCAGTGATTTGCCCCAAAGGAGTTCCTTCACTCCTCACCCCATTCTCTACCTCATTCATTTGTGCTGCAGCCTTGGCTGTACATATCACCCCCAATCTGTACCCAATATTTAGTTGCATGTCTGGTATCACTCAGATTTGGTGTAGAAACTACCTTTCCACACTCACATGTGTGGTCAGCTTACTGAATTCCCTTCTTAAGAATGTTATGTAGCCAGGCTGGAGAGTTGACTCAGTGGTCAAAAGCATGTACTGCTCTTGCAGAAAATCTGAGTTTGGCTCCCCACACTGATGCCAGGCAGCTCCCAAATGCCTGTAGCTCCAGCTCAGGAGATCTAACATTAAGTAACTGTCTTAGTTACAGTTTTATTGCTGTGAAGAGACACCATGGACACAGCAACTCTTAGAAAAAGAAAACTGTGGTGATATTTTGTTTATGATCCAACAAAGTGCAAAGCTAGCCACACTAGTTAGCCAAAGAAGCCAGGCAGTGGTGGCACACACCTTTAATCCTAGCACTTGAAGGACAGAGGCAGACAGATCTGGTAGTTCAAGGTCACCCTGAGTTACATGAAATTGATCCAGTCTAAAAGAGAAGCAGAGCTCACACAAAGGCAATCCCAGCACTTGGGATCCCACATCTTTAATCCCAGAACTAGGGAGATTGAGACAGGAGTGATATGTCTGGGCAGAGAGAAAAATATAAGGCAGAAAGAGGCTCAATGCGGTCTGAGGAACAGTGCAGTCTAAGCAGTCTGAGGATGTCCCATTAGTCTGAGCATTGGTAGAGGTAAGAACTCTCTAGTGGTTGGCTGCTTTGTTTCTCTGATCTTCAGCTTTAACCCCAATATCTGACTTTGAGATTTTATTATTACAAAACGATTAGAACTCATGTTACAGAAAACATTTAATTGGGGCTTCCTTACAGTTTCAGAGGTTTAGTCCATTATCATCATGACACGAAACATGTTGGCACACAGGCAGACATGGTGCTGGGAAAGGATCTGAGAGTTCTACATCTTGATCCACAGGCAGCAGAAGGAGACTGCCACATGAAGCCTATCATTTTGAGCATATAAGACCTCAAAGCTCACCTCTACAGTGACACACGTCCTCCAACAAGACCACACCCACTCCAACAAGACCACACCCACTCCAACAAGGCCACACCTCCTAGTAGTACCACTCCCTATGGGCCATGCATTCAAACACACGAGTCTATGGGGGCCATTCCTATTCAGACCACCACAATAACATTTCCTTTATTCCAAAATAAAGACACTTGGAATGTCATCGGTGAGTGGTTACTAAATAAAGCTTGGTTCTTCACAGCAGTGTTTCTGATGATGAGACATGTCAAGTGAGACAGGCTGCTCCTGAAACACAATGAAGTCTTCTCCGCCCCTCTCTTCACTTTTCAATGTGTAGCCTTGGAAACAAAATCAAACTTTTTTGCATAATGAACTTTGCACAAGTGGGGCTCTTTGGATCTCTCTCATTCATGTTTCTACATCTGGCTTATTAGCTCATTCCACTGCAAGCTTGTAACTTTTCCCCAAATAGGATAAATGTTTTCTTTCATGTAAGCCCTTCTATTCTTAGTTAGCTAAACCTGTGTCAGCTTTCCTAAGACCTTCCAGCATTCCTGAACCCTGCAGAACCTCTCGTCTCCAAGAACGTGTTATAAATCTCACAGATGGCCAACTTCTGCTGTTTGAACTCTAGGTGCTCCTCTGTAACTTGTCACCAAGCTGTCTCAAATTCTGTAGCTTATCTTTCTACAAACATACTGTTTATCAGAATACTTAGACATGCATGAGTCATAGCATCATTAGTGGCATATACAATCTCCAAGAAGCCTCCAGCTTCTTCTCTCATAATGATGGACTTTCCAGAAACTTCCCCGAGTCTTGTTATGTTAAACTCCTCTTAGGCAGTGAACTCATTTGTACCATCAATTTCTTTAGTTTTCCATCCAAAGAAAATTGCATTTTCACTGATATTTGGACCATTTTTCTTTTTCTGATAGTCATAATTGCACGGTCTGATTCTGCCCTTCATAATGCTCCATGTTCCCATGGGCTGCTGATGTTGTTCAAGTTCAGATTGGTCAGCTGTTTTCAGTCCTTCTTTGCTGATACAAAGAAATAGTTTCTCCATCCAGTTCTTGAAAGCTGTCCATAGAAATGCTGGAGATAGCACTTATCTACCAAGCACTAAGCTGAGACTCTTGTACCTATAATCCTCCCCTCTACATTGGAAATCTGCAGAGGGTGTAAATGATTAAAGGGATGTAGAATAAACCAGAGATCATCAAGTCAGCCAAATAAACAACTGACTAATTCTGTCCCTTGCTCACGCTCTGAAGTGTTCACCCTGGTTCCCACTTCTAGTCCAGATCTGGCAAAGTCTCCAGTGTACGCCACTTCAGTTCCTGTATGGGCCATGTCAGCCCTGGCTCTGGCTTCACACCTTTAGTGCACAAGTCTTTGAATGTCCGTTCCAAACTTTGCTCCTCCTTGACGAACTCCCCCTCACCGACCTCTAATCCTTCAGCAATAGTTCAAGCCTACTCTGTTCCTTTAGGTTCCTGCTCTTGCCACCCACTCTACTGAGCAGGCTGCATCCTTGGTCAGCTTTCTTCTGTCCACCAGGTGTTCTTGTTTTGTTCCTTCATCTAGGGAAACAATACTTCCACCTGGCTATTAGGACTTCATAGGTAGCTTTGTAACATAAGAGACAACTTACAGCCAGGCATTGGTGGCACATGCCTTTAATCCCAGCACTCCAGAGGCAGAGGCAGGCGGATCTCTGTGAGTTCGAGGCTAGCCTGGTCTCCAGCACGAGTGCCAGGATAGGCTCCAAAGCTACACAGAGAAACCCTGTCTCAAAAAAACAAGAGAGAGAGAGAGAGAAAAAGAGAGAGAGAGAGAGAACTTACAAGAAAATGGTATGTGGAGATGGATTGACACAAGCTAAATGGATAGATGGTTGGCAGACAGATGTGAGACTAACAGACATAGTTTAAAGGCTGAATGAGTGGTAGAGGAGCATAGGCAGCTGATCTCCATAGTTGATGGGAGGAGAAAGGTCAACAGTTGCTTAATGGTTCATTTGAATATCAGGTTTTCATAACATGATAGATTGATTCTGAATTCATGAACCTGTTCCTACTTTTGAAAGCATTGTGCCTTGAAATATATTTTCAGCTGAAAGGTACAACCAATACTTTGACCATTATATACAGATGAGGTAGCTCTCTACTCGCACCAGGAATAAACATCAAAAGGCTGTTGGATGGAAAGGTTGAAATATCAGAGCCCTTCCTTTTACTCCAGGACACCTGTAACTGACTCATTTCCCCTCTAACTATGAACTCACTGCAGAAGGTGGGAAATACAACTTGTGTGACTCTGTAAGTGGCAATTTGTTTTATTATTCTGCTTGCACACTTGCTGGACTTTTACTAACACTTTCAAATATTTTGCACTTTAAAGTTTCCATCTCACCTGGGCTCAAGAGAGGCCTGCCTTCCATCACACTGTATAAAAAATGGGGGTGGGGGTGGTGCTGGAGAGTTGGCTCAGAGGTTAAGGATCAGCGTCAATCTTGAGGATCAGCGTCTGGATCCCAGCACCCATCTAACATGCCAGGCATCCTGCAAAGCACTCATAACTCCCACTCTGAGGGAGCTGACCCCCTCTTACTGCCTCTCCATCCAAAGGCATGAGTAGCCCCCATGTAAATAAGCAAAATAAATCTCTTAAAAGGGGGAGTAGGCTGCAAGAGCACTCAAAGGTAAAGATACATGCTGGCAAGCCTGATAACCTGGGTTGGATCCCGAGGACCAACATGTTAGTTAGACAAAGAACTAACTCTCTTTGTCTTCTGACCTTCATATGGTCCTATGGTATATGCACCCCCCCCATAAATAAATAGGTGTTATTTTTTTAAGTGCACAATGCTTTTTCTTCCCAAAATTTTCTGTGTATTTTATATGTCCCTGTTCTTGCTCACAAGTCACTAATTGTGCATTTTTCATTCTAAGCCACAATATTAACATTTTAACTACTCTTCTCTTTCTTTAAAAATTATTTATTTATTTTTAGTGTATTGGTGTATTGCCTTCATGTGTATCTGTGTGAGGGTGCCAGATCTTGGTGTTACAGACAGTTGTGAGCTACCATGTGGGTGCTGGGGATTGAACCCAGGTCCTCTGGAAGAGCAATCAGTGATCTTAACTGCAGTCATCTCTCCAGCCCCAATTACTCTTCTCACAACAGCAAATATAAAAAAATTTAAATTATTGTTATTATTAGTGTGTGTGTGTGTGTGTGTGTGTGTGTGTGTGTGTGTGTGTATTAGTACACACCATTGTATACACAGGGAGGTCAGACCACAACTCCCTAGGAGCTCATCTTTTCCTCCCACTGTAGATCCTAGGGACTGAACTTGACTTGTCAGTCTGCATGGCAAGCACTTCTACCCCCTGAGCCATCTCACTGGCCCAGTAACTGTCTTTTTGTAAATAGTGGTTATTTCTTGTTTTCTGTTTTCACTAGTACTTCCCTTAATTTTTTCTGTTTCCATGACTTATATTTAGATTGGAAAACTTTCCTCTCCTGTTAGAACTTTGTGTGCTCCATCCCTACCACCTTCTCATGTCATTTAGAATTTACCTTCTAGCTTCTTCTCACGGATTCCCATTTTAACTGAGTGCTCTCAAATCAGAGAGTGCCAAGTAGTTTTTTTTTTTTTTTTATTTGATTCACTTAATTACTTCTTGTATTTTCTTGGTCTTCTATTGCCTCTAACAAATATTTTCAAGTTGTAGAAGCCAATAGTGTGTGACCATGCTTTATATAGCTGGAATATCTGTTATTCTCACAAGAAACAGACATGTGGAGATGCCGGATGGAAAGGTTGAAATGCCACCTTCTTCTTTTCCCTCCCAAACACTTGCAACTACTCCATTGTTTTCTAGAGTTATCATTACACCATCTAAGTGGTGGGCCACCTGACTTACGTGTCACCTGAGTAACAATTTGCTTTATTTTCACCTACGTGTTTGTTTTCTGCTTTCCTTGGATATTGCTCTATTATTGTACCTGCTGTTATGCGAGTTGGATTCTTCTTGGCTTTGTTTCTTTTGGAATACGTTTCTCTATTACATCTTCATGTGTTCCTCCCCTTCCACCTATGAGGGTATCCATTCATTCTCTCTTTTGCATACTTTTACCTTTTTATTTCAACTATAGAGTTTCTGAGAATCTGTCTGTTTGCTTTGCACACACCACAGTTTCCAGAATGCTTGGGTGTTTTCAGATCAGCCTCTTCCTCTGCTTCTTGGAGCAGAGCCTGTTCCTCTGCTGATGTCCGTTCTCACCAGCCCCTGGATGATTTCATCCTCCTTTTGTCCAGGGATAATTAAAATAATTTTGTTTTCAGACTTGGTCTCCAAGTCTTTTTGTGGACCACGCTATGTTTCCATTAGCCCCTCATCCACTTGGACACACTACACTTTCTGGTTTACAAGCATTCTAACCTCTAATTTTTAGGAGACCATCCATGGCTGTGCAGCTGGGGAAGGAGTAGAGTGATGGCTAAGGAGCCACTGCAACCATAAAAGGCTAGGATTCCTAATGGGAACATCTGTTCATGATTTCCCATTGTCAAATATCTCCAAGGACACTGTATTTGAAAGAAGCAGTCCTTCCAGCAAATGTAGAGCTGATTGGCCTCATGCCTGACTGTTTTCTGAGATGTTGGAGACTGACACTGTAAGAAAGCAGGACTTGGGGTGAAAGCAGGCCCAGTAGTTCAGAGCATTTGCTTCCCTTTCAAAGGACCTGAATTCTGTTCCCAGAACCCATAGCAGGCATGGGAACCTGTACTTGTGTACACACACCCTCACAAAGTACACATGTACACACAGTCAAACTATAAATCTTTAAAAAATTAAATTAGTTGCTGTACAAGAATGCTCTGCTCACCTTGTTGTTGACTTTAGAAAGTAAACCGGATCTATCTTTTAAAACTTAGACGTGTGTGTGTGTGTGTGTGTGTGTGTGTGTGTGTGTGTGTGTGTGGTTTCCATTTTAAGAAACACAAATAAAATATTAGAAAAATCAAGAAGTCACGCAGCACAGTCCTGTATAGTTTACTGTTAGTGTTCAACTGTCCCTGACTTTGGACAGGAAGCCACAAAAGGTCACACCAGGTGTCACTTCCAGAGCTCATTCAGAGTCCTGGATACCTGCTGCTTCTCTGGGCCTTTGCCTCCATTCTCTTTCTGAATTCTCATATTGTAAGTACCAGATCTTATCGTTATCTCTCGATTTCTTTTGCATAAGCTGTGTGTGCATGTGTGCACATGTGTGAGTGTGTGTGTGTGTGTGTGTGTGGAGGAGATCTTGGGTATTGGTTGGCAATCTCTAGTGTTAGTTCTCATCTTCTATTTGAGACAGGGTCTCTCTTGCTCGCCACTGTGTGCAGCCCAGCTAATGTGACCTCTGGCTGTCAGTTCTGTCTCTGCCTCCTCCATCCTTGTATGACCATTAGAATCACAGATGTGTGATACTGCATCCAGCTTTAGATGGCTTGCAGGGACGCAAGCTCTGCTCCTCATGGTTGTGTGGCATTGAGACATCTTCCCGGGCCATGCAGTTAATTTTTAAATAATTATGATTTATCATTTATACAAAAGCCATGGACAGTTTTTTTTACAAAGGAAATCATAGGAAGAAATGAGAAAAAGGTTTACTTGAAGTATTTTGTTATGAAAACAACTGCTCTTTAGGGAATCTGCTGCTGTCATCTTGCGTATTTCCTAGTGCCATTTTCATTTGCTTCCTATCACATTCAAAGAAATATAAACAGAATGACACCTTTGTTTCCATTTGTCTTCTCCCCTGTTGTAGTGAATTAAGCAATTTTTGCTTATGCTTAGCTGTGGTGGGGAGTCAGAGTGGTAACCAGAAGCATCGAAGGGGTGTGTGTGCCTGTGTGTGTGTGTGAGTGAGTGAGTGTTTATGGAGATTAGAGGACAACATTAGGTGTCGGTCCTTTCTTCCCATACTGTTGAGGCAGTCTCTTGCTCACTGCAGCTCATGGAAAGATAGCTGAACCCACAGGCTTCCAGGAATTCTCCTGTCTCTACCACCCATGTTGCTGGAGGAGTCCCAGGATTACACATACACATAGACATTAGGGAACTGGGTTTTAAGTAGTCCTTGGGAGCAAAGCTCGGGTTCTCTTGCTTGCATGGTGAGTGCTTCCCCATTGAGTGAGCGCCCCACCCTACCACCAAGTCCTTGAAACTAGATTTCTCGCTAGTGTATAGAATGCTAAGTAGGTTAGGCTGGTTGGCCAGCAAGCCTGAGAGATCTGCCTGCTTATGTCTCCCCAATGCTGGGATGATAATAGGGTGCTACCATACCTGGCATTATATATATGGACCTGGGGGTTACATTCAGGTCTTCATGCTTGCATGCCAAGCATTCTACTGACTGAGCCATCTTTCACCATCATACCTCTCTTTTCTTTTCTGTACATTTCTGCCTATTGGGCTATTATCATCTCTTCATATTTTCCCTTGAGTTTTGGAGAAATGAATAGCAATCTTTTTAAACTCTTTTGGGAATGTTTACAAACTAGCAGATTACAGCTAATATTGGTTAAGGCAAATATTAGATCATAATGTGTTTATTCAGACTCCCTTGGGGCTTCTCAGTCCCACAGAGCACTGGTATGCCTTTTAATCATAAAACCACACTCTAACTGCAAGTGAAGACACAAGCATTTGACAGTTGTACTGATATGTCCCAGTGGACACAGCAACATTTTCAGATATGGATATGTGACTTCTCTCAGACCAATTGAGCTTTCCCTGGCTTGGGGAGAATTTGAAGTAGTTCTTTTCCTTGGAGATTATGAGCTAAAATCATATAGACTCAGCTTCTGGTGAATGTTTTGCCGGGTTCTTTGAAAGCCTGTGTAAGCTGAGAAAGATCAAAATCAAAGCAGATATAAATGAAGTCACAGAATCAATAAAGCTGATGGCATCATTTAAGCTCCAGATTCAAGCCATGCCTGAAGCTAAATTCATTCCTCAGAAATACCCAGTTACGAGAGCCAGTAAATTCTTCAGGTTTCTCTGTTCTTTCCCATGAAGCCAAGAATACTGATTATGACATCCGTTATGCCAGTGCCGCTTGTTTCATCTAGCTATTATGTGGTACTTTGCTTTTGTTTCTAGTGCAAAGACAATACTAATCCTATGTTCTTCCTTTTCTATGATTCTATGCTGCAATTTCATAACTGAATGTTTGTAAATGAAACAAAAGGTTTTGAGACATTTTCTTTCAGCTTATTATCTTCAAAATATTTCTCCAGGATATTCAATAGTTGTTCTCTCTATTATCAGATCATCTTGTGTGTCTATTGTGGATACTGTTTTTAGTCATCAGTGTAGTTGATGCTGAAGCAGCTCACCTCTGCTCTGAGTGGAGGCAGGAGTAGCCCAGCGATCTTGGCAGACCCAGAGTTGCTCTTAACTGGTGAGCCATCTCACAGCCCCAATATGTATCTATTATTATTTGATCTTTTAGACATGAGTGACAGTTCAATTAGATGTAAGATTTGTGGAATTAAGGATCCAATAACTGGTAGCATTTAAAAAACAAAAGAATTAGCAGCACAAGTTGCTTTTGTTTTGCCAGCTTGTTTGTTTTAATGTGTTTAATGCAGCAGCCAGTCACCTGACCCATTTCTCCATTTTTTGGCTTTTGATTATACTCCAGGTTTGCTTAGCATGTTTTCTTTTCAAAACTGACCGCTATCTCTATTTGAGCGGCCTTTCTCACAGTATACTATGCACAAACATTCTTTCAGCTAATTCTGGATGCTCTGAGAAAGGGGGGTGATGGTGCACACCTGCCAGGAACGGCCACATCTCGATACCCCACACCTCTGCAGTTGTGAATGCAGCAGATAGTTCTCCTTGAGGCCTTTCTTAATCACACTATTTTCTGAAGACATCTCTTACCTATTATTTCATTTGTAGATGAAGGAGAAGAAAGTGAAGAAGCAAAGGGGGGAGAGAGGAAGAAGATGGAAAAGAAAACCTTCAAGCAATAGCAGCTCAGTGGATGTTCTCAGATTGCTGTCTTAAACCTGCAGTGTGATCATCAGGTGTTTTGTCAGTGGTATTGCCAAAATTATAAAAGGAACAACACAGCTTACCAGCTAGATAGTTGAAAGTCACCTCTCCTTCCTGTTATCCAATATCTGCCTTAAAAAAAATAAGACTCTCGGTAGCTCAAATACAACCGTTTTTCTTCTATATCATCCTTTTTATTATGATGTTTTTGGAGACAATTATTTATATATTAGTCATGAGTGCTTCTTCACAGAATGTGACATAATTGGCAACTCCTTGAAGGCATGGGAATTTTCTCTTGTCTGCAGAGTTAAAGCGCCCCATAACAAGAAACACATGTGTGGATTTTTTTAAAACTATGTCTAGACTTGGGATCTTTCCCAGGAGAGCTTCCAGGTGTTTATCTAAGCAGAACAGGCCAAATTACTACATTTTTAGAGGCTGAGAACCAGGAAGGACATAACAAAAGTATAAATATGACTGGACAGCCTCATAATTCTAAAGTGAATTTGGAAATTGGAGACTCTTGAGTGAAATGAAGATGGAGGAACTCTGGTTTTAGAGTTAATGTGACTTTCTGTTGGTTAATCTTCAGTCGATGCTGTTGTTCTAGGGTCTCTGCACACTTGCTCTTTCTGTCTCCTGGTCAATGAAAATCTCTGTCTAACATGGTGCAAATGTTCACAGCAGGCCTGTGAGCTCAAATCACAAATAAATCACACATCACTCAATATAATGAGTTGCACCTAGTCAATGCTACACTGGAATCACAATCCTCACTCAGTTTCTGATTGAGAAAAACCCAAATGCTAATTCATTATAGTAGGCTGATTCAAAATTTCCCTCTTCCTTCTTGGATATATAAACTAAATTCTTCAAGATTTTCAAACAGTGACTTTGCTGTGAGTTATAGTCTGAACATGAAGCACACCCCACCCCATGGACTAATGTCCTTACACTTTGTCTCAGCTGTGGCTGCTGTTTTGGCTTGACTGAACCTTTAGGAGGTGGAGGCTAGAAGGGAGAAGTGGGAAGTTTATAGGGGTAGGTAGTATAGGTTACAGCCCTGGCTCACTTTGGCCAGAGCTGTCTGCTTCCTGATCCACCTGGAAGTAAGCCAGTCTTGCCTCAAGCCTCCATGGATTCTGTTCCCTAGGCAAATATGTGTTCTCTGCCACAATAGGCTGATAGCCCCTTAAAGCGTGAACCCAAATCTCTCCCTTCTTGAAGTAGCTTCCATTGGGTATTCTGCCACAGGGGGAAAGTAACAAACACACCAGCAACTATTGAACTGTGGCCCTACAATCAATCCTGTCTTCTAAACTTCTTTGCAGATGACTTCAGATTGGGTTCTTCCAGCAGGAACTCTTGGGATGCAAGAAGACAAAGAGAACCTTTTTCTTTTCTGTGAGCTCTTCTTGCTACTGTCATCTCAGTAGTGGCTCCTGTCCTCCATGGTAGTACTTAGTTCTCACCAGCTTCCTTCGGGACTCTGGGGTCCAGCCATGTGTGGCCCTGCCTCCATGTTCCCATCGTGATGACTCCAGGAGCCTTCCTTTCCCCAGTCCTATGGGTGATAACTGCTTATTATGTGTTCCTACATGGGTTTCTGCATTTGCTGTGTTTCCTATATTTCAATGCTCTAATTCCTTTGCAACTCTATTACTGATATTAAAATGACCTCAGTTGGAACATAAATTATGATTTATATTTTCATGACTAAACCCTAAGCAATCCTCATGTCATAGTAGTCCTGGGAGGTAGACCTTCAGAGATAGGGTTCTTGTTTGTGGGTGTTAGTGTTATGCATTTTACCTCCAGTACTGATTTGTAAAGTCTTTTCAAAGAATGCTGCTTTCACATGGTGGAAACAACAGGCTAAATTCATAGCCTTGCCTCAAATCAGTCAGTGGCCTATATCTGCCACAAAATGGCTTTCCAAGATTCTAATTGTCTTGTCTTTAAACAGGCAGTGTACTGGCTCACCCCTTTGTGGCATCACTTGAACTGTAGCTGATGGAGTGTAATGAGCCAGTATGTTAGATGTCCTAACAGCATGCATATGAGCCTGAGGTTGGGAGACGAAACATGTAAGATTGCACCTAGGTGTCATCCTAGTGAGTTACTCAAATACACTCAAAGTATTTCCAGCAAAATTCAGTGTCCTCTGGAGCCTGTCTCGTGCTACTGCAGGAGAATGACCAGTCACTGTCAGTTTTGATCCAAGCCATGCCTTCTTTTATGGTCTCATGAGCCAGGATCACTTGTTCAAATGTATGCCTGGGCAACCCAAGCATGCTAGATACTACCTTGATAAATTAGACTCTTGCTTTGTCTTTTTTCATGAGGACGTATTTTTAATGGCTGTCTTTTCCCAACCTAAACTAATAGATAAAAATAAATGGTGTGGACCTGTATGAAAGTACCTTAATTAAGGCTTGATAACTGGCCAAGTCACCATATACGTCCTGAAATTCCACAAATTATCCATCAACTTTCTCAAGACTAATTCAATAGAGAGAGAATGAGAATTGGCCTCCTTCTTGTGTACATAGTGGATCCTTTTGTGATGGAATTTGAACTGTTTTAATTCAAAACATCTTTTTTCCTAAAGCTGGCATGCATGCACATTTTGTTTTAATGAAAGGAAAGCCACGTTTAAACTGGTGATGTACTAAGTCCTCATTTGCCAATAGTACTTTCATTGGATTATGTAGAACGACCAGTCATTAGTATAATGGAGACAAATAGGACAAAATGTACGGTTTCCAGGTCTCCCTTGACAACACTGCTTCATTTAATTTTGAAGAAAGCTACTAATGCCTAATCATAATGACTACCCAGCATGCAATGCAAAACCCAGTCATCCTATTACCGCCCCATTTCATCCTGGAAATAGCAGAGATGAAAATTTAGCTTTTCTGTCACTATTTCCCTTTGTGGCCTTGGGCTTCTCAGGCCCCAGTCAACAGAGAATTTTCTGGATCAAGAAGTCTTCCCAAGACTGTTCATCTGCAGGTGCTCACTAGAAGCCAGGAATGAATAAATTAAGGATTCAACTCCTAAATTGATAGATGCCACTGGTTAGTCTTATCTTTGGCATTGTGACCGATGGCAGAAATGGTAGTTCCTTCTAAAAGAGAAAGGAAAAATCAATCAGTACGGCCTCAACTGCATCTACATGTACCTTTCAGTCATCTACATGCTTGGAAAAGCTCCTTTCTATTCTGCGTAGCAAGAGACAGCAGAACGACAGGGAAAAATACAGGTGTGGGTGTTCAAGGGCCACAGTGGTGACATGTCGTCCACGTTGCTCCCTGCAGATGGCTGCGGTGAGGACTATGGGACACCCTCCACTATAAGCACTCTTCTTGTTATATCTATGACTTCTTCAAACTACCCAGGGATGGGCCAGCGCTTCTACACCCTTGGAGAAGAAATCACTGTGAAGTTCTGCTAGGCTCATTCCTGTCAGGTCCAAAGGAAGCTCCGGTTCCCAAAACTCTGAAAGGCAGTACAAATGTCCAGAAATGGGCTGAACCATGACTATAGGAGTATTTCTAGTGGTTAGATAAAAGCTAGCATTCCTTAGGAACTTTTGAAGACAGTTCCTCTCTACCAAAAGAAGTCATTTCCCTTATCACTGGCAGAAGAGATAAATCTGTAGTGTCTGTCACCATGCCAGAGCACATGCTGGCCTGAAGATTCCCTCAACATCCCAAGTACCTCCAAAGTCTGTGCTACTAGCATCCTAGCTAGCTTGCCTCCTCCCCTACCCTGAAGTCCCTCCAGCTCATGAGGCTCCCCTACTCCCAGGTCCCCCAGACTACTCATTCTTCTTATAACCCTGCTATGGCTATTTAGGCCTCTCTCTTTGTCTCCCCCCTCTATCTTTCTCTCTCTCTCTCTCTCTCTCTCTCTCTCTCTCTCTCTCTCTCTCTCTCTCTCTCTCTCTCTCTCCTCCCTCCCTCTTTGATGGGGAATGTACTATGTATGTTTATCTTATTGATTGTTAAATAAAATACTGTTTGGCCAATGAGACAGCAAGTAGACAGGACTAGGAGTCAAAGAGGATTCTGGGAAATGTAGTAGAGAAGTGCTGATCCAGGCAGGAAGTGACATAGCAAGGAGACTCATATTTAAGTGAAGGAGAAACAGGAAGGGTCCCTTTTTCCCCTTCCTCCTCCAGCGGCAGGATGTGATCCACCAGCAAGAGGGACGCCAATAAGGCGTCCGATAAGATAAGTCTTATAAAATATATAGGTTTATGATAATTAAGACTGAGCTAACAGATGAGGAATCCTAGTCATTGGCCAAGCAGCTTTGAACCTAATACAAGTTTCTGTGTATTCATTTGGGCCCTAACTCGGGCGGGCAGCTTGCGTAAAGCGTACACATGGCAGTGGGGCTCAGGCGGCTTTTGGCGGAAAGATTCATCGTAACACCTCTTGCTTACTTTTCTCCTGCTTCTCTCTTGGCCAGGTCCAGTCTGTTAGCCATGTTCAGTTTACTTCTTTCTCTTTCTGCTCTGGACTCTTCCAGATGCCTCTGGATGTTCTCTCTCTCTCTCTCTCTCTCTCTCTCTCTCTCTCTCTCTCTCTCTCTCTCTAAAAACCCTCCCTTTAACCATACAGTGGAGAGGTCATCCTATCACCACTTTATACAGTCTCCACAAACATAAATGTCTCAGTGCTCAGTTACAAGTCTTCTCCCCAGCACAAATACTAACCCAGGGAAGAGTCAGAACACAGACTCCCTTCACAAAGTAGGTCAGAATCTAAGCCCTCTCATCTCCCAGTTCTCTCCCACTTCTTACATGGTAGGGGAATATTGTCTAAGCCTCAGTGAGAAGGGAGTTATGCTAAATCTATCAAATAGTCTTTACACCAGTAATTTGTGAATTATGTGTTGTCCAACATTTGTCAATAAGAAGGCATTCTCTGCCAAAATAAAATGTGTTCATAATATATCATTGTTATTTCATTGCTGTCTGAAGGAATTTTATATACTTAAGCTTATTGTTCATGGCAGTGGATTTCAACCTGTATTTCAAGTAATTTGAAGAATTTCAAAATTGCCCAGCTGATTTTCCCCCAAATGTTTAGACTACTGCTTTAAAACTCAGTGAGATAGCCCACAGCTCCTTTGGGGACTGGAGGGTTTCTAAGTAAACTTTGTTGTGATTCCTCTCTTGTGTATGTAATCCAGCATAATTTTGAACCAAAATGTCCTTCCAAGCATCTTTTCTTGTATGTTTGTTTTGTTTTAATTTTTTGAAACATGGTTTCTCTGTATAGCTCTGGCTGTCCTGGAACTCACTCTGTAGACCAGGCTGGCCTTGAACTCAGGAACTCAGAGATCCACCTGTCTCTGCTTCCCAAGTACTGCGATTAAAAGCTTGCACCAACACCACCAGCTCTTCTGAGCATCTTTTAAAGCCACCTGTCCATTTGTTTTTTTCTGAAGTTTGTTTAGTTCAAAGTGTAACCCAGAGACCACCAAACCAGGTATGTGGAAATTTTGGGGCATGCAGATAAGGAACAAGCATGGCTGATGCTGGTGAAAGGGCAAGCCACACTGTCCTCATTCACTAAGATGAGCTCTGATTGGTGCCACAGCATCAATTCCTCTACAGAAGCAAACTTAAATGCACATCCCACATTCCAGTGGTTTGGTTTGTGTGTTCCTGCTCCTCCTCCTCTTCCTTCTCTATCTTCTTTTTAAAATAATATTTTCATTTATTCTTTGGCTATTTCACATCATACATCCCATCACACTCACTCCCCAGTCCTTCCATGTCTGCCCCCACCCTTGTCAGCCCCAGAAAAAGAAAGTCCGATTTGTGTTGTCCATAAACTCACTGGAGCATGGCCAAACTCCAGTGGCCACCCCCTAAAAGAAAGCTGAGTGAGTTCTGTGTATTCTTCTTTAGAGAACACTGCTCTCTGAGTTTCTGCAACATCTCTGCTTTTAAAGTAAAATGACATGTTCCCAGCCAGAGCACCCCTCCCACAATGTCACAAATACACTGAGAAATAGGGAGTCACAGGACAAAAAAGAAGTTATATAGGGCTTCAGAATCACTTATATCGGAGGGGTGGAGGAGATACAGCTTCCTAGGCAAGGGGGGAAGCTTGAGCCCAGATGTTGGATTAAAAATCATTAGGACAGGTGAAAAGTATACACTTGTGGTGGGTGTGCACTGTGAGTTCCAGAGAGAAAGTTCAGCTGGGCATAAAAACACTACAGGGGACCTAGAAGTTATACGTGGCCATCTCTCTCCTCATCCTATCCACCAGCACTCCTGATTCCCATCCTGGAGAGGCAAGTCTCTCCACTCCTCTCATGGCCATCAGCCCATTCTGCTTCTGTGCTGCCCAGTTAGTTCTCCCACCTCCCTCCTGGCCTCGTTTCCTGACACCATGTCTTCATTCTTTGGATCTGTACCATCTTCTAATGGTTCTTAGGACAACTTCACTTCCTCCTGCCACAGGGATTTTGTATATTTTATGAACTCTCTCTGACCCCTCACTACCATGTTCTACCATTCTCAGTTCACTCTCATGTAGTGCTTGAGAGGAAGTCTCCCTTAGGGTCCTTCACTGACTCAAATCTCTGTCATGGAATCACTACCCCAAGGGCTTCATCAGGTATGCTTTTTTTATTAGAAACTGATTTTTCTATCTCAAATATATAAATAATAAGAAAGACCAACTTACAGAGTATGGAAAGCAATGATGGACCAAATATTGTAGCTCAGTGATAAGGCACTTCCTTAGGATTATAAAAATATACAAAGAAAACAATGTTCATGAAAACTTTGTTAGAATCGATACGATAAGGCCAGATGGTGGTACATGCCTTTAATCCCAGCACTTGGGAGGGAGACATAGGTAGGTCTCAGTGCATTCAAGGCCAGCCTGATCAACAAAGCAAGTTCCAGGACAACCAGAACAGTTTCACAGAGAAACCCTGTCTCAAAAAAAAAATTGATAAGACAAAGCTGTTGTCTGATAAATAAGATTTGTGGAAGTATATTGCACATCTTGTCCAAGAAGTTCACCTAGGAATCATAACATACAGTTAAGGAAAGCACAAGGAAGAAAAGATATAGGCTCATGAAGAAAAAATGCCTTTAAAAACTATTTATAAATATAATTCAGAACAAGTAAGTTTGGAAATCCCCACAGTGATTTCCTAGGTTTTTAAGTGTTAAAATCTACCCTCCAAGAAGAATTCTAAATAGCTCAACTAATGAAGATTAATGTTTCCTAAGACCCAAGCATCCTGAAAGTACAAATATTTTCACAGGAGAGTGAAAGCAACAGGTTAGTTCCCCATACCTTCTCCAGAGGCTCTGGATGCAGAGAGGACCTCCCATGCCACCATTTAGCAGCTTTGTAGCCCTGACCCACCTTCCTATGGACAACAGCTTGCTGAATTAACAGATCCTTGGGGATGAACTCAATGACTTTTCCATTCACTTCAAAGATCACACACTCTGGTTGTCTGATTCTCTTTCTCTTATATTCCCAGAAATATTCTCTAGGAGTAGACATTGATTGATTGATTGACTGACTGACTGTGTGTGTGTGTGTGTGTGTGTGTGTGAGAGAGAGAGAGAGAGAGAGAGAGAGAGAGAGAGAGAGAGAAGAGAGAGAGAGAAAGAAAGAGAGACTGTGTGTGTGTGTGTGTGTGTGTGTGTGTGTGTGCAGATGTATCTGAAGGCCTGAAGTTGACTTTGAAGTTGACTTTGGGTGTCTTCCTCAATCACTCTCCACTTTCTCTGATACATAGTCCGTCACTGAAACCAGGGCTCACTAATTCAAACTAGTCAAGCTAGCCATCATACTAGGGATCCCCTGTCTCTGTGTTATGGGCTCTGGAGTTAAAGGTGGACACCACACTTGCTTGGTTTTATATGGGTCCTGAGGATCCAAACTCCTGTTCTCCTACTGGTGCAGCAAGCTCTTTATCTACACTTTATCTACTGAGCCATCTGCCCAGCCCTAGAAGTTGGTGGATTTAATACACAGTAATAGGAAAAACTGAATTCCACTCATTGAACATCAAGATTTGTTAATAATTAATGGTAATCCACAAATTGAGATGAGCACATGATTAACAAATTAGCATGTGTACAATGCTGGGGCACACCTCTGCTCTTTCAATAGTTCCATCCCATGCACTCGTGTACTGAGAGACTCCCATGATCAGGATAGACATGATCACAGGTGATGTCCACCAGGATAAAGTGACAGGTGCCATGTTACAACATTATTTTATCAGAGTTCAAAGACACTTGAAAATTTTGAAAAAAGAAACCTTTCAGTGCTTTTTAAATGTTCATGTAAAATGATTGTAGATGATGCTTTTGGTAAAAAGAAAAAGATTTACTCTAAGAAGCTTTGCCAAAAAAATTGCAATTGGTAAAAAGAAGCATGGCAGTTTGCCTTTTGCCTCCTGAGATCAGCCCGACTCAGGCAGGAAGTAAGACTTACAGTCCCTTCACTCCAAGAACTCACTTAGCTGTGGCCCAGCAAGTGTTTCCGTGAATAGATCCCCTGTGATAAGGTCGTGTGAAATGAGGTTTGCTGCAAAGTATGCAGTCCCACACTCCGGGCTCAATCACAGTCACACATCCTTTCTGGCATGCACTAGCAACCTTTCCAAAAGCATGCCTGGATGCGTAGACTCTGCCAGGGCCATGATGTAAATCCTGGAAACGCGGGTGATCTTGCTGGGAAGAAATGCACACAGGCCACTGTCATGAGTCATGTCCGGCACATCACCAGTTCTATGTAAATCTTAACATTCTTCAAATGTATGCTTTCATCATTTCACATGAGATGACAAAGAATTATCATAGCACATATTCTCATCCAAGGATTTAAAACATTTTGCTTTAGAAATTGGATTGAATTTCATGTTTCCTGGTGGCCGAGCAAAACATCATCTGTCTAGCTAAAAAGTCAATGTATTAGTTTCAAAAGTCAGTATGGAGGACTGCCACCTATAACTCCTGGGGAGTCCATTGCCTCTGGCCTCATGTACAAATGAGGGACCTCATGTGTACCCCCCCAACACATACACATAATTTAAAGGGTCATTATATCTTTAAATAATTAATATGAATGTAATAATTTTGGTAATATTAATTTTCATAATTTTAATGCCAGTAAAAATCATAGAATCATTTTGTGCTTTGTTGAGGATGCATACATACAAATTGTTTTATTTGAACGTGCATGCAACATACATATATGCCCCGTGATGTGCACACTTGAAACAATGTTGAGGTTTTGCATATGAATATTTTAAATATAAAAGTACATTAAAATGATTTTTTTCTTCTTTTTTGTTTCTGGTTTGTTGTCACTCAATGCTACAATTATTTACATACTATTTTTTCCCCAGAACAGCTCACCAGTACCAGTGCCTGTGTGGGTCGTAACTGCTTGCACCAGTAATCAGAATGAAGATTTAAACGCATGCTTTCCTGAGTGGCCTCCAGTTGAGAAAATTATTGATAGAAACATTCACTGAATTTTGAATGAGAGTGTTGTTGTGTCTTTGCTTGGACTACAAATCTCTGACAGAGCAGGAAGCTTGTGCATGTTAGAAGCCACACACCTCTCAGAGGCAGCTGTTGCCAGGTGCCAGGAGAGCTTTCCTATTGGCCAGAGACCTGCTGTTTGGAAATGGCTCTCTGCACTTCTGTGTCCTCAGGAGGCAAACTGGAAAGCTCCATTTCTCAAGAATTCAGTAGAAAGCAAGATCTTTACCCAAGGGGAACAGGAATGTTTTCAAAGGACTCCTCGTCCTTTGTTTACATATTCATCCATCTTTAGACACACTTATTGTTTGCATTTCGTTACTTCAGTGAACATGACTGTTCATTAAACAGGAGCCAGGGCTGGGGAGAATGCTGGGAGCCACAGGGACAATGGTCCTACTCTCTGGAATACAGCTCTTAGACTTGTAACTGTGGCCATGATGATGGCATAAAGAAGAAGCGGGGAGAGCTGGGGTCTGTGCAGACCTGGCTGGTCTTTCTGGTCTGGGGAGGAAAGGCTCATTTGGAAAGCCATATGTAAGCAGCAGGACATGGCATGAAATCTGTTTTCTTAAATCCTCCTTTGGAGAGACCTTCCTCCTAGCAAAACTGGGTCAAGTGAAAACAGTTGTTAGAGATTGCAGAAGCGACACTGTGATTTCATGGTGATATATGTAATATTCCACAAACAGGGAGGACATGCAAAGCTCCCCTCTTGCTACTGAGCAGGAACTCTGACCTTGATTTCTATGATGAAAGATCTGCTTCTGTCAGAAAAATCATCAGTGACCATTAAAGGGATTCCACAAAACCTCTCTGGATGACACAAATTGCCCAGGGGTGTTTAGAAAGCTTAGAAGAGGAAGGATTGGTTGGTCGAGATGAATCCCACTAAAACATGTTATCAAGTTCAAAGATAGGTAAATGAACAAAATGACTATGGACTTTTTATATTACCAAAATTACATTTTAATTTTTGAAAATGGAAATACAGATAAACAAGAAGAAAAAATCTAAAATCCCCCTAATCTCTCCTTAGAGAAAACCCCTGTCTGCAAGCTGATGTGGGTTTTCAGCCTGTGGTTACTTGTGTCTGCTAAGGGCAGGTTAAATGTAATGACATGACCACATCTCTGAAAAGAGAAGCAGGGATTAATAGTTTTGGCTCCTTCTGAGAAATGGCTCAGTGGGTAAGAGCACTGTGTAAATGTGAAGGCCTGAGTTCAGATCCCAGCACCCATGTAAAAGCTAGCAGTGGCCATCAACCCCAGTTCTGGGGAACAGAAATAGTTGGACCCCAGAATGTCACTGACCAGCCAATGTAGCCAAATGGTAAGCTTGAAGTTCACTGAGAGACCCTGTGTGATGGCTAATCCTGGTTGTCAACTTGACTATGTCTGGTATCAACTAAAATTCAAGCAGCTGGCACACCTGTGAGGAACACTTTGATTGAATTATTTGAGGTGGGGAGGCCCACCATAAATCTGGACCACACCTTCCAATTCAGCCTACATCGACGTACAGGGAAGAAGGAAGATTTTGCTTTTGCCTGCTTACCCACACTCTCAGTGGCAAATTCATCTAACCCTGTTGCTGAGACATTCCTTCATTAGTGTTATAACATATTTCTTCAGGATTCCAATGTAGCCTGAAGACCAGCAGCTCTCTAGGAATTTTATGGGAATCCAGAATCCTTTTAGAACTGCTGTGACATACAGTCTAATGGACTGAACAGCTAGCAGATCTTTGGCCTTCCCATTGTGGGACAGCCAATGTTGGACTACCCAGACCACAGCTTGTAAGCTACTTTAATAAATCATATATGTGTGTGTACATGTGTTTATGTATATACATATACATGTATATGGCCTACACACACACACACATACACATATATATATATATATATTCTGTTCAGTTCTGTTCCTTTGGAGACCTCTAACTAATACACCCTGTCTCAAGGGAATATGGCAAAAAGTGATGGAGAAGACACTTGATGCTCTCCTCTGGCCTCCTCAAGCATGCATATAGGCATGTATTCCTGCACACCCATGTATGCACATATGTATATAGACACACATAATCATACATAAATAAATACTCTATAAAAATATTTTTTAAAAATACAAAACTATTGATAACCACAGATAGTTTGGGCTCCTAGCTTGCACGCTAACCCACCATCACAAAAATAAAACATTGTATATATACTTAGAGCCAGACATAGCCATTCATGCATTCCAGGCATTGAGGCAGGAGGAATACTATGAGTGAGTTTGAGGTTTTCCTGGGTTACACAGTGAATTCTAAGCCACCCTGGGCTACTGTAGAGTGAGACCATCTTAAAAACAAACAACAGAACATGAATATTGGCCAACATTACTTTCCAGTTGCTGCACACTATTTTCACCTTTCCCTGCCACACTGCCTTCATGATGAAAATGGCCTGACTCCATAACAGCATGTTAGGCTGCGGCACCCTGAGCTATTTTACGTCTTGCAGATTGCTAAGGACATGATGTAGAGGAGTGAGTGCTCAGTAGGTGCTCACTGCCTGTCTCCTCACATTAGCACACCTTGAAATCTGTTCCAACATTGCAGCCAACATTAAAAGAGAAGGAAGGAGAGACAGCCATTGGGGTTCTATAAAGCCCCTGTTAAAGAAAGTAAGATAGTTTTTTTAAAAAAAGGTTAGGACACTGTGACACGCGTATGCTGCATGCGTGTGTGTGTGTGTGTGTGTGTGTGTGTGTGTGTGTGTGTGTGTTAGGCTCTGTGTCACTGACTTGCTTCTGAATGAAG
Organism: Cricetulus griseus; assembly: GCF_003668045.3. NCBI lineage: Eukaryota > Metazoa > Chordata > Mammalia > Rodentia > Cricetidae > Cricetulus > Cricetulus griseus. The sequence continues at coordinate 114,205,550 of NC_048596.1, read as the reverse complement.
GTGACAAATTGGGAAACACTGTTCTAGTCCATAGTGTAGCTACTGCCTTAGGACCTATTTCTGCTCTCTCAGCAACACATGAGGGACACTTGTGTGGATGATCCTGTAATCTGTGCATCTTCAATAGCTTTGCTTATTTATTGTGTTTATTTACATGAAGATACCTTACCTTTAAAAATGGAGCTTCTCACATTTTGGCCCAATCAGAACTTTTGTTTCAATATGGAAGTGTTCAAATTACTTAGTGATTCCATGGCCTTTAAAAAGACAGTTCATCAACTACATGACTGACCATGATTGAAACTGTATGATTTGGAAGATGCCCTGTTTAAATAACTCTACAGTTCAAAAAATATATTTATTATGCCATTTGTTTTTCAATTATGACTCTAGAGACTCAAATATGACATTTGAGGAGAAAAAAATGTTTTGTGTAATTTTGGTTTAGCTACTCCACCTGGAATAGCTGAAAAAGAGGGCAACTGTTTTGCGCCAGAACACACTGATTGATTTCAGTCCCTCCACAGAGATTTCTAGTTCATTGCCGTTTTTGCAATGCACATGTGAATGCACTTACAAAAGAGTCAGAGTCAGCATGGTTTTTGCATTTTGCCTCTTCTCTCCCTGTGGTGTGTGTGTGTGTGTGTGTGTGTGTGTGTGTGTGTGTGTGTGTGTGTGTGTGTATTTCTGCATCTTCCAAGGACGCGGCTCAAATACTTGAAGCAGTGGCTGTCATAGTTAAGTGTATGGGCTTTGTGTTCAATCTGAGCTCATTGAAAACTCTCAACACTTTGGGAAATGGGGTGAAGTTTAGCGGAAGAAAGCTAGCTTTGAGTATGTGTGAAGCCCTGGATTTGATCAGCAGCACTTCAGAAAAACAACAACAACAACAACAAAAAACCAGAACAAAACAAAACAAAAATCTAATTTTATTATTATGCAGTTTCTTCTCCTTTACTAGAAGTGACTCACAGTCTCTATGTTCTTAACAGCTTTGTAAAAAATACTCAGTATGTATTTATTAAATTGAACTGAGATTTTTGACCATAATGATTTACTTTCTTTCTCAAACTTTGGGTTTCACACATTTGTTGACATGTGCATTGAAGACAGACCAGGGTAAGCAGTGCATAGAACAATGTCCTGTATTTTTTCAGAAAAGTTTGATGAATTTGTACCCTTCTGGTACGAGGTGCTTCTTTTCTAGGCAATAAATACAGAGCAGTCATCAGGGTGGACAGATCCCTTCTCCTGTAGAATCTGATGCTCCCAGAGAGGACAGGCGACAAACTTGCAGCAATTCATGTATGTAAAGTGTGGTACTGTGGAACAACAGTTCTGCTGTTACAAATTTTAGAAAGATCTAGATCTTTCTTCTCACATTCCCACATTCAGGTAGAGTCAAACAAACAAACAAAAAAAGGCATTAATGAAGGTCATGTGATTTCTCGTGACCACAAATACAGTCTCAAATTTGTAACTGGGGCCCCTGCCCTTACATAAGAATGAGAATGAAGTTGGATCAGACTCCAGCCTTCTCAGAGGACCTTCTCAGATGCAGGAAGCTTTGTACAGATGAACTTCAGGAGGAGTGGACCACTTCTCTTCTCCTTCCTGATGTTGGAAACCCCCTCCCAACTTCTGGTACTGGCCCCAAATCTTGGAGACCAACCATGCACTCTTGCTGGGCACAGCTGCCTGGTAGCCCCATCTGCCCTCTGTGCCCCACTTGCTCACTCCCCTGTACACTCATTACTGCCCAGTGCTTCCTCCTTAGCAAGGCTCTGTGAGGCTGATCTCTTCACCATCTGTTCCTCAATAGTACCATTTGCCCTGTAACATGATGCTCAGGTAGATGGTCTCCTGCTGACTTGGAATCTCCTTGGGTTTTTCAGGCTTAGCAGGTCTCGCTATTCACCAGGCACATCTCTTTTTTATCTTCTAGACTGCAGGATGCTCTTGAGTTCCTCCATCATCACACTGAGACTAAGGTAGGGAAATTGAGAGCATAGCTTCCTACCCTTCCTAAAGGGAAGAAGTCTTTGTCTCAAACCTCTTTGACACCTATGTATATTCTTGATAAGGCTGGGCCATGATCTTCTGAAATCTGAAGATGCTCAGATGATGGAGAGGTGTCTCAAATTCTCTTTGATGTGAGCCACTGTCGTCACTGCATTTAAATGAAGACGGGGAGAATTCATCTCCATACAGTGGGCTGTGAAGAAAAGTATAGCAGGATCGATTGAGTGGTGTAGGAGTGCGGTGATGTTTTGTATAGAGTGTTGGGAGAAGCAGAGAAGCCCTGTCTCAGAATGTGAGAACAGAGAAACTCCAACTAAAGGGTGGGAATGAACCCCATGGCTATCTCTAGGGAGCTCATCCATTCTAGGTAGAAAGAAACCAAAGGCCTTGGAGCAGGGGTGTACCTGGCATGAAGAGGCAGAAAGCCAGAGGCTACAGCTAGAAGAAAGGGAAATTAGACAGATATTGAATCATAGACAAAGTAAGAACACAGCCCAAACCTGGAACTTTAATCCTCTTTGGATTTCTGTTTTGTTTAATTTTGTTTTGTTGTTGTGGTGATGGTGGTGGTGGTGGTGGTGGTGGTTTGGGGGGTTGATTTTTAGCTTTGGGGGCTAGCAAAAGATTATTCCTTTAAATGTGAGGGAATCGTGTAAAAGGGATTCTGTCACTACTATGGAGTGAAATGCAGTGGCATGTAATATTACTGGGGACATAAACACAGTTAATTTCCTGATAACTAAAACTGCTTTGGTGACTTTCTGACACACAGAATAGATTTATGTATAACAACTATATAAATATATACTGTTAGTTTCCCAAGGTTCTATTTGTGTATTTTCTCTTATTAAAAACTGGTCTTTACAGTGTTTTTGAAGAGAGATTTTTCTGTATTCTCCTCTTAAATACAGGTCAATACTGTTGTGCACATTGGCTTTCTCCCTTGCTGAGCACTTGAATTTGTTTAAAGGGGAGGCATCATCAAAGAGTCAGCATGGTAAGTCTCCCTGCTCCCTAGAGTGAGCAGTAGCTAAGGACCAAAGAAAGCCGACGTTTTGAACTTGGTTCTTGGCCTGGAACAGGTAGTGTCTCTTGACTCTTGGGTTTACTTCTGGGGTTGAAAACTGTGAATGATAATTTGAGGGCCACCTTATTTATCCCAAGTTGCAACAAAGGTTGAAATTCCCAGCTCTAACCCCTCACAGCTGAATCTGAGTTGCTAACTGTGGGTTTGGAAATAGAACCCTCCCTACACAGTGTCAACCACTCCACTATGCAGGTCAGGCATGAGACCTGGGATATGTTTAATGAACTGTAATATTTTCCTTAAACATCAAATAAATAAAAAGGAAATGCTTTAGATATTGGTATTAGAATATGGTACTCACCTTTATGCTGGTGTGATTTTTTAATATTGAATAGAAGAAGAAGCCTATGAAAGAAAGTGCCTAGAGCCCACAAAATCCATAATGTAGTTGCCATTGTCCTCATTCTGTCAGTCTGTAAAATGGGTACAGTAAGGAGTCACCCAGTCCATCAGTCTCTATGGCAACACACAGGTACCATTTTCTTGTCCCTCACATTGCAGACATCGCCTCACTGATGACAGCTTTAATCTGGGTTAGAGGCAGCCAGACAGACACATCAAGAGTTCCATCTCCATCTCACAGGTATTGCCACAGGGCTGCCATGTGCCTCAAATAGAATCGTTCTCTAAGAATATCTTTCTGTGGTTCCACACATGAGCGTGCATGGGCACATGGGCACACATACCTGCATGTGAGTGTACTAGTTTGTATATAAGTCCATGTGTGTTGTGGGTGTGTGTCTTGATCTCCAGGTGAGTTGAGCATCTGCTATGCTAGCCTTGGAACCTTCCCTGTGTATTCTCATTTCTGATTTTTCCATTCTTCTATCTGCCCCACTTACAGAGAAACAACATCATTAAGGCCTATTGCCCTAGCTTCCAGTTGGCTCCACTCACAGAAGGCTCTGGCAGAAGAGGATAGGAAGAGCTCAATGAGGAAAATCCAGAATTGACCTTGCTCTTTCTTATGCCTAAATTTGGCAGCAGTTGTGTTATTCTGACTAATGTCTCTCCTACGGCTCTCGCTTTCTTCATGGTCTGTCAGAGAACCTTCCAGATGGCTGAAAAACAAAGGGCAGTTTGCCATCCCCTTGTAAGTTTCATTACCCATTCCCAATTTTGTAAATAGGCCTTTCATCAAACCCTCTCTACTACCTCTTCTGAACTGTACTGTCTCCTTCCCCCTGAGGCTGTGGTGTAGGGGCTCCTTCCCCATAATCTGTAATTTCCTGAAGTATTGATAGGGTCACCTTCAGGATCTGTAAACACAAATGCTGTTCCACTGCATGTACTTATTACAACTCGCTCTCTGGGCTTTTAGAATTGAGCATTTATGCTTTGCTTTTATATCCTATCACTGGTGCTTTGTGCCTGCAGCAAAATCAGGAGACTAGTGTTCTCAGCATTGTTCTAGGGAAAGAAACAATGCATACTGCCAGAGGGAGGTAACTTTCTGCAGGAAAGAGTAAAGCCAGAGCATCATGGTGGCTGCTCTCCGAGGCTCAACATTCCTGGCAAACGAGGCCCCTCACCACCTCAGGCAGAAGGCAGCTGTCCTATCTGGCACCTAGAATTTGCTTTTCACAGGTTGGCAAGCTGTGACTTTGGATTATAGACTTCTCAAGTGCAGCCTTGCCTCGCTCCAGTTTATGAAAAGGACTTTATTGAAATATTTTTCCCTGGTGATTGATGGGCCTAAAATCCCTGCCATGTATCTGGAGGCAGCAGCTCAGTCCTTGCTGTTGCTGAGACGGCACTGTAGACTGTAAAGCACCACTACATCAGAGGTGGTGTTTTCCAGGGAAAATGCCTGCTTCTACTTAAGTTTTATGGAGGTCTCCACTTAAACTCTCCTCTAGAGTCCATATATAGCTTTTCTGGTCTAGGCTTTCCCAGAGACACCCACGGGACCCAAAACCACATCATCCACCCCAAAGAGGAAGAGAAGGAGGAAATGGCACACTTTCTGCTTTAACTGTTTGCTGGCAGATGTCTGCGTGAGCGTGCATACCATACCTGGAAGTAATTATATTCTGTTCCTGGGATGGCTTACAAATATAGATGTTCAGAGACCTGAAAAAGAGGGGGAATGGAATAGGATCTATAGCTTGGTCTGATGTCTCTCCCTTTTGCATATAATTTAACTCTTTCTGAGCCTTGGTTCCTTTACTTGGAACTCAAGGTTATGGTATTGGCTTAAAGGGACACTACAAAAAGGATGCTGGGTAACAGAAGTCAGCATGCCACCCAGATGTAAGCCATCTTCTCAAGACTTTTTAGATCATGTGTTTAAAGACTATATTTTGGTGGGAGCTAACTCACTGAATTCTTGCATCTTTTCCATGGGTCACATGGAGTTGGCACCTTGCACATGGTTATGTCTATTTCCTCCACATATACCATTCACATGAAGACAGACCTGGGAAAGGGAGACAAACCTTCTCTCTGTCCAATCCTCTACAGGTTAAAGATCTGTGAGGCACACAGATTTGAGAAGTGACCAGACAGCATTGAAATCAGGCATTAAGTCTGGGATTTATCTCTACCCTTCCCATCTGTGTGGACAGGGTGAGTCAGATAATTTGCAGAACTCTATGGTGATACACTGCCCTTTGTTCAGAATGTATTACAGAATACCAGGGTAGTAAACCAGCATGGACAGGGGCTTCTCCTCAGGATAAGGCCCTGTGTAAACATGACCTTACATGTTTACATGAAGGAAGATCTTCAGACACTCAATAAGCTGTTCTGGAACTTTCTTCTTTCAACTTAGTCTGTTTGTTTGTTTGTTTGTTTATAGCAGGTTTCATAGAGCATATGAACTTACTGTGCAGCCAGGGATGACAAAGAACTCCTCATCCTCCTGCCTCTACCTCCCAAGTGCTAGAATGACAACAGTTTCTTCCATCTTTAAAATGAAGGACCGTTGTTGACTGGCAAGGGGTGCTAGGAGAGGCTCTGGGGCACTGGTGGCACAGCACAGGCTTTGCTCCCACAGGGCTCCATGGAGCTGCTGTGCTATGGCTCAAGGCCTTCATAACATCTCTTGTCTGATGGACCCTATTGTTGGCTTGTTTCTTGAGTGAATCACTCCTACAAGCACAACACCTCTGGGAAGGTAAAAATCTTGATCCAGACAGAGTGGTATTAGGTAACTACTTTTAGCAAATCTTAATTATTGTGTTATCACAGTTGCGCCCAGAATTAGAAATATATATATATATATATATATATTAAATAAATGTATATTTAAAAATGAGTTATAATATATGTAGACTTAATCTTGGAACACATTCTTTTATTATTTATTTATTTTACAGCCCGACTGCAGTTTCTCCTCCCTCCTCTCCTTCCAGTCCCTCCCCCCACCTCCCCTCTGCTCTTCATCCCATCCACTCCTCCTCTGTTTCTCTCCAGGAAAGGGCAGGCCTCCCATGGGTACCAACAAAACATGGTATATCAAGTTGCAGTGAGACTAGGCACCTCTCCTCATTTTTTTTTTTTTTTTACCATTTAAGTCAATTTATTAAAATAGTTGACTTAGGCAGCTGCAATAGTGACTTCCGCCTCCACACCTGGCTCAGTACTGATGGAAGTGATCTGCTTAACAATCTCTGAAGGACTGTGTAAATCAATCAGGCGCTTGTGGATTCTCATTTGGAAACGATCCCATGTCTTCATTGTTTTTAAAGATTGAGTTTATTTTTAATTATGTGAATGTGTGTATATCTGTATGTTGATATGGGGCACACGAGTTGGTGTCCCCCAAAAGGCATCAGGTTTCCCTAGAGCTGGAGTTACAGCCAATTGTGAACCTCCCAATGTGGCTGCAAGGGGCGGGAACTTGAAGCAGTCCTCTGGATGAGCAGTGTGTGCTCCTGACTGTGAAGCATCTCCCCAGCCCGCCCTGTAATTGCTTATGAAGCCATGCCGGTTATTATATGGTTAAAAATCTCAGCTGTACACTTGCTGGGGGAAAATACTCCAGTGCTCAGGGAAAGCTGCCAACCCTGAAGTGCAGTCTTCATTCGGGTTTAGGGTGGTGAAAGAGACCCTCTCACACTCCTCCATCACTAAAGGTTAAATTGCCAAATCAAACCTTGGAAGCCAGAGTTTGATTTTGTTGCTCAGCTACAGAAGTGCATGTAGCCTTAATAAAAGTATTTAACACAGGCCTTTCCTGCCCCTACACAAGCTTCCCTGTTGAGATCAGGGAGAATGGTCCTAATGTGTACACAGAAGCTGGGCTGAGCCAGTCTGTGGCTGCAAGGTTCCTGGCAGCTTTCCATTGTTATTACAATTGATGTGGCACAGAGCTACAGGGCAACCCTCTGCAGGGAGTCTGCTGCTGGGGCTTCTGCCCAAAACTTGGCACAATCTCCCACCTCCAATCACTTGACCACTGGCTCTTTCATCTGCAAATTGGTCCTTTCGCCAGACCATCCTTCATCCTGCCAACTTTGAATAACTATCTCCAAAGCATCTCCTGCTGCCCCACCAAGACACACCTTCCTCCTTCTCATTCTCCCTCTATCCAAAATCCCACCAGTAGAACCAGTCTTTCATTCGGAGGCGTGGCCGAACTGACTGAGGGCAGGGTGCTTTTTAAGGTCTCTGTTAACACACATAAATAAACTGATGAAATTCAATGGAAATATTAGAAACAACTGAACTGTTAAAACATCTGGGTCCTTTTGTTATTGTTGTTATTCTTATTGAGACTAAGACCTCGTCTCAACCTGGCTGGCCTTGAACTGGCGATGCCCTGTATTAGCAACTGATTAGCAACTGGGGGCTAGGTTTACAAACATTTACCACCATACCCTGTTCAAACACTGGATGTTCTTGTCATAGTGATGGTAGTCTGTTTTAACACACCCTCTCTTCATGATGTGTGGACCTGTGAGGACACTCATCCACTGTGCTGTAGAGTCCTGGTAATTGTAATGAAACTACTTCCTTCCTAGGAGGGGTGATAATCATGGACCCATGTCATCTCTCTCTCTTGAGCAGGTGCTAACTCCTGCTCTGCTGTGAAAATGTAGGACAGCGTGCTTCTAGAAGTGAAGCTTGGAGGGAGGGTGCCTGTTACTACCTCTTCCCCCAACCCCTTCCCCTGACTTCTTTCCTTCCAGTGTATACTTTCACTTAAAGAATTCCATCCCTGGTGAGAATAAAGCTCCCCTGGCATTCTCAGCATCCACCCTTCATCTTCCATAGGGCCGTGCTTATTATAAGCCACAATTGTGCCAGAAAATGGTGTGCAGATCCTCCCACCTTGGAAACAATGGCTTTTTGTTCTTAGAGTGCAGTAAGCACCCTCATTATTGAAATTTTACACAACTATAAAGTTGAGGTCACACCATCCACAAGGAGCAGCCTCTACTTTTCTCTAACACCATTCTGCCCTTGCCAATCTTTTCACATAGGGTCTTTACAGAAAGAATAATGTTCTCCCATGTGTTCCCCCAATACTTCTACTTCTCGGCAAACTTCCTCTCGGTGTCGCCACTTCCCCCTGAATCCCTCCACTGGAGGCAGTTTCTTCCACTTTCTGAGATACCTTTGGAAGGGCACACTCTGAGGGATCCTGGGAAAGAGTGTAGTCTGTGAGGATAATCCCCTTGACTTTCTCTTTTGGCAACTCTGTGTGTGTGTCCCTCCTTCCCCATCTCTGAAGTGACTGACACATGTTCTCCAAGGCTGATCCATCTTGCTGTGCTCTTAATTCCAATTGGAATCTCATGGAGAAAATATTGCCTAGTGTTCCAGGAGTTTTAGCCTATTATTCCTCCTCCCTGCTGAGCTGTCCTATCACTCAGAGACATGTTGCCCCCGTTGGCATGTGACTCTGCTCTCAGTGCCATTCTCATTACCGTACCTGTACCAGCTCCTTTGGGAGAATTTTAAAAATTAATTAAAGAAATGAAGTAAATATGGATACATCAGAAAATTAAAAGGGAGCTATATTTGAGATGGGTGGTACTACTATGTACTAAGGAACTACTGATTAAAATTCTCAGACTAATAAAACTGCAACATAGCCGGCTATCCAAACTCTTAATAAATGGAGTTGAATTAATAATGAATGTTAAAAACTCATTTTAAAAAGCAAGCAGATAACATATTTTAGAACCATTGAAACTTTAATAAAATTAGCTCCATGTTATAATATAGAAACATATATAAAGAGGAATAATAACAGAATAATAAAAAAACTAAACTATACAAAATATGTGAAAAAATTCAAAACTCAAAGACTTAAATTGATGAGCTTATTTCCCAAAATAATAGCAGTCAGAAGGGTAAAATTTGATGGGTTATAGCCATAAAACTAATATGCTTTATAGGCTAAAACAAAACTAAGGAAAATTAAGTTAATTGAGCATGAAAACATTTGTAGCACTAAACACGACAAAGAGAAAACAGCTGTAGATGTAAATCCAATTTTTTTATTCCTTTTATTGTTTTGGAGATGGGTAGCCCTGGCTGGCCTGGAATTCTCTATATAGACCAGACTGGCATTGAACTCATATATCACTTCTTGCTCCTGTCTCCTGAATGCTGGGATTGTCCAGGCAATTTTTCATATCTTAGCATATAATAATGAAGTCTATTCTTGTTTTTACAAAATTAAAAATTACTATTTGCTAGTAGTTCACATTTTCCTTATTAACTTATATAAGATATCAGTTTCTTATACAGTCAAGCATTTTTGTGCTCTGTAGCTTTCAAATATATGTTTTACTTTTAAAAAATTACTTTATTTTTAATTATGTGGTGTGTGTGTGTGTGTGTCCATGTGGGGGGTATGTGAGTGTGTCCATATGTGGAGTTTGTGTGTCCATGTGGAGGTATGCTTATGTGTCCTTGTGGGGGTGTATGTGTATGTGTGTGTGTGTGTGTGTGTGTGTGTGTATGTGTGAATGTGTATGTGTGTTTGTGTCTATGTGCGTGTATGTGTGTAGCGGTATGTGTGTGTGTCCATGTGGGAGTATGTCCACATGTCTGTAGTTTCTCACAGAAGCCAGAAAAGGACAACAGATGCTCTGGAGCTGGAGTTACCGACAGTTGTGAGCCCCTGATGTGGGTATTGGGGACGGAACTCTGGCACCAGCACTATACATTCTTTCTTTATTTATTTATTTTTGGTTTTTTGAGACAGGGTTTCTCTGTGGCTTTGGAGGTTGTCCTGGAACTAGCTCTTGTAGACCAGGCTGGTCTCGAACTCACAGAGATCCTCTGCCTCTGCCTCCCGAGTGCTGGGATTAAAGGCGTGCACCACCAACGCCCGGCTAAAGTTTATTTATTTATTTATTTATTTATGGTTAGCACTATACATTCTTAACCATTGAGTCATCTTTCCAGTTCCCTATTTATTTTTTACTTTTAAATGATTAAAAATTACTATATGTTTCCTTAAATGTGTGTAAAATATTTCTATCAATCGTTTTGTCTTAATTTTGTTCCATGTTTTGTTCAATGACTTTTCTGCCTTATAATTATAAATATGCTCATATTTTGTGCCTTTGTCTAACTTTTTAACTATATGCACTTGTTTTACTTACCACTGAGGAGAGATCTTTCTTAATTCTTTCCCTTTTGTCATTAATGTCTGGTCTATCCTTCCTCTGCAGGTGTAGAGTTCCATCTGTGGCACAGATACACACTTTATTATGCTTCCTAGTGGCTAACTTTGGTGCAGCTACCTAATTGAGACATTTGAAGACTGGTAATGAACTTGAACATCCCAACAAAGTGAGTTGGCCCTGATCACATGTGTTCTTCCATCCTTCCTTCACAGATGAACTTGTCTTACTTAGTACAAGTCCCTCCCACAATGCACCTTAAATCTCAGAATGAGATTGTGTTAACTTATTACCTGAGCTGGAGGTTGGAGGAGAGCTGAGCATGGCTATGCTACCCCTATGAAAATATGAACAGCTGAAGTCTTTCTGGAGTGCAAATTGGCATTACACATCAAGAACTAAAAATATGGACACCCTGGGACCCAGTCATTCCAGTTTTCATCATCAATTCCAAGTAAATAATTAAAGATCTGCACAAATAGATTCCTATAAATATCTCAACTGTAGTTTGTGATATAAAATATTGGCAATACAAAAATGTCTGCTAGTAGGAGAAACATTAAATAGTACAAACAACTGTATAACTAGAAAATAGGTTTGATGTAATATTATGATTCTGCTTTATTGGAAATTATTACATATATACATGACAAATCATTGGCAGGTACAAAGGTGTTCTGGTCAATGTTTCACAACCAGATCTCTGGGGAGAAACAATTAGATGTGACCTTTGTCATTTTCTGTGTTGTGTAACAGCCTGATGGTCAATCTTGAGGTACCCACTCTGGAACATTTAAGTTCAGAATTGGAAAGCATGTGTGCACCTCTCCTAAACTATCTGCAGAACTCTTATGGGGAAGAGGGAGAGAAAGAGGGAAGAAGAGAAGGAGAGAGAGTGGAGTAAAGACTTATTGTTACAGAATGGTGTCAGATGTAGTTTTGTGAACTTCCATGTAAACTTGACAAAAGCTTTAATTTAAAAGGGATTTTGGAAGCAAAAGAACAGAGATAAGCATGACTTCTTGTTAGCAGCATTTTCTCAGGTGGTCTCTGTTTTTCTAGAGACAAGGAGAGACTGGAGTGATTCCTTTAAGAGAGGTTTCCTGACTCAGCATAAGCAGAAAAAAACTGCAGGGCTCTTTTTTTAGAGGCCCAGATAGCTCTCAGTTGGTAGATCATGAGACATTTAATCTCAGGGTTGTGGGTTCATGCCCCACGAAGCTGGCAGTGGCAGTGACCACATCTCCAAGCCGGCAGCATGCTGCTTGATTGCAGCATAGACCAAGATAGTGAGCACAGCTCTCACTGCTGGCAGTGAATGTACCTCGGTCATCTTATCTTTCTTTCTCTTCCTCTACCCCCTGCTCTCTTCTCTACGGAGCCACCATTTGATTCCAGGAAGAGAACACCAGCAGAAGGCATCCTCAATAAGATAAGTCTTATAAAATATATAGATTTATGATAATTAAGACTGAACTAGCATATAAGAAATCCTAGTTAACTGGCCAGCACATTGTAAAATAATATGTCTCTCTGTGTTATTTGGGGCCCTAACGCAGAGGGCAGAACTTAGGCGGCTTGGGTGCTTGGCCTAAAGATTTATCTTTACAAGGGGGAGACACACACACACACACACACACACACACACACACACACACACACAGAGAGAGAGAGAGAGAGAGGGGGGGGGGGGGAACCTGGGAGACCAAGGGAAGACAAAAATTCTATGTGACCTTGTGGCTTAGGATTTCCTCCTGGGATTGGCATTTTAGTTTCTAGAGTGAGAGCACTGTTGGGTATTCAGAGAGCTATCTGCCCTCTAAATACATAGTGATGATGAGAGTGCCAGAAGAGTGCAAGTGATTGTGGAAGGATGAGAGAAAATCAGCAAGTATGAGCAGTGGTGGAAGAGGGGCCCCAAGGCTCCGAAGGGACAGATTTAGATTGGGAGCAGAAATGCCAAACATGTAACCACTTATAGGTTCATTTTGTCTCCAAAATTGCTTTAAAGTCTGCCTGTTCCTTGTGTGTATGTATACACATCTGCTTATATGTGTGTGCATGCATATAAATGCATGTGTGTGAATGTGTTTGGATGCATGCAGGTATTTTAATGTTTATGTGTATATGTGTTTAATATGTGTATGTATGCATGGATGGATGCATGCATACATACATGCATTTGTGTATGACTGTATGTATACTTGGGGAAGGCTTTAACAAGCCCATGACGTGACTAGGCATCAACCTTCAGGTGTGAGGAGGTGGGACCACAGAGAGCGAAGAACAGAAGTTGGGTGGTCAGAGTGGAGCATGATGACTGGAGGCATAAGATGTCTGGGGGTGGTGAGAAGTGGTGGTATTAAGATGTATTAGGAAGGGACAGCTGCCAGGATTTGCTGTGATTCTTATGCCGCCAGACTGGCACCACTATGTAGACAAGTGTCCAGGCATCCTGATTTAGGTTGCTTCCAGTGAACTATTCTTTGTGGAAGCAATTATGTTTTATTATCCCTGTGGAATGCAGCCCGTGTATTAAAGTATTCATAGGGGGCCAACCAGCCACTTGAGCAGCAGCTCCAATCATGTCACTTCCCTAGTTAGTGGCTCTCCAACATATTTTCCTGTGCAGTGCATAAGTCCACAGTCCCTGTCTTGACCCTGAACTGTTCACCCTGTTCGAGGACCTCCTTTCAAGCCATCAAATGTGTCAGTCAACCCACTATTTCCTGTTTTGATTATGCCCAGTCCCCTGTGCCAGAGTGTATGATCAAGTATCCACATTCCACTGGGGGAAACTGTATGCTTCCCATCCCAAGGGCAGCAGGATGGACCTGGTCACTTGGCTTTTCCAGTGGAATGATAGTGAGCATCACAGTATTGCTGTCCTATTTCCTTCCCATCTTCCAGGCCAGCTTGCCCTCATTGGACAGGTGACACTAGGTAATAGTATGAGTTGGAAGACTTCAAGCAAGCACCCTGACACATTCTGAAGGCAAAGACTGAAGAGTTGGCTCATGTGTTAGGTGTACTTCAATGAAATATCTAAGGCTGTGCATGTGTGAAGAAAAGACATCTACTTGGCCCAGTTTGGGAGGCTGGAAACCCAAGGCTGGGCCGCTGCACTGGTCCAGTCATAGCCTCTTTGGCCACCTCATATCATGGTGAAAGTCATATGTTGGGAGCAAGCACAGTGAGAACAGATGGCACTGTGAGACAAGAAGCCAGAGAGAAACTGAGGAGGGAACAATCTTGCTCCATTATATGAATCTCCTTCAACAAGCTCACCAGGACAGCTAAAGTGGCTTGGCAGGAAATGGCACCTGCTGCCAAGCTTGATGACCTGAGTTCAATCCCCAAGACTCACATGGTGGAAGAAGAGAAACAACTCCTGAAAACTGACCTACATCTACCAGTTCTTCTCTCTCTCTCTCTCTCTCTCTCTCTCTCTCTCTCTCTCTCTCTCTCTGTCTCTCTCTGTCTCTCTGTCTCTCTCTCTCTCTCACTCACACAACACACACACACACACACACACACACACACACACACACCATTAAACTTCAATTAAAAAAGTGTAAGCACTAACCAGAGTACAATGAGAATTACATCAATCCCTTCTGAAGACCGCACTTGGCCTCCTTTCAATAGGTCCCACCTCTTAATGATCCCACCACCTCCCGGCATCACTATACCAAGGACCAGACTCTCAACATCAGAACCTTTGTGGGATGAATTTAAACCATATCAAACCACTGTATTGACCGTAGACACTGCTTTTTCTTCCTACTGTGACCAGATATCCGAAGAGAAGGCACTCAAGAGTGCAAGTGTTTATTCTGGCCCATGGTTTAAGGCTGCAGTCTTTTGTGGTGGGGGAAGTATGGTGACAGAAGCAGCTTTCAGTTGCAGCAGCGGGAGTGTGAAGCTGCTCACTCACATCTGGGAGGACAGGAAACAGGGAAGGTGGGAAACAGAAAGGACAGGAAGCAGAGAAAACAGGAAGTAGAGAGAGAAGAAACAGAGAGGCCAGGAAGCAGAGAGAACTGGAAGTAGAGAAGGAGAAAGCAGAGAGAGAGGAAACAGAGAGGAAGGAAGCAGAGAGGGGGGGACAGAGAGAGGGGGAACAGAGAGAAAGGGAGCAGAGAGGACAGGAAGCAGAGAGGATAGGAAGCAAAGAGAGGAAGCAGAGAGAGGGGGAATAGAGAGAGAGGAAGTAGAGAGGACAGGAAGCAGAGAGGGAAGGAAGTAGGGAAGGACTATAAACCTCAAGCCCTAACCCCTAGTGACTTATTTCCTCTAGGTTAACTCCAATTCCTAAAGGTTCCACAAGCTTCTAATACAATGTCACTATTTAGAGACCAAGTGTTCAGACATAAGCCAATAAGAGGGATTTTCTCACCTAAAGAACACTGAGATGGCCCCTTCCTCCACTCTGAAGATTCCATGGCCCTGACAAACAGGGTTAGACACAGTGTGGGCTGTTTCCAGAGACCTGTATGGAGCTTGACATGGGATGCCATCTCACTTTGTTAACATCACTGGGCAGGTTGTCCTGGGAACCTAGAGAACTGTCCATGGGGAAAGATCTTACCCTTTGCCTTCTTCAGCAGGAGATACACTGTTTACAAGATACACCTGTTAGTATTTAGGCATTTGTAATGGCCTTCCTTTAGAGTTCTGACAGGATATGCCCTTAGTTGCTGCCACTAAGAGCACCACCTGTGCCTATTCCCTACATTCTCTTCTGAAAGGGTCCTGCCCACCTCCCATCCTTCTTTCTTTCTCTCTCCCTCTCGCTGTCTGTTTCTCTCTCTCTCTCTGCCTTTCTTTCCTCTCACCCAGTGCTCTTGTCCCCAGAGGCTGGTCACCTCTTCTCCTTTTCATGATCCTTCTACTTTAAAAACAAACAAACAAACAAACAAACAAAGCCTTGGCTTGAACTCTGTCACATGGTGTCTTTCTCAAGCTGCTTTTTAAAAAAAAAATTACAACAACCCCTGGCTAAGAAAAAGGTGACTGATGTCCTCTCCAGCAGCATGAGCTCACACATGGAGGGATCAAATGTTCTGTGAGTACAGTCACTGCCTCACTGGGTCTAGTACCACTTTCCTGCTGGATAAGCAAGGAAAGACAACAATCATGAGTGGATTCTCCAGACAGACCTCCTGGATCTGAACCTTGCCTTTACTACTCACCAGCTGTGTGCCTCCAAGAAAGTTGTTCAGCTTCTCAGGACCCTACTTCCTCATCTGTAAAATGGGCTGACTACAATCACACTTATCTCACCCTGCTGTTAAAAGAAGTAATAAACTGTGAACTGTGAGCTATGAACTGTGTGTGAGCCCTCCCTCCTTCACTTTTTTAGCCTTGGCTGACTGAATTCCACGTAAATCAGGGCTGTTCTGGGTCCATGGAAGTTTATGGTTTCTAATACTTCATACATAAGACAGAACTAGAAAATTCATCCTGATTAGCAATGAATAGAATAATTTTATGGTGTACAAAGGGTAGATAGACCGAGGAGGCCAGCACTGAAAATTTTTTGTGTGTGTTTACAATTCAGAAGGTATTTATTGAGAGACACGGTCCTAAGGGCTGGTGTTAGCAACCTGGCCAGAACAAACAAAAAGTCCTACTCTTGCAAAGATATTATATACTGAGGGTTGAGAGAAAGCAAAGAGCAAGATGAATCTGAGATGCTCCGTACTGTGTTTGGTAGTCCTGGGGAAAAAAGAAAAATAAATTAAGGAAAGGAGAAGCTGCAAATCCAGACCAGGGTGGTCAGTAGTTGTCTACTCCTTGAGGTGGACCTCGAAAGGCAGGTCATCCCTAGGACATTCTGTGTACCTTGGACAGTCCATGACTCAGAAATCAAGTTCCTGTCCTTTCCTAATCCAACTCGCCTCAGGTGGGACAGGGCAAATGAGAACCTTAACTTTTTGCAGGCACTCAAGTTAAACACTCAACTTTGAAGGGCACAGATGAACGTGGCTGCCGAGCCAGGGTAAGCAAACCAATGGGCCAAACCTATATTTGCTGAATTCGATTTTGAAAGAAAATCTTCATTAGAAGTGATGATGGCTGAAACTTGTCCCTGCCCAAGGACAGTTGGCTAAACACTTCACAAGGAAGCAAAAAGAGAGCCTGAGGGGAGGTTTCGGATGCCTCCTCCTTCTGAACTCTCCATATGAAAACCCCAGGGTGTCCAGGAAGAAAGCATAATTACACCAGAGACAGCCAAGAGAGCACAAGCGCTCGCATTGTGCAGCAGCCTCTGATACCAGCAGGCATCGCCCTGCTGCTAGCATTGGCTAGCTCCTGGGTTTATTTATCATTGCTTCTGCAAGTCTTACTCACTTCCAAGTTTTAGACCCTCCGTCATTTGTCATTAAGACTAATTGCTCCTGGGGAAGGAGTCTGGCTTCAGGCAGAGATAGGAAGGAAGGGCCTATGCTGAACCCCGCTGATAGCGCTCCATCCACCCTTGGCTCAGCTTCCCCCAGCGCAGGCAGTGGGGTCTGGTGGGAAGTGGGGAGAGGAGGAAGGGCTCCCTGGCAGTGTGCTTTCCTGGCCTTCGAAGCAAAAGGAACCATGGAGGTACCAAGATGCATGGACCCACTAACGGTTGCTTCATTGAAACCTCCTGGCCCACATCCTCAGGAACCAGGCACTGGCTGTAGACACTATGCAGCTGTACTCTCTGCCACTCCCCAGAATGTGGCTAAGGAAGAGGCCGTGACATGGGAAAAGACAGTGTCGTTTCTACACTGCCTTTTCCACATGGAAGCTGAGCAGCTCTCTTTTGTTTGTTTGTTTGGTTTTTTGAGACAGGGTTTCTCTGTATAGCTTTGGAGCCTATTCTGGCACTTGCTCTGTAGACCAGGCTGGCCTCAAACTCACAGAGATCTGCCTGCCTCTGCCTCCCAAGTGCTGGGATTAAAGGTATGCACCACCAATAACCGCCTAGCAGCTCTTGACAAAGAAGTTCTGCACTAAGCTGATTTCACTTGGATCAGTTGTGGGACTCTGACTTTCCCCTGGCCCAGTCAGAGAAGTGCAGAGGAGAAAATACAAGACATTGTGCCTGGGAACCAAGAGCTAACCATTTTCTCTCTAAGAAAGTGAATGTATGAACCACAGATAAGAAAAGCTAAGAAGAGCTAAGAGGGTATAGAGACAAACATTCCACATTGGAGGCACAAAGAGACCACACTCAGGAACATGCCACACTGGAGGCATGGAGAGGCCACACTCGGGAAGTTACCAGAGTAGGTTTGGTTCTGTTTGTTTGGGGGGATTAGTCAGACCAAGTTAAAATTCCGTCTGGTGTAGGGGGAAAAGAATTCTCACTCCTCATTTTTCTTTCTAGATATTTTTCCCAACTCTTATTTTCCCTAGCTTACCATGTGAAATAAAGCACCCTATACCTATCATTAGATGACTTTCCTGGAACTCAGAAGAAGCCAAGAACCAGTTCCAGGATGGGGCATCCTGGGAGATTCCTTTTGTGTCACTGGGCCAAGTGCATGCATGGGGCATGTCACCAAATATTCTGGGTGTTTCTGTGTTTGCTTGGTTGCTTGCTTTTTTGTTTTGCTTTGTTTTTTATGCTTCCTTTTCACTTTGTTTTTGTTTTTTGGTGGACTTTCCATAAACTAGAGTATATTCCAGAATGTGGGGAGATCTCATATCATCAAGTCAAAAGGCCTTAACACCAAGCAAGAATTCTACCAGCAGGCAGCCCTCAAATTTGGAATGGCTCTCCCAGGTCTCATCCCTTGGAGCCACCTTGCAGCCTTCTGCCTCCCTCTTCATACAATCTAATTCCCTGCCTAATACATTGACCCAGGAGTTTCTGGAAACATGACACATTTGCTGTGAAGGATCAAGAAAATGCATAAAAGCAAGCATGCCACACATTGTGTGATTCAGAACGCCAAATGTATCTGTTACCATTTTGGCGAGCATCCTTTCAGACAGCTCTTGGTGGGGACATATTCTCTTTCACACATACATGTAGGCAATTTTTATTACCATTCACAAATTTATTGCCTGTTGCCGTCAACATGACTTTTTATCACATGAGTGAAACTTATGGCTACATGATGATTCTTACTGTTATATTAAATGGTTCCCACAGATAACTACTCAAATTCCTTTCTGAAATATACATAGAATATTTCTAAATTGTGTGTGTGTGCGTGCTCACGCATGCGCACGCATATATGTATATACACAGTGTAGTGCATATATCCATGTGTGTGTGTGGATGTGGAGGGCAGAGGTTGACTTTGGTGTCTTCCATTGTCACTCTCCATCTTATCTTTTGAGATAGGGACTCTCAATGAACCCAGGGCTCAACAACTGACTAGACTGGCTGGCCAGCTAACTCTGGGTATTCACCTGCCTCTGCTCCTCAGCACCGGAGTTACGCATACTTGACTATGTCCAACTTGCATCTGGGTGCTGGGGATATGAACTCAGGTCCTCATGCTTCTGCAGCAGGCACTTTAGTGACTCAGCGGTCTCACCAGTTGCAAATATTTGTCATTTTTAACTAACTACTGACAGCAATTCTATGATGGCAAGTTTCTGTGCAGGCTCCTTCCAAGGAAGCTCATTGAAGAGAGAATGTATGGTCGTAGCTGTAGACATTGTTACTCAGTGCCAACCTACCTGGGAAAACATGGGACATGCAGATTATTTCTGTGTCCATAAATACTGCAGGAGAAGGCCCACCAGTCATGTTATCTCTAAAACTGGAACCCCAAGACAATGATGAACTGAGTGCAGCCTGTGGACCGTCCCTGCACTGCTGCCAAGGGTGGGGAGTGTCTCAGTTTCCTTCATTGCCACCCTCCCGTGCTTCAGTCTCGCTGTATCACTCCATTGTCTAATTATACCTTTCGAGTCCTGCCTCAATCTGTGAGGTTCTTCTGAGCTTCTCACCTGTCATTGTCTTGTCTTCAGTTTGTCAAAATCATCTCCCCCCTTGTAGGCCACCCAGGACTAGGAGAGTCATGGGATGTCACTTCACTCACCGCTGGTGTCTTCCCACAGCCCTTGGTTTGTTCTCTCCTAAGGTTCCCAACATTCTCTGTTTTTATTTAGCAATTTATCTGCATTTGCTCAGGTTCTGTACCTACAGATTCAACCAATCACAGATTGGAAATACTTAGAACATAGATGCAATCCATATGGAGCACATAAATACTTGTTTATCTTCATCCCCTAAACAATATAGCACAACTATTTGCACAGACCCTAACTTGATTTGTGTGTTATAGGTCATTTAGAGATGACTGGAAGTATGTGGGCGAACCTGATGCATAGGTTCAATGTAAATTCTGTGCCATTTAACAAAGGGACCCAGGTATGCAAGCCTATGTATGGTGTGTGGAGAAATTGTTAAACCAATCCTCCACAGATCAAGGAGTGTCTGTGCTCCTGTTCTGGCTTTCTCCTCTTCCTGAAAACTCCTGAGGACAAAAACCTGTCTCCTGGGTGTGCCTACACTGTAGCAGCCTGTCCTGGTATTGGGGGGAACAGTATGTATTCAAAGAGTTGCCCTCAAAGATGCCACAGCCATCAGCAGCCCTACTAGGGAGGATACTCTACAGTCCCCAGATCTTGCAATTATTTTTGGTGGGAGGACATAAAAAGCTGGGTTGAAGGGAGCGCAGTGAGTGTGGTCTTCAAGCTGTTCTGAATCTCCATTAATCAGGAGTCCTCCACATCTCTTCAGCCTGGAGCCCCTAGATTTGGGCTGTCCGTGATCTTTGGTATACCCGTGAATCTAGAACTCTTTCACTAGTAACACTGGGACTGTGATGGCTCCCCACGGCTGGCTGCCAGCTGTTACATCTAGCATCTAGGATTCCTCTACCAGTGAAGCCAATCACCAAGCTCAAAGAGAAATGTGATACAGATGTCTTTGTCTACAGAATGGAAAAAGAAAACCATCAGTAATGAAGCAGAGCATACTTTATTTTCCCTCGAAGGCATTAAACTGTACTCAGAAAGCTTTCTGTCATTTCCCGGTCCACAGTGGCAGGCGGACTCCAGAGACACCTCAGATGGCATCAGAAATGCTCTGGACCTGGACTCTAGAGGCAGTAAGTTGTGGGTTAGATGAGACTGCATGGCACATTTTGTTGAGCTGTGGCCTCCATCAGTTGATAGTATCTATTGTCCTCTAGTAGAGATGGAGTGAGAGACCCAAGGTAACAGTGTGCACTGATTTGTGCACACTGGCACTTACACTGGACTATGCAAATACTGTCCCCTAGTGGGGATTGATGACAACTCATCCCAAAACCTCAGGCTTCTGAGCTTACAAATGGAAAGGACTTGTCCAACCTCTCTCTAGTGACATAGTTGTGAAAACTGAGGTCAGGTAGAAAAAGTAACTGTCACAAAATGATAAACTCAATTATAGATTTAAGAGTGCAGTAGAAACCTCAGGTACCAGCCGGTCATGTGTGGTATCTCTGGTCTTAATTACTAAACTGTCTTCTGGGAAAGCTACACTTCCTGAGATGAAAACACTAGAAAAGACTCTGAACTAAGTCATTGGGGTGACTTTGTTTTTTAATGTTTTATTTTTTGCATTGAAAACAGATTTTTCATGCAGTATATTTTGACTTTACTGTTTTTTTAATGATAAACACTTTAAGAAAAATTTTTGTTAGAATAGTTCTAACAAATCACTGATTTGTTCTTGATTTTCAGTTAATTTTTAAGTATTCCCCAGTTCTGCAGAAGCCATGGGGATTTTTTAAAAGATATACATATATGAATGTCTTAAAATAGTTTATTTATAAAAATAATTGTTTAGTTTTGCATGTGTGTGTGTGTGTGTGTGCCTTGTATATGTGTATGTGTATACATGTGTGTATGTTTGTGTGTGTGCATGCATGTGGGTGTGTACATTTGTATGTGTGCCTGTATATATGTGTGTACATGTGTGTATATTTGTGTATATGCATGCATGTGGGTGTGTGGGTGTGTACATTTGTATGTGTGTCTGTGTGTGTGTGCATGCACACACCATGAGCTCATGTGTGGAGATCAGAGAACAACTTGCAGGAATTCATTCTCTCCCTCTGACACGTAGGTTCCAGACATCAAACTCAGGTCCTCAGGCTTTGCAGCCTTTACCCAGAGTCATCTCAATTTCCCCCAAACTGCTCTTTACATTCTGTGACTCTGTTGCTGTCGTCTTACATAATTCCTACTGCCATTTTCATTTGTCTGATCTCACATCTAAAAGCCATCAGATGGAAAACCTTGCTTTCTGCTTGTCTTCTTCCATCTGGAAACTGTGGGCACCCACTGGCCTGTGGTGCCTTAAGCAGCTCATGCTTGACTGTGGCAGCCATCATGGTGCAGGAAATGATAAAAAAAAAAAAACAAAAACAAAAAAAACCCTTCATGAAGTCCATCCCCAGATCACTCCTGCTCCTCTTGCTCTTCTGAGGTGAGGTCCCTCAGCTCCTCAGGCATGTGGGAATAACAATCCTTTCCTGGTGTTTTTCTCTTTGGGACTCAAATCAAACTAGGCTTCCTCTTCCTTTGTCATTAGAAAGTACTGAATAAATAAATGTAGGAAAGAGGAAGGTTGAGATTCAGTAAACTTTGACAAGGTGGACCTGTGAATAGTCTCCTCCTTGCTTTCCCTAGGAGGCAAGGCTAGTAGTCTGTCATGGTTAAAGTTTCTATTGCTCTAATGAAACATCATGACCAAAAGCCAGTTGGGGAGGAAAGGGTTTATTTGGCTTACACTTCCATATCATAGTCCATCACTGAAGGAAGTCAGGGCAGAAACTTAATTAGGACAGGAACCTGAAGGCTGGAGCTGATACAGAGGCCATGGAGGGGTGTGGTTTACTGGTTTGCTCCTCATGGCTTGCTATCCTGCTTTCTTATAGAACCCAGGACCACCAACCAGTCCAGGAATGGCCCCACCCGTAATGGATAGAGCTAATCACTAATTAAGAAAATGCCCTAAAGCCAATTCTGTTTTTTTTTTTTTTTTTTTTTTTTGGTTTTTATTCGAGACAGGGTTTCTCTGTGTAGCTTTGGAGCCTATCCTGGCATTCGCTCTGGAGACCAGGTTGGCCTCAAACTCACAGAGATCCTCCAGCCTCTGCCTCCTGAGTGCTGGGATTAAAGGTGTGCGCCACCAACGCTCGGCTTAAAGCCAATTCTTATGGAAGCATTTTCTCACTTGAAGTTCCTTCCTTTCAGATGACTCTAAATTGTGTCAAATCAGCATAAAAGTAGCCAGCACATTGTCAAAATAGCAGTTGTTGTCTTTGATGTAACATTGCTGTCCCTGTGTTTGATTACTGTGTGATTGTTTCCAGCTTATGGTCACACCTAACAACCCTGGCCCCCTATATTTCTACTGTGATATAACCAAGGCTATCTAAGTCGAATCACTTACCTCCAAGGTTGTATGTGATATTCATTCCACTTTATAAGGCACAGAATGAATCCTCAGATATGTGAGACATAGCCAAAGTCACATTGTTAGTATGTGGAAGGCTGGAGATTCCAGCCAGGCCTGTCCGACCTCACGTCTCTGCTCTGTGCCTCGGATTGCATGGTACATTAGGGAAATCCTGACAGTGTTGTGACTTTGGTATGCTTGATCATGTCTCCCAAGAATGGAATCTAATGCCCAATATGAAATGTTAAGAGGGTGAAAATTTAATCTGACTATGGTGCTTTAGAAATGAGGCCTTTAAACGGGGATTGCAATTAAATGAGGTCATCATGGTAGAGCCTCATGATCAAACACTGGTGGCTTTACAAGATGGAGAGAAGGAGGATGTCTTTTCATGAAATGCCCTGTGCTTGCTGAGGACTCTAGAAAAAGGCCATCGCCAGTCAGGGGGCCCCGTTCTTCCATAACCATGAGGTAAACAACCCTTTTTCCTTTATGAAGTTATCCAGTCTAGCGTATTGCATTATAATTATACAGAGTGAACTAGAACAAGGAGAAAGTCATTCTTTTCCCTCTCTAGACTTAGAAATGGGTGGTCAGAGAGGCTGTGGAATTCAAAGCCAGAGGATTCAAACCTAGTTTGTCAGCTGCTGCCTCTGGGCTTATTCTATATTTATTTGGTTCCAGCAAATCTCTTCCAGGCCTCTTTGGGTCTTGCCCATAGTCATTCTAATCCTGGGAAGGGTTCCAACTAGGCCAGTGGAGCCAAGGTGGACTGTGTGGCCTCTGCCCATGCCCACTCCCGGTGAAATGGAGTCTACAGCCAATTACCATCTTACATTTCTTCCCTGTGTCTAATTGTGTTCTCTACTCGAAGCCTGTTTTGTCAGATTTAATATAATTACCTTGGCTTAGTTTTATTTAACATTTACTTGCTAGATTGTTTTTCCATCTTTGACTTTCAATCTTTCAAAACCTATTGTACCTTGGATGTATCTTTTATAGACTGGGGACTGTTGCTGTTGTCATTTGTTTTGTTTTGTTCTTGCTAAAAGTAACAAGATTTACTTATGTCACTTGTGAATTTAGCCCATTTATCCATTCATTGACCCACTTCTGTTTGTTTCTGCTGTTTACTTTGCCTCACCTCCCAATTACTACTATTCCATTCACTCTACTTCAGATGGCTTTCCTGCTTTGGGTATTCTAGATGACCAAGTACTGCCGGGGCAGAGGTCAGCCCCAAAGAAGCCTCACTATCATCTGGTCACTGGAGCACAAAGTGTTCCCTGACTCTGGGAAATTTCCAGAAGAAATGTCCCACTCTTTTCCTTGGTTTGCAGCCCTGTGTGTTTTAGGTACAGTGCTAGAATGGAGAAAGAAAACTGTGTTTCTCTGCTGTGTTGGGCCAGGGACTCAAGAGGAACAGAGCAATAGGTTGAATGTTTATTATGGAACTGGCTTGTGTGACAAGGGACAGGTAGTCTAAAAATGGTGCTCTGCACACTAGAGAGGCAAAGAACATGGTAGCTTCTTAGCCCAGAAGCTCAGCAGTTCCAGTCAGGTGCCAAAGGCCCCTACAGAGTTGTAGGGTGCTGAGTCCCTGCTAAAGGCCCAAGAAGCTGACATGGCTACATCCGTTTATGCACTCACTGTCAAAGAACAGGATCTGAGGTGAGGGACCAGCTTCTTCCAGCTTCCTCCCATGTGCTGGCTGCCACAGTGTTAGAAGGTGTGGTGCCCACTGGTCTCTGCCACAGCAGCACAGACCCACACATCAGCGACAATCTTCTCTGGCCATGCTGTGCAGATCAGACAAGTTTTACCACCCTAGAGAGATGGCAATCCAAGTCAATCATCACATCTGTCTGTCCTACTCTTCACTCACTCACTCACTCACTCACTCATTCACATATGGAGTAAATAATAATTGAGAATCTGAAAGTTAATGGTGCTTTTGGGAGAGGCGTTTTACCATGAGAGTTCTGCAGTAAACATTTTGTATTTGGTTTTGTTTGTTTGGTTTCTATGTGGTCATTATCTAACTTAAGACCATTTTCCATGCCTTATATCATTTGCTATTACTGGAAAATACATCTGATTCTCAGATATCAGACACTAAGCATGTGAATTATGGGATGCCTTCTGGTGAGCAATTTTGCAGAAAGGTCTTTTTAGCTGTAGATATTATTGTTTTCCAAGGATAGCATTTTACATATGGAATTTGTGTCTTGAAAGGTAATGTAAAAGACAAAATATGATACCTCAATGTATTTGGTTCCATTTAACACTCCAGAGAAAAATTAGATTATAAGAAAAATTCTAAAGAAAATAAAACTAAAGAAAACATGTAATAAAATAAATTAAACAGAAAATAACATTTTTAAAGATATAATACAAGATAGAAGCTACCTATTAGTTCCCTGAGTTAAATTCTGTCCACCTTCTGCATTTAAATAAAGTTTTATTACAACATGACCCAGGCCACTTGTATGTCCTATCTCTATGCTTTCTACCAGAGTTATGCAACCATGGCAGAGACTGCATGGCTCAAAAAGTCTAAAACATACATAATTCAGTCAACTGCAGAACAAAGTATACAACCTCTTGTGTGGATAACAAAAGTTCATAATCTTTAACATAAAGAAAAAAAATTAAGAAACAGTTGGCCTGCCCTTTTCTGAACAGAGGTGGAGGATGGTGGATTGGGGAGGGGGAGTGGAAGAGAGGTACAGGGGGGGAATGGGAAGGAGGAAGAGAAGCTGCAGTCAGGATGTAAAATCAATGAAAAAACTAATTAATCAAAACAAAAAGAATCAGTATATAGAGGACTACAAAGTGGAGTTGGAGATAGGTTGATAAACAGTAGTTTATTGGGGAAAAGTACTCATGCAAGGGACCCAGGGACCAGGTTTGTACCTGAGCAGGATGGACCCAGAAATGCTTCCTAGTCAGCTCAGCCAGCGAAAGAGAGCCGCATCCTAGTCTCACTCCTTCTTAAACCGGTTGCATAACTCTGACCCCGCCCCTTGGTCAAGCGGCCATGCCCAAGCAGGCATGATCAGCGTTACCTCTAATCAGGATTTCTCCCTACATCAGTACAAAAGCAAACTCAGTTTTACCAATGTTGACAATATGTACCCTGAGCTGGATCCTGCTGCCCGTGTAGAGATGAGTTTGAAAGGGAATGGGGCAGAAAACATAGATGTATTAACAAATATAACCTTATGAACTGACGAGTTCCATGAGGAAATTTTTTACATGGTAATACATACATTGCTTTGGGATTGGTTTTATCTCAGATCATGACTAAATTTTAGTATATGGAGTCAGTAGTATTATTGGCATAAACTAAAGTTAGGTACTGAAATCAGCACTGGAACCTTCGAGAGTTATAGAATAAACTGTGCATCTATTGAATACTGGCAAACAGGGAGAGATTACATATTATATAGAACTAAATAAGTTAGTGTGCATACCCACACTTCTATAATAAACCTACCAATTGCTTATAAAATGCTTAAGAAATACACTGTGACTTAATAATGTGTTTTTCTTTTTAGTTATAGCCCCCTCACAATGTGTAGGAAACTCTGAAGAAAGAATAGCTTTAAAGCTGAGCATAGTGGCATATGCTATGTCTTGAGGCTGAAGCTGGAGACTCGTCACAAGGCTCCACAGTATATTCTGGACTATCCTGGTCTATGGAGTGAGACGCTATCAAAAAAAAAAAAAAAAAACACAAGAGGCTTTGAGTTGATGCTTGATCTAATTCCATCTTTGGGAAAACTTCTCAGATACAGGACTGTGACATAAAATAAAGTGCTGGAGACTCTGCAGTCATTTGCACTTCCCCTGGGCAGTGCGAAGGCTAGATGTTTCTCACCATGCCACCAAAACAGTCCCATTATTTCCAAATGTATGATAGATTTTAGTGGCCATGATAGATTTTAGTGGCCAAGATTTTTCTGTAGGTTAGAATTTACATATTAATTTGTATCTCACTTTTTAAGAAACATTTATATCAATTGCTTAGATGTTTATCGGTTGCGTTTTCATATAGTCTATGGCTGTGGAAAACTTTTACATAGGAAAAAAATGCTGCCTCAATAAGTTTGTTTACTTTTGTTCATATATTCCTGTATTTCAACATCCAGTGTGGGACTGACTGACTCAATCTGAGGTAGACATCAATTACTGCTTAAGGAATTATCACTTTAATTCTTATTTTACCAAGAGCTTTTAGCCAAAATGAACGCTGAGTTTATTGATTCTCCTTGGTTGGAGGGGCAGCTCACTATTGCTATTCACGTGAGACCTTTCCATTTGGCCCATTACATGCAGGTGTTCATCCTGCTTAAACACACTGACCTCCTAAAAATGAGTCCTGACCTTTTCAGCTTGATTTCCTTGCTTCCAATGAACTGAAGATTCTGTGTGGTGTTTTCTTTTTAGGATATTGCTAAATTTTTTCCCTATCATTTAAATATTTAACCCATCTGGAATTTGCTACCCTAAGAGGAAGCAAACTTTGATTTTTAGTGAAAATATTTAGCATATTGTCCATTATGTACCCAAGATACAGAACCCAACCTTTGAAAAGGACACACTATCAGGGAATAACATGCATTGAGGGTCAGCTTGGATCCTCATAATAGCACACCACAGGTGACTTAAACAACAGAAACTCACTTCTCAGCATCCCGGAGGCTGGAGAGGAGTCTAGGGCACCAGCACAGTTGGGGTCTGGTGAGGGCTCCTTTCCTGGCTTGCAGACACCACCTCCCCATGATCATACAGCCTCCCTGATGAGTGCAGGTGCTTTCTCCACCTCCAGGAACTGCATTAATGTGTAAGGGCCTCTTAAAGATCTTATATTTCAGGAAAGGGTGCATTTGGGAAGACACCATTCAGCCTACAACAATGTGTGGATCCAAGCTACACAGAAGGAGGTAAGCAGATCCCAACACATGTGGCCTGTGCAAAGAGCCTCTGATTTTCCTTGTCTTTTAGATTCCACACCAGCTCCTCATTCTGATAGACATACCAGCTAATGTGCTGAGTTATTTCCTTGGATTTATGTTTTGGGAAAATACAATTATTTAATATTACTATTACTTTTTAACATTGGTTCAGAGTTTAGGACTCTTAGAATCAGACAAAGAAGATAAAAACAGTGTGTCCATCCTCACAAAAGCTAGAGTACTTGCATACAGAGTAGCTGCTGGGTAATTTACATAAGGGACATTGGGGTATAGACTATTTTATTTATGATTATTATTTCTGTGCATGCTCACACATATGATACATGCATTATGAATGCAGGTGTGCCTGTGTCATGGCCCATGAGTAAAAGTCAGGGAATGACTTTCAGGAGTCAGTTCTTTCCTTCCACCGTGGGTTCCTGAATCAAATTTCAATTGTCAGGGTTGTGAGGAAACAGTCTTTACTCACCGAGCCACCTCACCAGTCCCACATTCCTTACATAGTAAATAAATAAATAAATAAATAAATAAAAATAAATAAATAAATAAAAGGTGAGCCAGGTGGTGGTGGCACACGCCATTAATCCAATCTCTTGGTAGGCAGAGACACATGGATCTTTGTGAATTCGAGACCAGCCTGGTCTACAGACCTAGCTCCCGGACAAGGTCAAAAGCAATATAGAGAAACCTTGTTTCAAAAAACAAGAAAAAACAAAACAACAAAAAAGTGTATGCATGTTTAGAACACCAGCTTTAGACCTGGACTTATAGATGGTTGGGAGCCTCCGTGTGGGTGCTGAAAATTGAACCAACCCTGATCCCAGATCCCAGGTCCTCTGGAAGAACAGTCGGTAGTTAACCAGGACCTTTACTCTTAAAATCAATCTGATGCTATCATTCTACCTCATTTTAGAGTTACTATGAAAGCCACAACGTGGAAGGTTGAGCATTTAACATTATAGTGTATATTGTTGTTTGAAAAATAAACCAACAGGGAAATACATTTATTTCAGGATAATTTTCAGACATGAGGCCTGGCAAGACAGTTCGGTGGGTAAATATTCTTGCTGTCATGAGCAATGAGCTGAGTGTGATCCCCTGAACCCACAAGGAAAGAATAGACTCCCTCAATGGCCTCTGCCTACAAATGTGCCAAAGCATGTGTGTGTCCACACACATGCAATTATTAACAAAATTTTAATGTGGGCATAAAGCCTATAGTATAACAGCTCTCAGCCACAGGCAGTTAGTTAAATTGAAGTAAAATAAAATTTGAAATTTATTTCTTCCTTCTCACTAATCATACTTTGAATACCCAACAAGCATGTGAGACTGGTAGTAGCTGCATTGAACATCGAACATTTAAAAATTCTTGATATTAAGCCTGGTGGTGGTAGAACACGCCTTTAATCCCAGCACTTGGGAGGCAAGACCAGCCTGGTCTACAAGAGCTAGTTCCAGGACAGTCTCCAAAGCCACAGAGAAACCCCCCGTCTCGAAAAAACAAAGAAAAAACAAAAACTAAAACCAAAAAAAATTTTTGATATCACTAGGCATCCACTGTGGCTCATTTTTATCTAGACTAACCAGGTTGACTGTCATGTCGATATGGCTGAGTTGGGTAGGTGAAGGGTGATGAAGCAAATATGTTGCCTTTCCCAAGACTAATGGCCGAGTTCCACTCTCGCCTTCCTTCACTCTCCCACCCCTTCCTGTAAGGGGTTTGCAGCAGACTGACTGGATGTCTTTCAACTTCTAGTGCCAAGTTGACAGAGTTGAGGTTCTCTGCTGTTGTAGGTGTGGTTCGGGGATGCTCTCTAGAGATTTTGGCTTTGACCAAAACAAGGCGGATGGGGTGGGGTTAGACAAACCAAGCGACCCTTGGATGTCCCAGAGCTGCCTTTGCTTTCTGCAGGGCTTTGAGCACATAGCGAGCTGAGCTGATTCATTCAGTATTTGCAGCTCCTTTAGAACTTCCCTGGCACATCACAAGACAGCAGCTGCAGAGAACACACTTTAGGATCTTACTTGCTTGTAAATTCTGTTCCCACTGGAAAATAAAATGGATGACAGACCACCTGTCCTGGTGCCCACTTTTCTGACAGTGAGATGGACTTTGCACGCTCTAGGTTCCTGACAGTTGCTTGCCTCTGGATCTCACTAGTTCTCACCGGGATGTTGGCCAGTTTGCTTCCTCTCCCCCTGTCTTTTTGCTTTCAACACATTTCCATGTGACATGCAAAAGCCAGGCTGCAAATCACCCAGGCTTTTTGCATCCTAAGAGAAAGATTCCATTTTTTCTAGTATAACTGTAAAACTGAAAGTAAATTGTGGCTGGGGAAAGGGCCCAGATTTTTGTTTTCATTGGTCTGAAATGATTTTGTATTACATGTGGTGGGCTTTGTAGTGTAGCCTGTCCATCCACAAGCCACCCTAACTGCACAGTGAAATTCACAGACTCACTCAGAGCAGGACCAAGACCCTACTCCATCCAACACATGGCAGTCTCAGAAACTGCTTCTCATAACCGCCTCCACCCCGCCCCCACCAAACAGTTTCTGACATGAGCGTGAATGACTGCCATGTCTTCATGACCTGAGCCTGGCTATGATGAGCAAGGTGGTTTAGGCTGGCAAGCTTGTTTTCTTTGCTACACTCTGACATGAACAGGATAAAAGGAAGCCAAAGAGATCCATGGGGGCTTGA
Source organism: Cricetulus griseus (assembly GCF_003668045.3). Taxonomy (NCBI): domain Eukaryota; kingdom Metazoa; phylum Chordata; class Mammalia; order Rodentia; family Cricetidae; genus Cricetulus; species Cricetulus griseus. The sequence goes on along the minus strand of NC_048596.1, from coordinate 114,174,710 downwards.
GAAACTGGGGGTTTAAACCTTATTTAGGTTTATATTGGTGTGATAAAACACCGTGACCAAAAGCAACTTCTACATGACAGTCCATCATCAAAAAGGAACCCAAGACAGATATATGGGGGCAGGAATTAAAGAAGATGTCAAGAGGAGTCATGCTTACTGGCTTGCTCAGCCTGCTTTCCTACAGCACTGAAGACCACTTGACTAAGGGGTGGCACCACCCACAATGGGCTGACCCCTCCCACATCAATTACTAATCAAGAAAATGCCCCACAGACTAGCCTATAGGCCAATCTTATGGAGGCATTTTCTCAATTAAGATCTCCTCTTCCCACATTTGTCTAGTGGACACTTATATGTGCCAAGTGAATAAAAATCAACCAGCACAGGGACTGTGGTGTTTTACACTCCTGGGGAGATGTGAAAAATGTCTGTTCACCACAGATAAGATACGAATAACAGAACAAATGAATTATTCCACCCAAGTCTACCTTGATGAACCAGTAAGTTTAATTAGAGTTCTTACAGGAACACCAGTGAAGGTCATACCTTCTGGACAGTGCAAAACGGTGGCATCTTTGGCAATGAATCCCTACCCTGAGGAAGATTAACCACTTGTATGCATATCCATAGGGAAGACAGTGTCCTCGTGTGAATGTTTCCTTAATTTCCTTTTCAGGTATTCCTTGTTCAAATGTGGAAATAGAATTTGTATTTTTGCCCTCCTAGTTTCTGTGGATAAGACAACTCATTTACAATGAGGTCTTTTTGCTTGAGAACATTTCCTTTCCATGCCCAATCTCCCCAGCTAAGACTTCTTGTATTGTGTTGAATAGAAGTGTCAAGAGGAGACAATGTCTTATTAGTCCTAATCTTAAAGGAAAAGTTCCCACTTTTCACAGAGGTGTTGGCTAAGGGCTTGTCACAAATGGCTGTTATTTAGGGTGTGTGTAGCTCTAATGTATTCAAGAGCTTGTTTGGTGATCAGATGTAATAGCTAAAAGTTAACTTCTGTTGGAGGCACCTTCTGAGAGCTATAATAGAGAGTTAATCACACTTGAAATGCTTCTTGTTGCTTTTTTAAAATGTGCCATTTCTTTTTAAGTCTCCTGTTCCTGTCTCCTGCCTCATTCTTTTCATCTGTGAAGAATTTTTTAGGATACCCAAAGATTCATTGAAAAATGAAGGGGATGATACAGAGAAGCCTTTTCATCCCCTTGTCACACCCGGCACAGTCCTCCCATTATCAACATTGTTTGCTATGGGCAGTGAGCCTGTCCATTTGCTCCTTGTTTGTTAAGACACCCTTGCTGAAGTATTCTGTCTGTGGTCTGTAGACAGAGTTTCTGTCCCACCTTGTCCAACAGTCCTTTAGCCCTAAATAAACATGCTTATATTAATTATACACTGTCTGGCTGATGGCTCAGGCTTCTTATCAGTTAGCTCTCTCTTAATTATTAACCCATGTCTATTAATCTAAGTATTTCCATGTGGTCTTGGCTTACTGGAGAATGTCCTGACTTCCTACCTTCTCTGCCGCTACAAGGCGACTCTCTGGTGGCTCCTCTCTGCATCCTCTCTCCAGAATTCTCCTTGTCTGGTAGCCTCACCTATACTTCCTGCCTGGCTACTGAACAATCAGTGTTTTATTCACCAACCAATAAGAGAAAGACATATACAGAATGACATCCCCCATTATCTCTTTTCTCTTTAAATAAAAAGGAAGGTTTTAACTTTAACATAGTAAACTTACAGATAACAAAACAGTTAACACGCAAAAACTATAGTTAATATTTAGTTCATTAACATTTGGCAAAATTTAAAAAAATATTCAATCATCTATCCTATCTTTGTGAGTCTAAAGTTTTATATGTAACTTATTTTTTATCATAACTACTGAAACCATAACTATATGTCTTCAACTCTATCAAAGACCTCAGAAGGATAATATATAAACTCAAGAATTGAACAAGACATCTTGCTGCCTGGACAGTCATCCAAAGTTACTCTGAAACGTTGGAACATCCATTAGTGTGTCTGGTAGCCTTCTCAGTGAAGCAGGAAATTTAAAACTGTCTGCCTGTATTGGCAGTTTGTCAGTCATTTTTCTCTGTGTCTTGCAGAATGTCTGGCAGACTCTTCCATGAAGCAGGAACGCTGAAGGACTGTCCCATCTTGTTTTGACAAGTTCACCAGTCACTTTCCTCTGGGTCTTGCATGTCCCATTTATACATAAAATAAAATAGTTCAGGCATTAATATTTTCTTGCCCAAATGGCTAGTCTTGACATATTGAAGGCAAACTCCATACTGAGTTTCTTTGATGCTCATCTTCCTCTCTGATGTAATATTGCCAAGAGCAGTTGTGTTTGTCATGAAAACCCTAATAAACCAATTTAAATGCCACATTCTGTAGATCTTTGAAAGGTATGAAGAATATCTATCCATCTCAAACATATCTCTATATCTAGAAAACTAGCATGAGTATAAGTTTTGACTATTGTAAGTGACTATCTATAATCTGTATTTAATTATACATTATATATTTAAAAGAGCTGTATATACATAATATCTAAACAAGAGTAGAAATATACCTATAACAAAATTGACCTTAAATTTGTATCAATAACCAAAATTCATACCAATACAAAGTATACATTTCTATATCAGTATGAAAGGTCATTTGGCATACATATCATGAGAAATATAACTACTGTATCCATTGGTCTTGAAATTGGGTAGTATAAATCCTCTAGCATTGTCCTCTATTAATGCTGTGTTGACTAACATGAAACTTTTTCATTTTACAGTTATTGTGTCAATATTCACAAGGTAACTTGTTAAGATTGTGCCTGAGATTCCATCATACTAGAAGGAACTGATATACTGACTGTATTGTCTTCCTGTCTGTGAATATAGATAGTCTCTTTATTTATTCATTAATGAATTTTGTAATTTTTCTAATCTATATGCTGTTTCTATTTTCTTATAATTATCCATAAATTTTATTGAAGTTTTCTTAATGATTGATATTGTGTAGTTTAACATTTCAAATTCATCACTGTTATTCACTGATATTTAGAAAATAAATTGACAGATAATCCTTGTGTTTTTCAGTTTTGAGATTATCACGCTTTCTGGTTCCAGGGCTGATTGGCCAATTCTTTTCCATTTCCTGCATAAATGATATGTCACCTCTTAACAAAGATAGTTTTATTTCTTTCCCTTTGATCCTTATGCCTTTTATTTCCTTACCTTGTTTTATTGTAGCTATTGCTTCCAGTGTGTTCTTGAAGGAAGGGACAAAAGGGAAGCTATGTCTTATTCATGATCTTTGTTAATCTCTGAGCTCTTTGTCATTGAGCACGATGTTAGTTATAGGTATTTTGTAGACATTCTTTATCCAGTTGAGGAAGTTTCCCCCAAGTCCTAGTTTTCCTGAATTTTTTTCTTCATCATAAATGAGCATTAGATTTCAACTAATGTCTTTACCACATCTATTGATTCAATCATGTGGTATTCTTTTTGGCTTGTTGGTGTGGTGGATTACACAAATTGATTTTCTTGCAAGTTGGACCAGTTCTGTGTCCTTGCAAAAAATCCTACTTGTTCATGTTGCATAATTATTTTTATTGCTACTGGATTCAACTTCTAGCACACTGCTAGGAATTTTTTGTGTCTGTGTTGATAGGGTTCTATGTTGATAGGGTTACCCCAATAGCAAGCCTGGAGACACTAGAGACAAAGAAAACTACAAGAGACACTGCCCTGTATAAACTGCTTCCTCTTCTACCCTCTGAAAGAGACTGTGCAAAGTTGATATAAATTTTTCTTTAGATGTGTGATAGAATATACCAGTGACTCCATTGAGGCTTGTTGTTTTGTGTTTAGGTTATTAACCATGATTCTTTTGAGGAAAATTTTCCATTTTTAAACTAGTTTAAAGTTGCATGCAATATATTCAAATATTTTTTAAATCTTACATAATATTGTGTGTTTTTGATAAATATATATATATTGATTCTATATTATACATCTATACTCTTTCAGCTTTAGTTACTATTAGGAAGTACTCTCAAATATGCAGCTGTCTCTAGATGATTAGCCTACTCAGAAGTTTTCAGTATCTTATGTTAAAACATAGAAAAATTTGCATTTAAAATAGGGATTATTAATCCAAAATGTTTCTGATTGTGTTTATTTGACTCTTCATAAACCACAATTAGTTCTTGTAGCATTTGAACAACTAAAAATGATTGTAAAGATAATTTTATCAAAGGCCTTGTGATAACTCTATCCTTTCTGATCATTTATTTTTCAAATTTAATCACATTATTGATTTATGTGTGTATGTGCGGTGTGTGAGATCATGTGTAGGACAGCACACATGTAGAGGTAGAGGATAATTTTGTGGCAGTCAGTTCTCTCCATCCACTATGTGGCTTCCATGGAACAAGCTCAGATCATCAGGCAGCAGTTGGCACCTTGACATACTTAAGCATCTCACCAATCCTTTAACAATTTCTTCAATAATGTATTGAGTGGTCCCCATTTTAGCCAAAAATATTCTGGGAAGGGAAATTATTCAGGATGTGGGTGTTAGACTCACTTCTCTGCTTCTGCTGATTTGAATGGAAAAGCAAGAAACCTTCTGCTTTATGAACAAAGAGAGGAATGCTAACAGGATCAGAGATTAGCCTAGAGATTGCTAATCAAATTCCAAATTCCTTGGATCAATTGCACATCTGACCTTTGCTACAGGAAGTTACCCAATCCAATGACACTAAGCATGGGAAAGTGTCCTTATCACCTCATTTACATCCCCTTAGGTCTACCACAGCCAATGCCGCATCATGTAATTTGGAGATTGCCACATGCAGAGAAAATAAGCATCCCATTGAGTGTTTGGCTTATTCACAATGAAACCACTCCTCTGAGATTTTGTCTTGATATAAGAAATATATAAGTAGATTTTACAGCATGCCAACTGCCTGAGCAGGAAGAAGCTTACATAAACCAAGGAATCTGCAGTTTATCCATGGAGGTACTCAAAGCCTGGTGTGGGGATAAGAAACCCAACCTCCCCAGATCCTGTAAAAACTTAGGGAAAGTTACCATGTTTAATTCCCTCAATATATTTAGTCTTCACAGTTGTAAGATATTTAAGATTTTCAGAGTAAACTCTCCCAATGCATTTTCAGCCTGTGTTGGGTAAGAGGTTCAGAATACGGCATGGGTGCATGAGCCCTTGCCATCCATGTGTTGCTGAGCATGGTGTAACAGGAGGAGCTGGGATGAACTTCAGTGAATTTCCCCATCAAAGGCAGCCTGATGACTCCATATCAGAACCACTAAATCCCCTTGATTTTTCCAAAGCCAGCCAAGCCTCCAGTCCATTCAGATATAATTTCAACTTCATTAACAAGGTTAACAAACCAAACAAAGGTCTTCCAAAGGCAGCAAAATCAGTGGTTTTTCTTCCCTCTGACTCCTGGGGTCTGAAAAAAAATAGACCCGATTGACCAAAAATGGTAATGTTTCTGCCATGTGTACTCCTTGGAAACTCAGGCAAGGGTGTGTCAGATTTATAAGCACCATTAAGAAGAATGAGCACATTTTTTCATCTACATCCATAATTTATGCTAATGGCACACATTTTCTGAGCACATATAAAAACAAGTAGGTTGGATTGTGTTTGTGGGATAGATACAAGCAAGCATCAGGTTACATGTGTGGAGTCTTCCTCTGCTGAAATGTCAAGGCTATAACAGAAAACACAGGCAAGCTCAGCAATGGGCTGCCAAATGTGTGCTTTGTGGCAGAAATATATTACTTTTACATTTCATCTGTCATTTTCTATCATGGTCTTCTTTATAAGTAGATTTCTCACCAAATAATTTCCAAGTGAGTATTTAAAATCACTGCAGGCAATTGACAAGGGATACCTACTTCAGTGCAACTAGAAGATATTTGGATGCTTTTCCACTGCAAAGCTTCTCAAACTTGGTGTGAGTGTGTTGGGACAAGGGGGTGGGGAACAAGGTCACTCTTCCAATCCATCACATAACAATTCTTTTTGAGAATATAACAAAAATAAATCACATAGAAAGATGAAATTTTTAAAAATACAAAATAAACACTAATTTTTTAAGTTTTATATTAAATGGGCAGGGAATCACCCTTCGAGATTATAAATTCAGATGCTTATTCCTCTATTCATTACAGCAGCCAACAGTGACAGATACTTGATATAGATACTTGGATCACAGACAGCACTTTGAGTAGCCCTGCCCTAAATACTGAGAGATGAAGGGGTCTGCATAGACTGCCAGCTTCTGTTTCCTTGCAAGAAAACAGGGTTAGTACAAGCACACTATCTCTTTATAATGTGGGGGTCATATTGCATACCCTAAATCCTGTACGTCTGAGGAGCTAGCTGAGACCAGGGAGTCTGTAAGTCTAGAATTTGTTCCTGGATCCTGTTGGGTTAGCGACCTTGAAGATATAAGTGAATCTCTTTAAGACTCTGTTCAAGAGACTTAATGTCAGGAAATTTATGACAGTGTCTACAGGAAAGTCAGGAGAACACCAATCACATGCATCCCTCCCTACCACCACAAGTCCTAGATGCTGAGTCCTGCCAAATCCGTCTGTGATTGCATTTGGATTCTTCTTTAAGTCATTCTTGCTTAAACCCCATGTGCAGCTATAATCACCTGTAGGATGAGGCCAAATTGGCTGACCATTAACACAAATGTCACCTCATCAGCCCCCTTTCCTTCTCTCTGCAAATAATTCCAGAAACTGAGTTCATGTCTGGAAAAACTCAAATAACCACGTTCATGTGGCATTTTACCAGGAAAAGATGGAAAAGTTAAATTGACAATAGAAAGTGTGGTTTATTAAAATGTGCCACACATAAACTAAAATCTTTCTGCTCCCAGGAATGCTTCTGAAATGTGTTATTCATGTTTGGAAAACACTAGGAGAGTAATTTATTTTTCTGAAATTGATGTTGGTTAGTTTTTAGTGTCAACTTAACACATTCTAGAGTCATCTGGAAATAGGGAACTTCAGGTGAAGAATTGCCCAGATCAGATTGGCCAGTGACCATGTCTGTGAGAATCTCTCATGATTGTTGATTAATGAGGACACCCAGTCCACTGTAGGTGCCACCCTTCCTAGGCAGCTGGGCCTGGCTGTATAAGAAAGCTAGGTGACCATGAGACTGTGATCATGCCAATAAGTGGCATTCCTTCATGGATTCTGATTCAAAGTCCAGTCTTGAGTTCCTGCCCTGACTTCCCTCAATGATGGATTTTGACCTGGAAGTGTAAGCTAAATAAACCCTTTCCTCCCCAAGTTGTTTTTGGCCATGGTGTTTTATCACAGCAACAGAGTGAAACTAGAATGACCCAGAAAGGAAGGTACATCAGAAGGAGGCACAGGCAACTATCCCATCAGCAGTTATCCTGTCTTCAATCTATAAACTTCACCACAGGAGGGGTAAAGTTTTTGCTTTTGACAGAATTATTTCAAATAATAAACTTCAAAAGTCACCTGTTTGCTTCTTCTGTTAAAAAAGTAACACATCTAGGCAATGACATCAGTGGAAGAATTCTTGCTAAAAAAAAACTCACACCTGAATGTCAGTGAGGCTGTGGCTCTAACTACAAGGTTTAGGAAATGCACAGGATGAGAGATTAGAAGGGGACAGTTCAGAATGTGGGAGACTCAGAAGGGTGAAATCTCCAGTTCCTCCAATAAATGTCAAGAGAAAATAAGCGCCAGAGGGTAGAGATCTGTAGATCAAAGGCAATCAGATGATGCTCCAAACAGATGTTTGCAAACTGTGCTTGCACTCAAATTTGGGTAAATCAAACTAGCTACATGTAGTTAAAGAGGTGAAACAACTGAAGATATTTGAATAGTGACTCATCAACTCACAAAGGTATAAAAAACCGATTTGTTAAGAGGTGCAATTAAAAGAACAAACTCACTGACATAGTATAATGCTGAAGCTGTTGCTGATCCTACACTGACTGTCTGACCCCTTGGGTCTCTGACCACACCAAGCTGAGGCAGAGCAAGAGAGAGGAAATGAGTGTGCTTTCCTCTCAGGTTAATCAGTCCCTCATGTAGCACCCCAGGCCATGCCCTGAGGCCAGTGCCCCAAAGTTATAGGCAGAATGAATTTCCACAATGCTTCCCCCTTTTGTCTAAATAAGAGGGTTCCAAACCTAATACAAAAGTATATACAAATAGAACAAATATCAAGTATTGTCCATGAAAAAGAAAAAATAGAACTACAACCAACAAAAACAACATCAAGCAAGAAACACATACTAAATGTCCAGTATGTAGGTAATAGGCAAATAACAGATTATTTCAACATCTGTCCTAACCTAAGGAGTCTAAAATTTGTACCTAAAATGCCTTTAGCTAAGATATTAGAGAATAGTGACTGTGACTATCTAGTCTTCAATCCCATCAAAGACCTAAGAAGGAAAATAATATTACCTAAGTAAGCAGGAAGAGCAATCAAGAGACTTCCAAAGGTGCAAGAAATGACAGAAACTAGCTACCTTGGACATGACAGAAGCTAGCTACCTTGGACAGTCATCCAAAATCTCTCTGCAACTTTGTCTATAGGCCTAGAATATCTGACAGACCAATATCAGAAGCAAGAAAATCAAAAGCCTGTCCTACTCTGTCTTGGCAAGGTTCAGCAGTCACCTTTCCTTGAATCCTTCTTGTCCAGCTTGGACAGCATGCTTACTGTCAGCAGTCGAGACAAGGGCAGTTGCCTGATAGGCCAGTTTGCCAAGACGAAAACAAGGTCTAAATGGCATGTCTCCAGTGCTCAACATTCTCTCAGGAATAGCTCAGCACTTCCAGGAACAGTAGTGTCTCATGTTAACAGAGTTCTAAATTATTAAAACGTTTAAATGCCATAATTTTGTAGATCTTTGAAGAATTTGAAGATTACTTATCTATATGGAGTGCATCTCTCTGCATCTAGAGAATCTATCTAACATAACTATAAGTATAATAAACATGGGTGACTATTAACCTGTAATTCCCAATAGCCTATATAGCTTAAGGACTAAAGCTTCACATTATAAAAATAAACAATCTTTAAACAGATATGAAGCATGAGAACAATGACCTTGAAATTGTAACAATATATATAAAAATACACTTATCAGAGATAGAAATGTATAATGCATTATGACAAAAATACTCTTAAATTTAATCAATATACAAAATATCTTAAGCAGATACAAGCATGCATACATATATACATTTGTGTGCAAAAACATTACAAAATAATTTTACTAATGTATCAATATATAAGAATCTATATCAATGCAAACTGTCTATAAATAATAGTTGCTAAAATAGTTTACAAGTAGCTACACTAACCCACCTTGTTATCCTATCCTATCTATTTCCCTTTTTCCTATACCAAACAAGATTCCTAGTCTAACTGTTATTATTATGCTCCCAACCCTATAATAACTTATGGCCAATCCTGAGAAAAACAAAAGAAAATCCAGCCCAATGTTAGGAAAGGGGGCATCATTTTATTAGAATTACTTTTAGCTGTCTTGGGAGTGGCAATATCTCTATGGGATCCTGTAAAAAAAAATCTAAATCTGAGTCTCAAGAGGACTAGCTGTAACATTCTTAGCCAGTGTCTGAGAGGCAGAGACAGGCAGATCCCTGAGTCTCTGTGATCAACCATCTTAGGCTCCTTGGTAAGTTTCCAGGCTAATGAGAGATTCTACCTTAAGAAATTGGGAGGAGAGTACCCAAGGAATGACACCCAGGGTTGACCTCAGGTCTGCACATGTGTACACACCTTCACACACACATAAGTACACATGCCTGCACACAAACATGCAATATTTATCTTTTCTTCAGTACAAACAAGCCATGGTGTGTGTTCATGAGGTGTAAGATATGATACTGACATACATATAAGATTATATTACACAACAGCTGGAGATTTTGATTGGATGGCTCTTGACTGTGGTTTTTGGGTTATTTCATTTGAATATTATAGTCATTTCTTTTTATCAAATCATCTGTAATTTTAGGAGGCCAAATAATCAATATTTGTAACTACTTCTTAGACAGTATATTTTATAAATGTCTGTAATACAAACACTTCTCATGTAATTTATGTCTATTACCTTTCTTGTTACTGCAACCAAAATACCTTATAGAAGCAACTTAAGAGACATATTTATTTTGCTCACAGTTCCAGAAGGTTCAAACATGGCAATTTGGCTCCATACTTCTGGACAGGTAGTAAGATGAATTGTGGGACAATGTATAACAGAGATTGTTCATCTTATGGTGGACAGGAAACAGAGAAAGAAGAAGGGTATGGAGCTCAGGTACAGCCTCCAAATGACTCCCTCAGTGACCCACTTTTTCCAGTTAGGCCTTACCTTCTGAAGTTTCTCCACACATCTAGAAATAGCACTACCAACTGAGAACCAAGCATTCAACACCTAAACCTGGGGAGAACACTTAATATACGAGATATAACAATTTTTTAGCAGGGGGAAGGGTATGTTGCATCTTCCAATTTATTGTCCATCATCAATGGACACCAAGGCAGCGAAAAAAGACCATGGGAATGCTGCTTACTGCCTTTTCCTCCTGCTGGTGCTTGGCCAACTTTTGTTTATGACCTATGAACACCCAGTCGTGTTGTGGGATATTAGTGTAAGATGTGTTACAATCATTTATGCTGTGGGATATTTGTTTAATGATGCAAATATGTGTTGCATTCTTTTATGTTGCATTTGTTTAATTCTGTAAATCTGTGTTACTTTGCCTGTCTAAAACACCAATTGATCCAATAAAGAGTTGTACAGCTAATAGCTAGTCAGGAGAGAGATATAAGTGGGGCTGCCAGGCAAAGAGAATGAATAGGAGGAAAAATGTAGGCTTGAGAAAGAGAGTGAGGATCTAGAAAAGGAGAGGAGGATACCAAGGACCAGCCACATAGCCACAGAGCCAGTCATGGAGTAAGATGGGGAAAAAAGATATATAGAATAAAGAAAGGTAGCTGAGCCCTACTCCTGCCCAAGGTCCCCATCACCCCATGATCTCTCTGGGCCTGTGGCTGCAGAGAGCGAACCTGCCTGCATAGAGTGGACTGGCCCAGATAGGAAGGACCTCCATGAGTCTGGAAATACCTCACTCTTCCTTCCCCTTCTGCTGCCCCAACCTCTCCTGAGTGAGGAGACTACCAGGAGAGGCAAGACTATCCATATCTGCAGACATTGAAGTCTTGGCCTGCACACACCACCAGGAGACAAGAGAAGATAGAGAGACCCCACCTGCACCTGCTGAAAGAAGAGATGGGAAGAAAGCAGAATAAGAACACACTCAACAGAAAGACCAATATGACACCACCAGAATCTAGGGACTCCACAGCAGCAAGATCTGAAAAGCACAACACAGAGTAAGAAGAAGAGACAGACCTAAAAACTACTTCATGAAGATGTTTGAGACCCTTAAAGAGGAAACAAGAAAATCTCTTAAAGAAATAGAAGAAAAAACAAACAAAAATTCAAGAAATAAGTAATTCTCTTAAAGAATCTAAAGAAAAAACAACCAAACAAGTGAAGGAAGCACAGGAAACAATTCAAGGCATGAAAGCTAAAATAGAAACAATAAAGAAAACACAGAATGAGGGGAAGCTGGAAATACAAAGGCTGCATAAACGATCAGGATCTAAGGATGTGCATATAACCAATAGAATACAAGAGATGGAAGAGAGAATCTCAGTTGTTGAAGACTCTCTAGAGGATATACATTCATCCACCAAAGAAAATCTCAAGTCCAACAAATCTCTAACACAAAATATCCAGGAAATATGGGAAACCATGAAAAGGCTGAATCTAAGAATAATAGGTATAGAAAAAGGTGAAGAAATACAGCTCAAAGGTTCAGAAAACATATTCAACAGAATCATAGAAGAAAACTTCCCCAACCTACAGAAGGATATGCCTATGAAATTACAAGGAGCTTACAGAACACCAAATAGACTGGACCACAAAAAGAACTCCCCTAGCCACATAATGATCAAAACACCAAATTTACAGAATAAAGAGAAAATATTAAGAGCAGCAAAGGAAAAAGGTCAAGTAACATATAAAGGCAGACCTATCAGAATCACACCTGACTTCACAATGGAAACTTTGAAAGCCAAAAGGTCCTGGATAGATGTCTTACAAACACTAAGGGAACATGGATGCCAACCCAGATTACTGTACCCAGCAAAGCTTTCAACCACTATAGATGGAGAAAACAAGATATTCCATGACAAAACCAGATTTAAACAATACATGTCCATAAATCCAGCACTACAGAAAGTCCTAGAGGGAAAACCCCAACTCAACGAAGATAACTACACTCACAAAAATATAGGCAATAGATAATCCAACTTTACCAAACAGGAAAAGAAACAGGAGGGCAAAATCCACACACAATGACACCACCAACAAGAAATCCAAAACAAACAACAACCAACAATCAATGGACATTAATATCCCTCAATGTCAATGGTCTTAACCTGCCTGTACAAAGATACGGGTTAACAGAATGGATACGAAGACAGAATCCATCCTTCTGCTGTTTACAAGAAACACACCTCAACTTCAGAGACAGGCATTACCTCAGAATAAAGGGATGGGAAAAGATTTTCCAATCAAATGGGCCCAAGAAACAAGCTGGTGTAGCAATCTTAATATCTAACAAACTAGACTTTAAACTAAAATCAATCAAAGGAGATGAAGAAGGGCATTTCATACTCATCACAGGAAAAGTCCATCAAGATGAAGTCTCAATCCTAAACATCTATGCCCCAAATACGAAGGCACCCGAATTGTAAAAGAAACATTACTAAAGCTCAAATCACACATAAAACCACACACACTTATTGTATGAGACTTCAACACCACTCTTTCACCATTAGACAGGACCACAAGACAGAAACTTAACAAAGAAAGAAAAGATCTAACAGAAGTTATGACCCAATTGGGATTAACGGATATCTATAGAACATTCCATCCAAACACAAAAGAATATACCTTCTTCTCGGTGCCACATGGAACCTTCTCTAAAATTGACCACATACTTAGCAACATAGCAAACCTCCACAGATACAAAAAATTGAAATAACCCCCTATATCTTATCAGACCACCACGCTTTAAGATTAGAATTCAACAGCAATACAAATTACAGAAAACCTACAAACTCATGGAAATTGAATAACACCCAATTGCACCATTCCTGGGTCAAGGAAGAGATAAAAAAGAAATTGAAAACTTCCTAGAATTTAATGAGAATGTAGACACAACATACCCAAACTTATGTGATACTCTGAAAGCAGTGCTAAGAGGAAAGTTCATAGCACTAAGTGCCCACATGAAGAAACTGGAGAAAAGTCACATTAGAGAATTGACAGAACAACTGAAAGCTTTAGAACAAAAAGAAGCAAACTCACCTCGGAGGAGTAGATGCCAGGAAATAATCAAACTGAGGGCTGAAATTAATAAAGTAGAAACTAGGAAAACATTACAAAGAATCAATGAAACAAAGAGTTGGTTCTTTGAGAAGATCAATAAGATAGGCAGACCTCTATCCAAACTAACCAAAAGACAGAGAGAGATCATGCTAATTAACAAAATCAGAAACAAAAAAGGGGATATAACAACGGACAATGAGGAAATCCAGAGGATCATCAGATCATACTTTGAAAACCTGTACTCCACAAAATTCAAAAATCTAAAGGAAATGGACCATTTTTTGGATAGATATCACTTACCAAAATTAAATCAAGAACAGATAAGCAATTTAAATCGACCTATAACCCATAATGAAATAGAAGCAGTCATCAGAAGTCTCCCAACCAAAAAATGCCCAGGGCCAGATGGCTTCACTGCAAAATTCTACCAGAAATTCAAACAAGAGCTAATACCAGTACTCCTCAAATTTTTCCACACAATAGAAACAGAAGGGACATTGCCAAATTTTTTATGAGGCTACAATCAATTTGATACCCAAGCCACACAAAGATACAACTAAAAAAGAGAACTACAGACCAATATCCCTCATGAACATCGATGCAAAATACTCAACAAAATATTGGTGAATTGAATCCAAGAACACATCAAAAAAATCATCTACTATGATCAAGTAGGCTTCATCCCAGGGATGCAAGGATGGTTCAACATACAAAAATCCATCAATGTAATCCACCATATAAACAAACTGCAAAAGAAAAACCACATGATCCACTGCAAATGGATGGAACTAGAAGAAACCATCCTGAGTGAGGCAACCCGGTCACAAAAAAGACAAACATGGTGTGTGGTGAGGAATGCACTTCTATGTATGTTCATCTTATTGGTTGTTGAATAAAGTACTGTTTGGCCAATGAGGCAGCAAGTTAGACAGGACTAGGAATTAAGGAGGATTCTGAGAAATGTAGTAAAGAAGTGGTGATCCAGACAGAAAGTGACATAGCAGGGAGACCCATATTTAAGCAAGGTCAAGCAGAATGTGATCCCTTTTCCCCTTTGCTCTTCCTCATGTTCTCTGCTTGGAGCCACCATGTGATCCCGGGGATGAGGATGCCAATGGAAGGTGTACAACAAGTCATATAAAATATATAGATTTATGATAATTAAGACTGAGATAGCAGATGAGAAATCCTAGTCATTGGCCAAGGAGCATTTGTACCTAATATAAGCCTCTGTATTATTTTATCCATTCACGTGGCAGGCAGAACTTAAGCGGGTGGTGGAAAGATTTATCGTAACAGGTGTAATATATGAATTTTAGACGTAGACAAAGGATTACCAGCCTACAATCCTCTTCACCAAAGAAACTAGGAAACAAGAAGGACTCTTAGGGAAGAATGCATGGACCCCAGAGAATGGAAAGGGGCAGGATCTTATGAGCTAATTGGGAGCATGAGGGTAGGGGAGAGGGAGCTGCAGAGAAGAAGAGGAGGGGAGAGGAGGAAATGGAGGACCAGAAATGTTGAGTTGGGGGAAGAATAGAGGAGAGAAGGATGAGAGATACCATATCAGAGGGAGCAATTATAGGTCCTAGGAGAGATCTAGCACTAGGGAGATTTCCAGAGATCTACAAGGATGACATGAACTGACAATCTAGGCAATGGTGGAGATGATAACCTAAATGCCCTTCCCCTATAATGAGACTGATGACTACTTTTTATGCCATCCTAGAGCCCTCATCCAGTGGCTGATGGAAGCAGAGGCAGACATCCACAGATATACACTGAACTGAACTCTGGAACCTAGTTGCAGAGAGGGAGGAATGAACATAGATGTCAATGAGGAGGCCTTCATACTCTAGTGGGCCCTGGTAGTGGATAAGTATTTTTCCCTGGAGTAAGAAGGGACTTTGAGAGCCCATCCCATGTGAAGGGATGCACTCTTGGCCTGGACACATGGGGGAGGGCCTAGGCTTGGCACAGGTTGATGTGGTGGACTTTGGGGAGCCCCTGTTAAGGGCCCTACCCTGCCTGGGGAGTAGAGGATGGATGGATTGAGGGGCAGATGGGGGATGGGGAGAGTGTTGGGGGAGAGGGGAATGAGAGGGAGAAGGGATTTGACATGTGAAGCAAGCTTGTTCATAAATTGAACTACTAAAAAATGTTAATTACAAAACAAGAATAAAGAAAGGTAAAAAGCCCAGTCAAAACATAGTTAAAAAGAAAAGTTAAGTTAGAAAAGCTGGCTAGAAACAAGCCAAGCTAAGTAAGTAAGAATAAGTCTCTGTGTATTTATTTGGGAGCTGGGTGGTGAGCCCTCAAAGAGTAAAATTAAACAAAACAAAAAAACCTTCCACACTAAACATAAACCGAGGAAGTTCTCCACGGTTGTGCCCACAGACCCACTGATGAAGACATTTCCTCAGCTAATGTTTCCTCTTCTGGGTGTGTAAATTTTACAACAAAGATTAGTCATCAAACGCCCACCACTTGTCTTTATGGCAGGCAAATGTGTCCCATGCGCTGGACTCTTCACTCCATTAGAGGCTGAATCACCATCATGGTCCTCTCTTGGCTTCTCATAACACCAAACCTCAGCTTTTCTCCATGACCCCTCAGTGCTGCAGCTTCCATCCATTCTGCCAAAATCAGTACTAATGGGAAGATTTGCACATTACAAAGTTCAACTGCCAGCTTGAGATGTGGCCGTGGACTCCTCTGGACTACAGTTTCAGTGGGCTGTCCCTGGACAAATCCTTCCTGGAAGAGTTCACCTCAGTTCAATGGTCTTTTACTAATCATGACTGAGTCTTAACTAACTCCGTTCTCAATAGCCAGCATCAATTGTCTTGATAAAGCAAGGATTTTACTACCTTGATCCTTAATCCAAAATATCACATGAACTGTCCTGATAGTCTTCAGTTACCACTGAAATTTCACAATCCAAACTTCCATTTCTTTCATGCACCTCATCATTCCTTTGTTCCTATTTTTCTTTTACTAAAAATAATTTTTAACAAAATAAAATATAATAAGATCAAACGAAAACCATCATATGGAAGTTGGATAAGACGAGCCAACAGAAAAATGAAACAGCCTAAGAGAAGGCACAAGAATCAGAGACCCACAGGTTCACACATTCATAAGTCTCACAAAAGCACTAAAACAAAAACTGTGATATACAGGCAGAGGACCTGGTGCAGATCCATGTAGGCCCTGTGATTGCTACTTCAGTCTCTGTGAATTTGCATGAGATTTGCTCAGTTGTTTTCTAGAGCCTTGTTCTACCAGTGTCCTCCACTCCCTCTCAGACATAACATTTTAATACAACAGAAATCATTTCTCATATATTCTTCTCTTTCTGACACTGGGATAGAAAAGCTCATTGTTGCTGTATTTCATGGCATTAAGTATTCTAAAATAATGTTTAATGAACTCAAAGTCCCTAATGCATAAATGATTATTATTTGCATGTATTTTTCATATGTAACATTTTACTCTCTTTAATACTTTTTTTAAAAAGTCATTCCTGTTTTTCTACAATGTTACTGTTTTAGTTAGGGTTTTTTTTCTTGCTGAGTAGATGTCATGACCCTGACAATTATTATAAATGAAAATATTGAACTGAATGGGCTCACTTAGTTTCAGAGGTTCAGTACATTATCATCAAGATGGGGAGCATGGTGGCATGCAGGCCGATGCAGTGCTGGAGCTGAGAGTCCTACATCTTGACTCAGAGGCAACAGGAAGTCGACTTGACTGTCACATTAAGTGAAGCCTGAGAAAAGAGACCTCAAAGACCGCCCCCACAGAGAAGCACTTCCTCCAACAAGGCCTCTTAATAGTGCCACTCCCTTCGGGGCCACTTTCTTTCAAACCACTGTAGTTACTGTTGTAAATTTTGTTTCACTGAACTTTCTTGCATCTTGGTCTCTAATTCATCATTTCCTTAGGAAAAATCAAATTGACCTGAAGAGCCAGATGGAAAGTCAGGCTTGATAGCACCTGCCATTCCATCATTTGGAATTAGAGGCAGAAGGGCCATAAGCTGACAACCAGTCTATGCTACCTAGCAAGATTAGCTACAGTTGTGTAAAGTCATGAAGGAGTTCAAAGGAAAGACAATTACCCATTCACAAGGTGGGCAGAGTGTAGTGAAAGGATGTCACAGATGCAGGATGTCAGAAACCACCCACATGTCCAATCAGAGAATACACACAACCTCTGGTCCTCCTTAAAGCAGAAAAACTTTCTGAGTGAGTGAGAAAATGCCACCTGACCCCCTGTGGTTGTTAACAAAGCACAGAGGAGCTGAGAAAGAAATGAAAGACAACCACACATCGAGGAGAGGTCTGCATGAAAAGAGTTGGATGGGTGCCCGAGTCAGACACAATGTCACAGTGGATGGACTAGTGTGGACTAATTAGCACACTCAACCTTTGTGTGTGCATACATGTGTATGTGTGTGTGTGGGTGGGTGGGTGTGTGTGGGTGTGTGTGGGTGTGAATGTGTGTGTGTGTGCATTTTGTTCTGGTGTATGCAGGTGCATGTGAATGTGTGTGCATTCATGTGGAGGCCTTGTATTTTGAGCCAAACCCTCATGACTTCTCCTTCATCTAGGCTGCTGCCCAGAGATTCCCAGGACTTCCTTTCTCCACCTTCCCAGCACTGGGATTACATTCTTGTCCCACCACACCATTTTTTAAGGTGGGTTCTGGAGCTTGAACTCCAATTTCAGATCCTCAATTTCAAGCTTGTACTGCAAGTACTTTTCAGACGGAGCCATCTCACGGGCTTCATGTTTAAGAATATGAAATGTTTCAATTAAACTTTGGAACTTTTTAATGGTGGTAAAACACACATTTCAGATTACTCTCTGTATAATCAGTGGGATAAATAAATGAGGTAAGCTGTTTAGGAGGAAAGATTATTTGATCTGTGTTTATAGAATTCAGTCGATGGTCACTTGACTGAAGTTTTGAGCCTGTAATGAGGGATAACATCAGGGCATGGAGATTGTGGTGAGGCAAAGCTGAACACCTCATGGAAGCAAACAGACAGAGGACCAGGTATCCTCTCCAAAGATACCCTGCGTGACCTCACTTCCTTCCTCTAGGAACCATGTCCCATTGGCTGCATCACTTCCTAATAATGCCTTAAGGGGTGAGCAAGGCCTTAACACACAGCTTTGGGAAATGGTGTGCAAATCAAACACACCCTAAGCATTTATAGGTGTAGATTCACAACACATAAAATACTCATGTGGTAAACAACCAGCCCCCAGAACTCTGTATCTTACAAAACTGAAACTCTACAGATTCATCAAACACCTCCCTAATCTATCTTCTTTCCAGGCCCTGGAAAATACAAATATTCTATTTTCTATTTTTATGGATTTGTCCACTTTAGATCATTCATACACTACTTGCCCTCTAATACCAGGCTTATCTCACTCCCTCAATATCAACCTGTTGTAACATGAGTCTGAACCTTTTCAGGGCTAAATACTATCCTATCGACTATATGGACCATATTTGTTTGTCCACTCATCTAAGAGTAGACAGTTGGATGGCCTCCTGTGTGTGTGTGTGTGTGTGTGTGTGTGTGTGTGTGTGGTGTGTGTGTGGTGTGTGTTGTGGTGTGTGTGTGTGTGTGTGTGTGTGTGTGTGTGTGTGTGTGTGTGTAACATGTAAACCTTGTGAAAAAAACTATTTTAGAGGAACAATTTTGGAGCAAGTACTGAATCATTTTAAATCTTTTTAGTTCTCTCAGGAGACAGATCTTCACTTCATTTCTACAAAATTGATCATATCTGTGTGACTTTGCCAGGGTCACATGGAAAAGAGCAGCCACAAAACCTCAGGTTTAAACTCAAGTCTTTGTTGCCTTCAAATTTCAAATTAAAATAATCAGCTCACTAATAAAATCCCAGAAGAGATGTCAGCTGTTGCCTGCATACTGAAATGCAGAATTCGTTTATTCCTGTTTGCCTGTGATGACCTTACACATGCTGCTCAACCTCTACATTTGGAGATAAACAGCCTCCATCCTCTGCTGGAGTCTGCTCTTCCAGGAAGCTTCCTCTTGCTTCCTGACTGTCAGCCTAAGCAAGCTCTAATAAACTCTACACCCTGGTTACTGTCTCCCAGGCTGGCTGCAAATAGCACAAATAAGATGCATAGTAAAGTGTGATAGGGATGTCCTTCTGTATATGTTTCTCTTATCGGTTAATGAATAAAACACTGTTTGGCTAGTGGACAGGCAGGAAGGGTAGGTGGGGCCACCAGACTAGGAGATGAGGAGAATTCTGGGAAAGGTAGACAGAGAGAGCCTGCCAGAAACAGTTGCATATAGACCAAAAAGGAGTAACATGTCTGGGCATTCTCTGGTAAGCCAAGACCATATGGAAATACTTAGATTTATAGAAATGGGTTAATAATTAAAACAGAACTAGCCAATAAGAATCCCTAGTCATTGGCCAACAATTTTATAATTAATATAGTATCTGTGTGCTTATTTGGGGCTCATGGGCAGCAGGACCAGGCGGGACAAGAAAATCTAGCAACAAAAGTGTCTGGTTGCCAGATAGAAAATACAGAATCTGGGAAATTGCTGAAGGAATTTAAGGATATACAGTGATATACAGAGGTGGCAAAGGGAACCCCATTCCATTTAGAAAATGCAAGAAGTTCCAGTGGGCTGTGGCATCTGAGGTTGGCCAGAGATAAGAGCTAGAAGAAGGGGTTTTGAATGCTTTTATAGTTTTAAAAAATTAAAAGATGGGTGTTTAGACTTTACTCACTGTAGATAGGTACTAAAGTGTCCCCTGATGCCTCATTCATGAACACAAGTTTTTAGTTGTATGTATAAGTTTAAAAAGATAGAATCAGGATGGTGAGATGACTCAGAGGTTAGCAGCCCTCTGCTCTTCCAGAGTACCCAAGTTCAGTTCTCAGTACTCACATATGGTGGCTCACAACCACCTGTAACTCCATTTCCAGGGTTTGTGACATCGTCTTCTGGACTCTTTGGGCACAAACACACATGTGGTATAAATACACACACATACACTAATAAAATAAGTAAATCTTATTTTAAAGATTTTTTTAAATAAAAGATAATAAAAACAAGTAAATCTTTTAAAATTCTTAAATATGCTCAATTGAAAATTAAAAATTCTTAGATGAAAGAAAAAAGAAAAATCACTCAGTTGATTTTCACCTTCTTGAGCTAAAGCAGTACCCAACATGACTGGTGAGCTGGCCTTCCCTGAAGACACGAACTAGGAGAACATGAGCAATGAAAGGTGCAGGGCTGACTCTCCAAAGTGCTCCCTGGGAAGGATAGCCAGCATTGCCCTGAGATGTGAACTCAAATGCTCTGCCTACGCATTCTTGCCATTCACCACAAGCTCTTTCTCTTCACTACGGATATTTAATGGATGCCTCCTTTTTTCCTTCCCACTTCTTGCTTGCTTGCAAGTGACTAAAAACCATCACCAGATTGGGCATTAGCCTCCATTTTTCAACCCAGCTTTCTTTATGCATCACAGCCTGAATGAGTTCATGTGACAATGCACAGCAACAGAACAAAAGGGTCTTTCCATTTGAGACCATGGGACTCTGGGTCATCACTTCTTACTGCCCTTAACTATCCCCATAAATGGTTTTCAGTCTTTCTACTGTGCCTTACTAATTTACCCACTCTTCATCAGTGGGTGTTAGTTATTGCCATTTTATTTTTTAAAAAGCCAACATGTCATATTCATCCCTAAATGCACTAGCAGTTTCAGTATTGCATTGTTTTTAGGACATTAGGGACAGTGGATAAATACATTACACCAGGGTTCCTGGAAGGAATATGCCAAACATTGAGGCTGGAGTCACTCACCTTCATATTTGTTTTGGTTTTCCTGTTTGTTTTGTTTTAGGCAATAAGTACATATTAACTTTTTTAAAAAAATTTTCATTGCTGTGCATCAGTGGCACACGCCTTTAATCCCAGCACTTGGGAGGCAGAGGCAGGCGGATCTCTGTGAGTTTGAGGCCAGAGTGGTCTCCAGAGCAAGTGCCAGGATAGGCTCCAAAGCTACACAGAGAAACCCTGTCTCGAAAAACCAAAAAAAAAAAAATTTTTTTTTCATTAAAAAAGCAATAACATTGGATAGGCTAGAAAGATGGCTTAACAGTTCAGATCACTTGCTGCTCTTCCAGAGGAACTGTGTTCAATTCCTAGCACCCATGTTGGACCAATCTCGACCACCTATAACTCCAGTTCTGGTAGATCTGACATTACCTGAATACACATAGCATGTACTCATAGAGGCAAACAGACATGCACATAAATAAAAATAAATCCTAAAAAGCCAGGCAACATGATAAACCCATATAAACCAAAGTCTATAATTTTCAAAACTAAATATCTAATCGAAAGATCAATCCCTTACTGAATGGATCTGCATTTAGTTAGCTTTTTACCTAAGGGGGAGAATACTATAAGTCCCTTGTCAACCATATTTGCCAAAAAGGACCAATAGTAGAACACCAAGGTGTATACTTTATTCACTCCAAGGTGCCTTCAAGTATAAGTTCTATCATTGCTCTCTGTGGGTCACTAAGAATAAGGAACTGCTGAACCAGCTCCATGACTGGCAGGCATGACATCCTGTCCAGGTGCCAGAATGTGAAGGCCATTTGCATCTTAGGCCTGAGAAACAAGAGTGTGATTCCCTCCCTCACCATTGACTTCCCTACCCATCTACTGAGCCTGAGATACTCAAAGCACTGTTTGGAACTGAAAGAACATTGAAGAGATGCCATAGAATGACCCCTCTCCCTTTATAAAGACAGGCACAAAACTTTGTAATGAACGGTGCCTTCAAGCTAGACTGGAAGTGTGAGGAGATGCTGCTGTAGCAGAAGCTAACTCAGGTCCTGTTTTCAGGGGGGATGCTGGGGGGTTTATGGAAGGTTTTCTTATCTTTGCCCTTGAATCTGAGCATGCTTCTCCAGAGAGACAGACACTGTATCCAGCAGAGGCCTGCAATGCCCCTGAGCTCAGCACTGCCCCCTTTCTGTACACCTCTTGTGGGAGCCAATATAGACTGCACTCCAATTTGGGCTCCAGAAATGAGGGGAAGAAAATACAGATTTTTCAGTGTCTTCTGAGGAATTTGTCACAAAACGGATTGCCTCTGATACTGAAATCAAGTGCAAAAGTTTGAAAGAGAAGTAAGTCATTCAAAGTGTGGAGGGAAAAAAATTAACCTTAAATAGCCATGACATTGGACCCAGAAGTTCAAAAGACAGGACTTTACCCTTCATTTTCCTGTGTTTTGTGTGATGGTTTTCTTTTCCTTCTGGCAACTACAGGAAAGTCCTTGGAAGGACAAGTGAGAGGATAAAAGTCTCTCTCTCTCTCTCTCTCTCTCTCTCTCTCTCTCTCTCTCTCATGTCAAATAATCAAATAATGTGAAATGAATTTAAAACAAGTAGTGACTAGATAAGAAAAGCAAAAATACACATTGCAAACTTAAACACAAACAGAGGAAAGCAGGAAGGGAGAGTGACAGCTGGGAGGCAGCCAGGATGCAGTCAGGAAGGTAAACAGCCCAAAGTACAAACTCAAACTAAATGTCTACGTTTAAAGCGATGACTCACCTCGAGGAGGTGAGCACACTCAAAAACATATTCAGATGACACAATGCTAACTGGGATTTTATGGATGTCCCCCTATTCCCTTAGTTTTCTACTCCATGGCACCAACACTGTTACACATTTAACACACTGTTGCTGGATTCTCTGCTCATAAGCATGTGACAGTATGGTGCATATCAACATTTAAATACACGAACAGCCATCTTCCCCTTGAGCTTCCTTTTGTGTGACTTTCTCCTCCTCTGTTCAGGATTATTGCAGAGAGAAGGGAGGAGGGTGTTCAGTTGGTGGAGCAGGATCCCAAACAGGATTTTTGAATACCTAATAATATAAAAGTTAGAAAAAGTGAGGCTGGGTTTGCCAGGGTATGCAGTAAGTATGTCTTTACGGAAATGAGTGATTAGCATGTGTTAATGAAACACTTTAAATAAAGGAAACTTGGTTCATTTTTTAAAGAACTGCAACCTAACTTAAAAAGAATGTCTAATATTTCTCAACATTAAAATTGCATAAGTAACCAATCTGATTTTGTAATTCTAAACATAATACCCTGGACCAAATAGGAAGAAGACACACGGGCATTCCAGAAGAGAAAACCATCAGACACCTGACAACACGTCTCCTTAGAGCCACACTCATTGGAAAGCACTCTGTCTGCCAGTTTAGATCCATCCCACAGAAGAACAGATCCTGGGATTGTGGAGGGTACAGCTGCTCACCATACAATGCTCCTGGAAGTCTCCAGTGTTTTTTTTTTTTTTTTTTTTTTTTGAGTTTCATCTCAGACCTCATAAGATAACAGAGCAAGACCACAGGCTGGTAGAGCAGAGCCCACGGGTGCTGCTCAGGGGTCAGGTGTCCACTAACCACAGATGCTGTCATAGAAACCCATAGCTGTGGTTTGGGGAAGGATGTGAGAACTTGCTACAAGACCCAAACTCAAATTCCACTGCTCTGCACTACCTGGGAGAGTCTCATGCAGCTTGTAGACAGTTCTCATCTCACTTTGCTCCCGAGGGCGAGTTTCCCTAGCCAGACAGCCCTTCTCAATTAGAGGAGCAGGCACAGCAGCTCCGAATCTCTTAGAAGCAGACATTGGTCCTCTGATCCCATCAAAGACCAGACTAAAGAAACTGTGTCCAGTCTCCCAGCAACTGGAGCTTGATTCTGGATGTTCCGCCGGCCAGGTGGAGGAAATTCATCTCCCTCACTCCCACGGCCAGACTCTGCTTCAAAAGGGAAAGAGTTGAAGGGGAGTCTGAAAATTTGAACACTTAACCCAAAGAAACAAGGAAACAGACAGTTTTACTAAATCCCTTGCCTGACTCCAATTTAATGGACATGGATGAAGGACCATAGGAAGAGCAGATGAAAGACTAGGAAATGTTGATTTCTTTTTCTTTGCAGAACTGAGTATAACTGAGTAAATATGCACAGCCCACCCTTTTAAAAAATAATCAGAAAACAACTATAAATGGATTAAAACTTTTATGTGAGAGACCAAACCTATGCACTAAGCCAAAAACATAAATCTATATTTATGCTATCTGAAAAATAATTCTTTAAAACAAAACAGAAATAAATTTAGATTAGACGAATGTCTATTTAAAACAAACAGGAAAATGTTTTTAAAGATACAAGATAAATTAACTTCTACTGAAAAGGGGAGAGATTCAAATGAGGAGTTACTATCACTAAGCTATTTAGAATACATGGCAAATCCTCCAGATAAGTAAGCTGTTTTCTGTTTATATTCACAACTGTGGGTAGCTCCATGGTAGAGCATATATGTATCTGTAGCACTGCAAAACAAAGAATTCAATATGAAATATAATGACTTGATTTGAGTGTGTGTGTGTGTGTGTGTGTGTGTGTGTGTGTGTGTGTGTGTACGCGCAAAAAAGTCAGAAGGCGTAATCAGATGTTGGACTTCATGCAACCTGGCCACTTTTAGAGACAGCCACATGTCCAAAGCTGACTGCCACTGAACCACTAGGATAGGCCATGCCCCACCCTCAGCATCAGGGTTGAAATCACACATCTCCATATCCAGCTTTTCTCACATCCGTATCCTTGTACTTGCAAGGCAAATAGTTTACCAACTTCAATGACTCCCCAGCCCCTTGTCTTTCCTTTTTTGGAAAATTAAACAAGCCAAAACCTTTCCCAAGTGTGTTTCTTCCCTCACAGTGGTGTACCCAGAAATGCTCTCATTATATCCATATTTTGTCTCCAGTAAGCTCAGTCTCAAATGTGACAGTACTTTCTCAGAAGGTAAGTGAATGGTTTTCCCTTGGACAGGTGAAACAATTGGCCATTCGCTAGCCTGAGGGTCATTGGCTAGCCTGGAGAAAGAGACAGCCCTGAAGTATTGGCTTACCTCACCTTGATCCTTCCTGGGAAGTTTTCCCTTCCATCTGATGGGTGTTCTATAGAGCTTTCAGGGTCCTGCCTCCATGTAGGTTCAAGAATAGACCCACATCACCTTGGATATGAGGCACCTCATCTCATCTGTGGCACCTGTCTGGCAGTCTACAACATAAAGAACGGCTTCCCTCCTTCAACTGAGTGAGGAGTCATACAACTGCAGGCAGAGAGAATCCTTGGTCCCAATACACAGTGCAGAGGTAAGCAGACTAACTCAAGACAGGTGTTTGATTCCAGCATTCAGTAGGCTGAGGCAGGAGGATGGTTGCAACTTTGAGTCTATCCTAGACTACATAGTGAATACTGGTTTATCCTGATCTACCTGGCTGGGTTTGTGCCTCAAAAAGGAAAAAAAAAAAAAAACTAATGAATGAATAAAACAAAAAGAAATGAAAGATAGTGCTTATATGTAAAGGACAAATTTCCTGTAATTAGGAATAGAGGACTTGGAAAGATGCAAGCCTTTTCCTATAGGAAATAAGACTTGAAACAGACGAGAAAAGACTTTAGCTTCGTGACTGGTAAGAATCAATGGATTCACTCAGTTCCTATTCCGTTAGAAAGATAACTATCAGTTCATGTAACTCTAATCAATTCCCCAGGTGTAGGGGGGTATAAGAGTTATTACAGAGAATTGGAGTTTGGAGGGAAGACAAAATATTTTAATTAATTTTGACACATTCAGGTTAGGAATGTGGTTCAGCTGGTAGAGTATACAAAGCCCAAAGTTTAATCCCTAGCACTGAACAAACTGGTCACAGTGGCACATGCCTACAATCCCAGGATTCAGGTAAAGAGAGCATAAGAATTTCAAGGTCATCCTACACAGTAGGTTACACAGTAAGTTCAAGACCAGCCTGGGAAACATGAAACCTTCTCTATTAATTTTGACACTGTTTCAAAAAAGATAACTTTATAAGGTGTACAATTTTTAAGGTAAGGGAATTGGAAAACCCAGTGAAGGAAAATAAAAATAAGATAAAGGCTGGAGAGATGGAGGACCCTGGTTCAGTTCCCAGCACCTACCCAGTGGCTCACGAAGACTCAAGTCCCAGAGGATCTGATGCCCTCTTCTGGCCTCTGCAGGCATTGCACACATTTGGTGCACTGATATACATGCAGGCAAACACATACATAAAATACGTAAATCTTACAAAAATAAAAATGAAACAAAAGACAAGACTAGAATTACAATAGCAAGTCAAAAACAATTAAAGGGAACTAAGGAATATGACTTTGCTTTTGTAGAAAACATATTGAAATAAAGTCACAGTATTTGTGGACCTCTGAATTCACTGGAGCAGCTTTGGGCAGGCACTTCCTCCTTCCTTTGGATCTGACCAGCATATGGCTGTTGCTAACTGCTGCAGGTGGCTGTTTCTAATTTATAAACAATGGTTGAGGGTGAACATTTTCCTCTCCATTTACTGACAAGATCATACACAGCAAAAAGGTGTCTCAGGAAAGGGCTCATCACATGTGGGCTCGCTCAGTCACTTTATCAATATCTGAGCACTATCATCTAGGATTCAATAACTTTTCTAAGAAATCCAGGGACCAATGAGGAAGAAGTGTTGAACCTGAAATCTCGTCCAATAGCCATGAGGTTGCAACCAGAGGTTGGGATACCTTGAAAATGTGTCAGAAAGGGTCAAAGGACAAAAGAACAGAAAGCTGCCTGGGATTCAGAAGAGTAGTGGTGGAGGTAGTGCCCTGTGTGTAGGACACACACGGTCTTCACAATTGCCACAAACATGTTCCTCCTCCATGTGATTGAAATACATCCACACATGCGCTACTGCCCAAGTCTTAACAAAAGCAGGGGAGATTGCCACAGGATGTGTTGCCCCAAAAAGGAATTCAAAATGCTGTATCTAGGTTAGGTGATGACTTCATTTTCAGCAGAGAAAACCAGAACAGTGGGAGAATCGTGTTCATCTTTTCATCCATACTCTCTCTTGTGTTGATTCAAGCTTCTCCGAGAGCTATTTCAAGAACCACTTTCACACGTTCACTGATTTTGTTTCTTTTTTTAAGCCTTATGGAAGCGAAATCCAAGCTGTCGACTGCAGCCATGGAGATAAACAGAGATCTAAAAGCCATCATTTTGAAGTTGTCTTTGCTTTTAACTATTCTTAACAGGGTGAAGCTAGCCAGGCTACATCAGAGAACCACCTGGGGAGCTTTTCAGAAACCCTACATGCTCAGGACACATCGAAGGCCAATTAACCTGGATCTTACCAGGTAGACACTAACAAGGGCTGCTTCCTGGTGGGAACATTGTCCTGGGCCCCAGATTTAACAGCATTTTTTTTTAGGTCATCATTCTAAGCCATTATATTAGACTAGCTTTTACTTGTTTTTTCAAACATTTACTTTAATCTTCACTACGTGCTGTGTGGTGGGTTTCATTCTTCCTGTTTTACAAATAAGATTAAGGTTCAAATGTACTTCCCAAGGGCAGTCTCTAGTGTACGATCCATTGATCAGAATCCTAGGGCAAGCTAGAAAACTCCAAAGCAGACACTTCACCAGCTTCCACACAGTGGCTTTAATTCTCATGACAAAATTTCTGTAGGTTGGGGCCAGACACATGGCTTAGTGGTTAAGAGCACTGGGGTTTGGCTTGGCATCCAGCACGAATACAATAGCTCACAACCATCTTTAACTCCAATTCCCAGGATGTGATGCCCTCTTTTGGCCTCTGCAAGTACTGTATTGTGTGGGACACACCCATAATCATAAAATAAATAGTAAATTTTTTTTAAGCTGTAGAAAAGAGACGCCATGACCAAAGCAACTCTTATAGAGGAAGGCATTTGAGTGGGGTTAGCTTACAGTTCAGAGGCTATTATCATCATGATGGGAAGCATGGCGGGACACAGGCAGACATGGTCTTGGGGAGGTAGAAAATTCTTAGAGTTCTGTATTGCAATCCTCACGCAGCAGGAATCCTCGCCCCTGCAACTCTGCATCTCCTTTACAACCAGAAGGATCTTTCTGTGGTAGAACTAAGATCATGAGGTGTCTGTTCAGAATATTATTAAGGTTTTTCCATTGTACTGGAGTTAAACCACTTCTGTGGTATTCCATGTCCTTAATAGTCTAATTGATTTTCAACTTCATAAATAATACTTTCTAAAACATGAGGGCACTTGTGAGTGCTGGACATGGAAACCCCTTGTTTTGCCATGTCCTTGCATTTGCTGTGGCTGCATTACTGGCTTGAGCTTCTGAAACCTCAAAGCCTAACCCGAGTGACATGCTTCCTCCAACAAGGCCCCACCTACCTCAACCAAACCACACCTCTAGTAATGCTATTCTCTGAGTCTATGGAGTTTGTTTTTATTCAAACCACACTAACCAAGGCCAAACACATATGTGAGGATATGCACAGATGTAGGACTGTGCATAAGCCCTGCTAAGACCTACAGCAATCTTAAACTCCTGTGCCTGACCAACACTAGGGCTTCAAAGAAATGAGTAAAGAGACTAAGGCAGAGTTGTAGAGTGTGTGATTAGATGTGAAAGTGCTCCACAAAGCTCTTGGTGAATACAAGGAGATTCATGGATTCCATAAACTTAATGGAATCTCTGTTCAGGTATGACATGGTCACTAAGCTAACTAAGCAGATTTCAGGTGCCTTATGTGGCCCAAATGTAAACTTTATATAATTGATTCAGATAAGTCATTGAAAAGCATCAGCAGTAACAGAAGCAATGACAACAGAAGGGAGAACAATATATTGCAAATAATATGTTTATCATTATACAATCTAAAATGTCCAGTTTTCAATGAAAAATAAGAACTATTCAGAGAAACAAGCCATACATAGGAAAAATATTTTCTGTGAAAGCCAGATGTTCAACATACAAAACAAAGACTTTAATTATTTAAAAAATGTTCAAAACTAGAGAACACCAAAAGCATGATCTATGAAAGAAATAATTTATGAGTCAAACTTCATTAAAAATACATATTTCTGGTCTGGGGAGAATGGGAAATGCACTTGCCATGCAAGCTTAACTACTGGAGTTTGGAGCCCCAGAACTTACAAGGAGCCAAATGCAGCCATGCTGACATCAATAACCCCAACCCACCTATGGAAGGCAGACAGGAGTCCCTCCCGGGACCTGGAGAGCAGCTAGCCTGGCTAGTGCAGGGTTAAAGAAAACCTGTCTCAAAAAAGGTGGAAAGATAAGAACGGGTACCTAAAGGTTGTCCTCTCATCATGCTGTGGCATGCATAGTATATGTCCATACTCATCCACATCAGCAAGCACACACACACACACACACACACACACACACACACACACACACACACACACACACACACCATGATGTTTTTGCTCTGTGAGAGGACAAAAAACAAGAGCTGAAATTTCAACAGAGTTTTAATCACAATTCCCTAATTTCCAAGGATATTGAAAACTTTAAGATATTTCTTAGCACTGTTCTCATTTCTTCTTTTGAGAACCCTCTGTCCAGATTCATACCACACATTTTGTTTGGTTGGTTTTGGTTTTTCGAGACAGGGTTTGTCTGTATAACCCTGGCTGTCCTGGAACTCACTTTGTCACTGTCAAACACAAGAGATTTGCAACACAGAAAGTGGCTATTCATATCATCTGTAGGCTTCAGTTGATGATTCTCTAGCATCATGGCAGCATCCTCTGTAGCAAACACACTAATGCATAATGGCTGGTCTCAAACTCAGAGATCTGCCGGCCTCTGTCTCCAGAGTGCTGGCAAAGATTCACTGTGTGGGCTTTCCCTTTACTCGCTGGATTGTTTCCTTTGCTGGACAGAAGCTTTTTCTTTTTTGAGGTCTGATTTGTTAATTTTACTTAATTCCTGAGCAAATGGAGTCCCATTCAGAAATTTTTTCCTATGCTCATATCATGTACTTCCTGTGTTTTCATCTAGAAGTTTGAGCATTTCTGGTTTCATTTTGAGGTCTTTGGTCCATGGGTACAAATTATGTAAATACAGTATTGATGAATGAAATTATTTTTAAAATAATTTAAATTTTAAAAACTGAGAACTACTTAACCTTATATGCTACTAGGAGAGTACAATTAAAACTATAATGAGGTACCACTTCATATTCATCATAGGGACCCAAGTTCAAAACACTGGTAATAGCTAATCCCTGTGATAACATAGAGGTTGGGCATGTTAATTTGTGACTAGTGGGAATACAACATGGTAAAGACATTTTTTGGAAGATTGTAATTTGATATAGCACTAAAGCTTCTTCTATCACATAGGCCAGCAGCAATTCTTGGCATGTCTGTAGGTGTTGGAAAGTTACGCTCCCACAGAGAACCTGTGCACTTATGTTTTAGTAGCTTTATTTATAACTCTCAAGATTTCAGATATACCATGACTAGATTAATATCCAAAAGCCCATGGCACATTCATGCAATAGAATATTGTTCAGCAGTGAAAAGACACAAGCTATTGAGCCATAAAAAAAGCAAGAAGAAAATGCAAGTAGATGACAGAAAGGCCAATACGAAAGGAGAAATTGGTGTGTGACTCCTCCTACATAATATTCTGGGAAAGGCAAAACAATAGAGATGATAAAGGATCAGTGGTTTCTAGAACCCCAGAGAAAGGGAAAGGTGAACAAAGGCAGCAGAATTCAGAGCACTAAACTATTCTGTGTGAGACACATGCCACTGTGCATCTATCAAACACATGGGATTTGTAACACAGAAAGTGAAGTCTCGTACTCTACAGGCTACAGTTGACAATACTCAAGCAGCATGGCAGCATCCTTTGCAGCAAACACTAATGAGCAATGTCACAGCAGGGAAATAGGAGAAGTGGAACACTTTCCACACATTTTTCCATGAAAAATAATTAAAAAAATTCATTTGTTCAAATGAACAATCCAAATAACTCTAGTGGGACCATGCCTAGAGAACTTATCCATGAGTGCAACATCTCTCACCAAGTGAAGAGTAGCCATCAAGAGTCACAAGTCACCAAAGTGCAAGTAGAAAGCAAACCAAATGGTTTGACTTTGAGAATATAATAACTGAAATGAAAAATGTCAGTAAGCAGACCAGAGAACTAGCAAATATGGAAATAGGGAACATGGGCATCTTGTGATCTCCCAGTCTAAGGGTCAGAAAGGAAAGATGTGGTGATATATTATTTATGATTTATTAAAGATTGCCTGAGGATTTAGAAAGCAAAGTCAGCCACAAGCTATAGAAGCCAGGCAGTGGTGGTACACACCTTTAATCTCAGGGCTCAAGATTAAGAGGTAGACAGAACTGTTGGTTCAAGGCCACCATGGCCTACACAAGAGTAGAGATTAACAGAGCTCATGCCATTGATCCCAGCACTGGGGGTCACACACCTTTAACCCCAGCATTAGGAAAGTATATAAGACAGGAGCAGGGCCTCAAAGCTGACATTCAGTCCCAGGCATTCATTCTCCAGCCATATTATGGATAGGAAGACACTGAAGTCTCAGGATTCTCCAGCCACATTGAAAAGAGCATAGCAATTTTAGTTTGAGGAGCAAGGATCATTTTTCAGTAGAGGTGAGAGCTGGTGACTGGCTGCTTTGCTCTTCTGATCTTCAGCTTGAAGCTTGAACCCCAATATCTGCCTTTGGGTCTTTTCTTTTTTGTGCTGCAGAAAGAAAGTGAAAATTCATGGGCAAAGCTTCACAGACTTCTAGGGACTGGGAAATGCACTAAGTTACACAACTGGCATCCTGGAGGGAAGAAGGAAGGCAAAGAAAAAATCTCTTAGAAGGGGGGATGAAAAATACTGAACTAGCTTTCTGGTGCCCTACTCAGAGCCTCCTGAGGCCTGGGGACTGTGCACAGGGGAACCGTCCCAGTGGACCAGCCCATCCAGAGTCTGCCAGCATCAAGGTGCTAGTCCCATCTCCACCCATGTAGAAGGTGAGCATGGGCCTGTTTCCAGCCCACCTTCCAGTGCCCTGCTCAGAGCCTCCTGAGGCATGGGGTCTGTGCAAGGGGGGGTCTGTGCAAGGGGGAACCCGTCCAGGTGGAACAGCCCATTAAGAGTCTGCCAATGTCGAAGTACTAGTCCTGCCTTCACCCATGGGAAGAGGAGAGCCATTGGAGTATTGGAACTGCTTGTACCCACGGAAAGAGAACCTTGGTCCTGTACCCACCAGGAGAGAGAGAGAACTGACCAGTACCTACCAGAAGAAGGGATGGAAAGACGACAGTATAAGAACACAGTCAACAACAGAAAGATCAATATGAAGCCACCAGAGTCTAAAGACTCCATACCAGCAAGACCTGAACTCCCCAAAACAGATGAAACAGAAGAGAATGACCTTAAAAACAATTTCATGAAGATAATAGAGACCCTCAAAGAGGGAATGAGAAAATCCCTTAAAGAAATGGAAGAAAAAACAAGCAAAAAAAAATCAAGAAATAAAGGAAAAGATAAACCCAAATTGCAAGGAACAACTCCAGCAGTGCAAGGTTTGAGAGCTGAAATAGAGACAATAAAAAAAGTCTGAGGGAATGCTGGAATTAGAAAAGCTGGGTAAACGATCAGGAACAAAACTTAAGTCCAAATGGATCAAAGACCTCAACATAAATCCAGTTACACTGCACCTCTTAGAAGAGAAAGTGGGAGGTACCCTTCAATAAATTGGTACAGGAGACCACTTTCTGAACATAACACCAGTAGCACAGACACTGAGATTGACAATTAATAAATGGGACCTCCTGAAACTGAGAAGCTTCTGTAAGGCAAAGGACACAGTCAACAAAACAAAACAGCCCACAGACTGGGAAAAGATCTTCACCAAATCCACATCTGACAGAGGGCTGATTTAAAAAAATATAGAAAGAACTCAAGAAGCTAGTCATCAAAACACCAAATAATTCAATTAAAAAGTGGAATACAGAACTAAATAGAGAATTCTAAATAGAAGAATCTAAAATGGCTGAAAAACACTTAAGAAATTGCTGAGCATCCTTAGCCATCAGGGAAATACAAATCAAAATAACTCTGAGATATCATCTTACTCCTGGCAGAATGGCTAAAATAAAAAGCACCAAGTCTATTCTGGACAGGATGTGGAGAAAGGGGAACACTCCTCCATTGCTGGTGGGAGTGCCAATTCATACATCCACTTTGGAAATCAGTATGATGGTTCCTCAGGAAAATGGGAATCAGCCTACCACAAAATTCAGCAATTCCACTCTTAGGTATATACCCAAAAGATGCATATTCATACAACAAGGACATCTGTTCAACAATGTTCATAGCAGCATTATTTGTAATATCTAGAACCTGGAAGCAACCTAGACGTCCCTCAACTGAAGAATGGATGGAGAAAATGAGGTACATTTGCATAATGCAGTACTACTTAGTGGGGGGAAAAAACAATGGAATCTTGAAACTCACAGTCAAATGGATGAAACTAGAAGAAACCATCCTGAGTGAGGTAACCCAGTCACAAAAAGACAAATATGGTATATACTCACTCATTTATGGATTTTAGACATAGAACAAAGGATTACCAGCCTACAATCCACACCACCAGAGAAACTAGGAAACAATGAGGACCCTAGGAGAGACATACATGGTCCCCGGGAGAAGGGGGAAAGGGACAAGAGCTCCATAACAAATTGGGAGCATGGAGGGAGGAAAGAGGGAGTTGGGAGAAAGAGAAGGGAGAAGAGGAGGGGAGATGAGGATATGAGGGAGCAGGAAAATTGAGTCAGGGGAAGAATAGAGGAGAGCAAGAAAAGAGACACCATAATAGAGGGAGCCATTATAGGTTTAAAGAGAAATCTGGCACTAGGGAAATGTCTAGAGATCTACAAGGGTGACCCCAACTAACAATCTAAGCAATAGTGGAGAGGCTACCTTAAATGCCCTTCTCCAATAATGAGATTGATGACCACCTTATATGCCATCCTAGAGTCTTCATCCAGTAGTTGATGGAAGCAGAAGCAGACACTCACAGCTAAACACTGAGCTGAACTCCTGGAATCCAGTTGCAGAGAGGGAGGAGTAATGAGCAAAGGGGTCAAGACCAGGCTGGAGAAACCCACAGAAACAGCTGACTTGAACAAGGGGAGCTCATGGACCCCAGATCAATAGCTGGGAAATCAGCATAAAATTGATCCAGACCCCCTGAACATAGGTGTCAGTTAGGAGGCCTTGGCAATCTATGGGGGCCTCTGGTAGTGGATCAGCATTTATTCTAGCATATGAATGGACTTTGGGAGCCCATTCCACATAGAGGGATACTCTCTCAACCTAGACACATGGGGGAGGGCCTGGACCCTGCTCCAAATGATATGACAGACAGACTTTGAAGATTCCCCCAATGGAAGGCCTCACCCTCCCTGGGGTACAGAAAGAGCATTGGATAGGGGTTCTTCGGTGGGGGGCAGGGTAGGAGGGGAGGGAGAAGGAACTGGAATTGACATGTAAAACAAGCTTCTTTCTATTTTAAATTAAAAAAAGAAAAAGAAAAAATGCTTAGCTAGACATTGAAGATACTCCTGATATGCCCAGACAGGGTGATTTTAAAGAGGCCTATATTCATCTACTTTATAATAAAACTGTCAACAAAGACAAACATGTTTTTAATTTTTATTTATTTGTATATGTGTTTGGAGACAGGGTCTTATGTATACCAAGATGTCCTCTTCAAACTCGCTATGTAGCCATAGATGACCTGGAATATCTGATCCTCATTCCTCTACCTCCCAGCCACTGAGATTAAAAGCATAAGCAACCAATCCTGGTTTCTGGGGTGCTGTGGATCAAACCCAGGCCTCTGTACATGCTAGACAAACATTCTATCAACTGAGTGTTGCCCCACCTGGCCAACCGAGCTTAGAGACAATGATATTCTTGAAAGTAGCATGGAATGCACAGTATAAGAGCCATCCATAGTGAGATTAGCTGTCAAGGCACACAACCATAATCCTAACACTGAGAGGGCTGAGGCAGGAAGATCATGGCCACTTCAAGGCTAGCCCATATGTAGAAAATTCCAGGCTAGTCTGAGGTAGAGTGAGACTTTGTCTCAAAACAAAACCAAACAAAAATTCTAGGAACCAATTTCTCATCATAAAACAAAACAAAACAAACAAAATCCCAAATCTATGTAAGGCTGAAAACAGAAAGATAGCACATTTATTTAAAATGCTAAAAGAAATAAGGATGAAGCCTGCAGATGTGCATGTTCAATAAATGCAAAACTACAATGAGTTACCACTTCATATCCACTGTCATTATATATATATATATATATATATATATATATATATATATATATATATATTAATGGATGGTAGTTTGGAGAAGAAACATTGGAGACATCACACATTGATGCTAGAAGTATAAAATAATTCAGTTTATTCAAAAATAGTTTACAGGATTTCAAGGGACTAAACATAGAGTTACCATGTGGTCTAGCAATCCTAACAGATATATGAAGGGATATAAACACATAGGTGCACAAAATTCACATACAAATAGTAGTAACATAATTGTTTCTAAAAGAAAGATGGAAGCAACCTACATAGCCACTGCCTGATGATTAAAGACATTCTAAAACCTCATCTGCCTTTTTTTTTTTTTTTTGCCTTAAAGGAGAGAGCTACCAGACTACCAGTTGGGCAGCGGTGGCGCATGCCTTTAATCCCAGCACTTGGGAGGCAGAGGCAAGCGGATCTCTGTGAATTTGAGGCCAGCATGGTCTACTGAGTGAGTACTAGGACAGGCTCCACAGCTATAGAGAGAAGCCCTGCCTTGAAAAACAAAAAACAAACAAACAAAAAAAAAAGAGGGGGGAAACTTTCTATAGTGTCTCTAAATGAACATAAAAATACTGTGAGGAAAACAAGCCACACATTGAGTTCCATCTAAGTAAGGCCCAAAGGCAGGCAAAGCTGTCTTCTTCAGGGACACTATTCAGGTGGGAAAACATAACAAAAACAATTTTTTAACAACTTTAAAAGTCAGATAATTGCTCCTTGGAGGCAGTGGGGGTGGTGGTGGTAAAGAATCATGCTTTAGACTGAAGTGTTGGTGAGAAGGGATATGGATGTCTGAGGTTCTGGTGATGGCTCCTGTTTTATGTGAATGGTGGCAATCCTGTTGTTCATTTTATAGTAATTCAAAATGTTTCACAAGTGTGCAATGTGCATTTTGAATTGTATGTTATATGTCACAATAAACACTGATTCACTAGTGAAAAAGATCCATGAGTTACTGACATTTTGGTGGCTTACAACTGTCTGTCATTCTCAGCAACATCATCACTAACTTTTTGTGGGGGGGGGCGGATTTTCCTTCTATAATTTTATTAACTTCAGATGTATTTGTAAATGCATGGATACTGAGCCAGGAATCTGAGATTTTTACTATGGAGTTCAAATATAGTAATTTTTTTATAAGTTCCAAAGGACTCATTTCAACCAAATGTTCCAGTTTTCCAAGCCCCTTTTGAATTCTGAGTCTGTCCTTGTTTATTTGGAAGTTGACCTTAGTTCCTGAAAAATCAGTCCCACCTTTCTTCTCAGGCAGCTTCACTGTGGCCTCTCGGCAAGCCCAGGCTTGTACAAGAGTTTGCTTTGGTCCTTTCTCTTGGCTTTCTATTGGTTGAGCAAGACCCTGCTGAGAGTCCATGACAGAAGGGATTCCAGTTCCCTGAGCACCCAGTGGCCTAATCTTGTCAGATAGCCTCTACTCTACAATTTATTCTTAAAACCAGCACACATGTCACCATACTGTCAACATCTAAAAATTAAAAACATGGCTCTCATAAAAATAGAGATGGAACATCTGTCAAGTATTTATTCAAGCCATCAATTAATAAGAGACCAGTAGGACTCTGAAATTGATTTTTTAAAAATCAAGGAATAAACATTGCTGGAACAAGTAAGTTTAAAAATACTGAGGAATAGTCTGAAACTAAGTAGAGGCCCAGTTGGGTGGGGTGGGATCAAACAGTAACTGTTGGGATTATCTTTTTTACTAGGCATACATTATCAAATTAAAATGTAACTTCATAATATGGGAGTTCAACTCAAATGTCAACAAAGTCAAAATCAGGTTTTTTGCCAAATAGTGAATTAATCCTTAGGGGAAAGATTATAAAGCAATGTTCCCATGCAATACCAAAAGGTCACGGGGTCATCCTGTGGATGAATTTCCAGATGTAGGATTGTTCTAACAACACACAGGCTGAAGTCCATCTAATTAACAAAGACTAGCTGTGAGTGGAAAGTCTAAAGAATACAGAAGTTGTTCAGTCCACAAGGCTGCATGTTTCAGCTGGTCTTCAGTATGTACTGGAATCTCAGAGAAGTCGGCTGTAATGCTAGTGAAGGAATGGACTTGCTAGGAAAGTGAAAGCAAGCATGTCCTTATATAGACTTCCTTACATATGGCCCAGATGTGTTTCTTAAAGGTATGTCTTCCTAACTCAAAAGTCTAGATCATAAATGGATCTTCTTACTTCAAATTAAGCAAACAATCCTTCACAGGTGTGTTCTCAACTTTGGGGTTTTAGTTCCAGATGTAGTCAAGTTGACCACAGAGAATAGCATCACAGGAGGCCAACTGAGCTCTGTTTCATAAAAAGATAGCTCATGAGTCAGTTCTCTTTTGCTTAAAGCCATTGATATCTTGCAGGATATAAGAAATTTCTCATCTCCAAATGTTCCTGGATAGAGCACATGCCAGTCAGTCTCTTCCAGTTCTATTTATGTGATTGCTGTAGGTGCACAAGTTCATTTTTCTTAAAATGGAGCCAAGTTCTGTGGCCATACAGGGTTAAGATAATCAAGGACAGTTTTGCCACAGTTTCCCATTGACTAGTTGGGAGCCTGCAACATTGTCTAGGGAAGGTGGCATGAGACCCCGTTTCTTCCCATCATATGTGTAGGCATCTGGATCCCCAGTCCTTGGTGGGAGGCTAGAGAGTTATGATAGCATAGATTGCAGTGTCCCGGGATTGTCAGTAATACTGCAGAGGCCATCCATGGAATCAAGAGCAAGCTGATGGCAGAGGAATTTTTAAAAAGGGTCTGCCAGCAGCGGTGCCACAGCAGAATGGGTTGCTACACCACAGGGTTTCTATTTTTTCTTGTGCATCATGCTGCCATCTTTAGAATTACTGCTTATCAACTCTGTTTGTGGCTACATCACTCCTACCCACAAATTTCTGAATGACTGCATTGTTGGAGGCCATGAGAGTTACAGCAGATGACAATTAGAGTTCAGATGTCAACCCACCAGAGGAGTGATTCTCTGATGGAGGTTAATCATGGCCTACAGGACCATGAATTCTGGAAACTGTTATTCACTTTTGCTAAAGCAACTTGGTGTCTCCCCAATATTTGCATTGTAGTGTGTAATCTCATGTGATGTGTAGATGTAGTCATGATTACATCTCAAGCCTATGGGCACATATATCTGTGGTTAGTCAGGAAGATTGCTTCTCATTAACTCTCATGATTTCAATATATGGAAAATATACTAGACAATGCTTCATAACTATGTTTATTGTCTCAGGAGGACTATAGACACTAAAAAGCCCACTTTGTTCCTTTTTCTCAGACTAACTGCACACAATTAGCTCACTTTTACCTCAGAGCAAGTTCAAACTAAGCTAGAGGCTTTTGTAAGTAGATAATAAGTTTAAAACTTTACAGCTATGCACAAAGTCAGATGAAGGAAACAATTCAAACAGTTCAAGACCTGAAAACTGAAAAAGAAACAATAAAGGAAACACAAACTGAGGGAATGCTGGAAATAGAAAATCTGGGTAAACAATCAGGAATTACAAATGCAAGCATAACCAATAGAATATAAAAGAAGGAAGAGAGAATCTCAGGTGCTAAGGATAAACTAGAGGAAATGATTCATAGACCAAAGAAAATCTAAAGTCTAACAAATCCTTAACACAAATATCCAGGAAATATGGGACACTATGAAAAGACCAAACCTAAGAATAATAGGTATAGAAGAAGGGCTAAGAAGCCCAGCTCAAAGGTGCAGAAAACATATTCAACAAAATCATAGAAGAAAATTTTCCCAACCTGAAGAACATGCCTATGAAAGTACAAGAAGCTTACCAAACACCAAATAGACTGGACCAAAAACAAAATTTCCCTCACCACATGATAATCAAAACCCCAAACATACAGAATAAACAAAGAATATTAAGAGCAGCAAAGAAAAAAGGCCAAGTAACATATAAAGGCAGATCTTTCAGAACTACACCTGACTTCTCAATGGAAACTTTGAAAGCCAGAAGGATAGATGTTCTACAGATGATAAGGGAACATGGATGCCAGCCCTGACTTCTATGTCCAGCAAAGTTTTCAATCACTATTTGGAAAAAACATGATATTTCATGACAAAACCATATTTAAAAAATATATATCCACAAATCCAGCCCTACAGAAAGTACTAGAAGGAAAACTCAAGGAAGTTAACTACACTCACAAAAACGTAGGCAATAGATTTTACCAAAACCCAGAAAAAGGGGAAAATTCACACACAATACCACCACCAAAAACAAATCCAAAACAAACAAGAATCAATAATCAATGGTCATTAATATCCTTCAATATCAATGGTCTTAACTCACC
This sequence comes from Cricetulus griseus, assembly GCF_003668045.3. Taxonomy (NCBI): domain Eukaryota; kingdom Metazoa; phylum Chordata; class Mammalia; order Rodentia; family Cricetidae; genus Cricetulus; species Cricetulus griseus. Next base: position 114,134,441 of record NC_048596.1, on the reverse strand, counting down.
AATAAAAAGACACAGGCTAACAGAATGGGTATAAAGACAGAATCCATCCTGTGCTGCATACAAGAAACACTCCTCAACTTCAAAGATAGATGTTACCTCAGAGTAAAGGGTTGGGAAAAATTTTTCCAATCAAATGGACCTAAGAAACAGGCTGGTGGAGCTATCCTAATAGCTAACAAATTAGACTTCAAACTAAAATTAATCGAAAGAGATGAAGAAAGTAATTTTTATATTCATCACAGGAAAAATCCATCAAGATGAAGTCTCAATTATGAACATCTATGCCCCAAATACAAAGACACCCACACCCATAAAGAAACATTACTAAAACTGAAATCACACATTAAACCCCACACACTTATTGTGGGGAATTTTAACACCCCACTCTCACCACTAGACAGGACTATCAGACAGAAACTTCACAAAGAAACAAAGGAACTAACAGAAGTTATGACCCAATTGGGCTTAACAGACATCTATAGAATATTCCATACAAACACAAAAGAATGTACCTTCTTCTCAGCATCACATGGAACCTTCTCTAAAATCGACCACATATTCGGCAAAGTAGCAAACCTACACAGATACAAAAAATTGGAATAACCCCCTGTATCTGATCAGACCACCATGCCTTAAAGTTAGCATTCAACAACAACACAAATTGCAGAAACCCTACAAACTCATGGAAATTGAACAATGCGCAACTGCATCACTCCTGGGTAAAGGAAGAAATAAAGAAAGAAAGCATATACTTCCTAGAATTCAATAAAAATGAAGGCACAATATACCCCAACCTATGGGACACTCTGAAAGCAGTACTAAGAGGAAAGTTCATAGCTCTAAGTGCTCAGATGAATTAACTAGAGGATAGTCACACCAGAGAATTGACAGAACAACTGAAAGCTCTAGAACAAATAGAAGCAAATTCACCCTGGAGGAGTAGATGCCAGGAAATAATCAAACTGAGGGCAGAAATCTATAAAGTCGAAACAAAGAAAACAATACAAAGAATCAATGTAACAAAGAGTTGGTTCTTCCAGAAAATCAACAAGATAAACAAAACTTTATCCAAACTAACCAAAAGATAGAGAGATAACATGCAAATTAACAAAATCAGAAATGAAAAGGGAGACATAACAATGGACACTGAGGAAATCTAGAGAATCATCAGATCATACATTGAAAACCTGTACTCCACAAAATTGGAAAATTTAAAAGAAATGGACAATTTTCTGGATAGATATCACTTACCAAAATTAAATCAAGAACAGATACGCAATTTAAATATACCTATAATCCTTAACAAAATAGAAGCAGTTACCAAAAGTCTTCCAGTCAAAAAAAGCCCAGGGCCAGATGGCTTCAGTGCAGAATTCTACAGAAATTCAAAGAAGAGCTAATACCAATACTCCTCAAATTTTTCCACACAACAGAAACTGAAGGATCATTGCCAAACTCTTTTTATGAGGCTACAATTACCTTGGTACCCAAACCACACAAAGACAAAACTAAGAGGTAACTACAGACCAGGATCCCTCATGAACATTGATGCAAAAATACTCAATAAAATACTGGAAAATAGAATCCAAGAACACATCAGAAAAATCATTCACCACAATCAAGTAGGCTTCCTCCCAGATATGCAGGGATGGTCCAACATCCAAATATCCATCAATGTAATCCACCACATAAACAAACTGAAAAAGAAAAACCACATGATCATCTCACTAGATGCTGAAAAAACCTTTGACAAAATCCAATACCTCTTCATGATAAAGTCTTGGAGAGATCAGGGATAACAGGAACATACCTTAACATAATAAAGGCAGTATACAACAAACCAGCAGCCAACATAAAACTAAATGGAGAGAGACTCAAGGCAATTCCTCTAAAATCAGGAACAAGACAAGGCTGTCCACTCTCTCCATATGTCTTCGATATTTTACTTCAAGTTCTACCTGGAGTAATAAGACAGAAAAAGGAGATCACGGGGATACAAATTGGAAAGGAGGAAGTCAAAATTTCACTATTTGCAGATGATATGATAGTTTACATAAGTGACCAGAAGAATTCTACCAGGGAACTCCTACAAGGGCTGAGAAAGAAATCAGAGAAACATTACCCTTTATAATAGTCACAAACAAGATAAAATACCCTGGGGTAACTCTAACCAAACAGGTGAAAGACCTGTATGACAAGAACTTTGAGTCATTAAAGAAAGAAATTAAAGAAGATACCAGAAAGTGGAAAGATCTCCCATACTCTTGGATAGGTAGAATCAACAAAGTAAAAATGGCAATCCTGCCAAAAGCAATCTGAAGATTCAATGTAATCACAATCAAAATCCCAGCACAATTCTTCACAGACCCTGAAAGGACAATATCCAACTTTATATGGAAAAACACAAAACCCAGGATAGCCAAACAACCTTGTACAATAAAGGAACTTCTAGAGGCATCACCATCCCTGACTTCAAGCTCTATTATAGAGCTATAGTAATGAAAACAGATTGGTATTGGAACAAAAACAGACAGGTAGACCAATGGAATCACATTTAAGACCCTGATATCCCTCCCATGGGGAATTGGCTCCCGAAGTCCATTCATGCACTAGGGATACAACCTGGTTCCTCTACCAGAGGCCCCATAGACCGCCCAATCCTCCTAGCTAACACCTACATTCAGGGGATACTCTCTTAGTCTAGATACACGAGGGCGGGCCTATACCCTGCCCCAAATGACTTGACAGATTTTGATGATCCCCTCATGGAAGGCCTCAGCCTCCCTGGGGAGTAAATGGGGGATAAGATGGGGAGGGTCAATCAGTGGGGGGAATGGGACGGTGAGAGGGAGAGGGAACTGGGATTGATATGTAAAATACGATTGTTTCTAATTTAAATAAAACTTATATATAAAAAAGAAAGAACATTTTCATGAGGAAATTGGTTTAGCCAATCTATGAAGATTTTTCAATGACAGGTATAAGGTTTATCAAGGATGGTGAAGGGGGTGATCTTCTTATTCTAATAGTGGGATGTTGTGCTGACTAGTTTTTGTTTTGTTTTGTTTTGTTTTTTGTAAACTTGAGAGAAGTCAGAACCATTTAATAGGATGGAACTGCAATTAAGAAAATGTGTCCATGATATTGGCTTGTGGAAAACTGTGAGGCAGATGACTTTTGGAGGGGATCCCAGCTCACTATGGGTGGTACCAACCCTGATAAGGAGGTCCTGAATGCTTATAAGAAAGCAGGCTGAGCAAACCATCAGGAGCAATGTTTCTCCATGGCCTTCGCTTTACATTCCTGCCTTGAATTCCTACCCTGACTTCCCTCCATGATTGACATAAACTATTAGATAAAATAAACCCATTCCTCTCCAAGCTGTATTTGGTTGTGGTGTTTATTGCATCACTAAAATGAATGTACACAAGTCCAAACATTTTAAAGGAAAATTAAAATCTTATCTTTATTAGCCTTCATTATATACATTTTCTATCAAATATACCTCTTGGAAAATATCTTAAGGTAACAACCAAACCTGGGACTAAATACACTTAGGAAAACATTATTACACAGTGACAATAGAGGAAAATTAGGAACATTATAAATGCCCAATTGTAGAGAACAAATTAAATATACTGTGCCATAATCATTTATGCTATAATTAATAATCATTTGGAAAAATATGTTATTATAGATTATCTGAGTACAAGGCAAAAGAGAACACCATCCTCCCTTGAGGAATGAGTCTGACACTCATTCACCACTGATTAAAATGTGAGTAAAGTTGAGTTCAAAATCACACCAGCAAAACTCCACTCAAATAAACACACCAATGCATGCAAAACAGCAGAAGGTAGAAATCCCAAAGGTTAATAATAATTTTTTTTCGAAAAATTCAGACAAGAGATATTTTGTTCTTCAGAATGTTTGATTTTTATAATTACTAGATCTACACAATCTGTGCAACCCCTAAGAAGTCCTGAGGAACTTTCTGACCTGCCACCCCCTGTGCTACAAAGGTTGCTTTCAGATCAGGTTTGCAATTACAGAGAGCTTCCCAGAAGGGTGCTCCTATCTGCTTCCTGATTCTGTTTCTCTCAGGTTAGCAGCACTCCCTTGGGAGTCCCTACAGGCGACTGAGTTTAGATCTTCTTTCTCCAGTGACAAACCTTATGGATTATCTTAGCTCTTGCCACTATAACAAATTGTCTTGGGCTGGGTGGCCTAGACAAACAACATTTCCTACAGCCCTAGACGCTGAGGAGTCTGAGATCAAGGTTGTGTGCTGCAATGTGTGCACTCTGTCACCATTGTGAGGGCCCTGCCATGGGGATCAGCACCTGAGCATTCAGTCCTGCCAACAGCCTAGATGGCCTTGTCTCTCTTCTGGTCCCAAGTGAACAAAACTATGAGGGAATTTCTTAAAAATGGAGCCACATGTTTAGCCCCTACAGGCCTGCCTTCTGCTGGCAAAATACTCACCACCTCATCATGGCCTTTCATGATTTGAGTGAGCATGAGAGAGGCAGAGCCAATTCGATGGTCACTTTTATTGGGCCCCGGAGCTCTCCTGCCTATCAAATTGTCTGTCACAGCAGCAGGAAGAAGCCTGCCAGCTCACTGGGACTCATTGGAATTGCAGGGGCTCACCTGGCAGAGGTGATCCTGGATCACCTAGCTTTTGCCTCACTAAACCAAGGTACAAGGAAAATTATGCAACAAATTAGTCTGGATCTTTCATCAGAGGTAACTCCATTGGCTCCTGAGAAGGTAGGCAGAGATGTGTGCACATCTGGGGCATGAATGAAACCACCTGAACACTGTCCACTTCTCAATGGTCATGGCAATAGTAGCATAGTTGTTGCTGAACCTATTGGGTTCAACCCATTGAACATGGTCTGCTTCCAGTTGGCAAATATAAAGTCCTGTTATCCAAAGATTGTCATAGCTAATGAAGCCTGTTGTCATAGCATTGATTCTCAAGTTTAATTTGATTTGATTTGATTGAAGTCTTTAATGGGAAACTATTCTTACACAATCATTACATCTCTCGGGTTCTCTGGCTTTGGAGAAAAGACAATACTGTGAAAGGTGGTTGCTGAAGGGTAATTCAATCGGCGTTCTCATAAATTACACATGTTTTCTGTCTGATTTACTTAGAGGGAAAAGTCTTCGGGCAGAAAGAGTGTCTTCCATATTTTAATTGGATTTCCAGGCCTAATTACATTTGCCTAAGCTCAGTGCACTTGTAATTTCACACCAAGGACGGTGTCTCAGGATACAATTACAGTCTTTGCAGTTTCAGAAGCTGCCTTGCTTTCCTGGCAGTAGGACACCTCTACAAGCCAAGGATCCAGAGACCACGGGGAACTTTCTTTAATCACAGATTAAGAAAAAAATTTAGCATAAAGTGACTAGATAAAACTTCTTAGGAAAAAATAATGGTAAGTGTAACTAGACAATTCATTCAATATGAACAATAAAATTCCAAATACTCACTTCTAGTATGAATACTCGCACCTTTTCCCCAAGTCCAGCAGTAGCAGGAGAAGCTTCTAGCCCCTCGGTTGTTTGCTTGAAATACTTTACACATTTCTACCAGTCCTGCCCACTACCAAATCTGGGGAGCCCAGCTATTCCTGAAATCAGGATTTTCCTGTCTGAGTTTTCTCAGACTCCACAGTGCTGGGATTGTAGCCCTCTACCACTTTGCCCAGGAAAGTCCTCTTCCTCCTTTGACACGCCTCAACTATTATGGTGTCTTCTCTTTACTCCCCCTCTCTCCAATCTTTCACTTATTTGACATGTAAATTATCACTTCTATTGCATCCGTTGCCTGCATTAAAATATTCATAATTACTTTTACTATCAAACCCAAGCCCTTTAGACCAGTAAGAAAATAAAAACAACAACAATAGGGATTAGAGAGATGGCTCAGGGGTAAAGAGCAGTTGCTGATCTTGCAAAGGACCTGGATTTGGCTCACATCAGTGGCTCATAATTGCCTGTAACTCCAGTTCTAGGGGATCTGATGCATGTGGTACACACACACACACACACACACACACACACACACACACACTTAAAAAAAATGTTAAAAAGCTAAATTTTACTGGTACTTATTTCCCATATGATTTTCTAGTCTCCATAAGTTTAGCTCACTAGTTCTCATGATAACCCATAACTTATTTAAGATGACGTAATCACTGTCAGATGTGGGGTGGATGGCAGATGATCTGAGTTGACTCTACATCACAGGTCAGGATGGTGGGACTTCAGCCTTATACCCTGGGATAGATAGGAGAGTCCTTGGGTCTGGGTTGTAGCTAGAAGGGAAAGAGGAAGTGATGAGGCAGGGTAGTGAGATGGTGCCATCTCAGGACAGGGATTAGTGGCCCTTGGAAGGTTAGCAGTGGACACTGATAGAGAAACCCTGGGAAGTCTCCACTACAAACACTAGAAAAGGGGCATGTGTCAAAGAACTGGAGCTAAAGACATGAGGAACAGGTTGAAGCAGAGGCAGCTCTGATGTGTTCCAAGGGTGAAGGGCCAGCATCTGTTCTTACAGTGTACCAGGAGAAGCCAGCATACCCAGAGCCCAAGAAGAGGGTCGGGCAGACACGGTTCCACTCTTTCCCTCCTGTATGATTTTTACCAGGAGTGTCTGCCTACCAGCGATTTCTCCTCTGATCTACCCAACATTCACTAGCTACAAATGGACAACTATGTTAACATGGTATTTTGTATTTTGTTTACAATTTTCTATGCCCCTCCTCAAGAGTCAGAGGAATATGTGAAGATGTATTTTTCATTGCAGCTTCTGTGTTCTCCAACCTTAGCAGAGCCACAACAGACCCTGAGAGGCCTGTCTTCAGTCTCTCCCTCAGAGCTACATTTTGTTCACATTTCCGTCCTTCCTTTCAGGAAACTAGGAAAGCAGGCCTCAGCCCTCACGTCCAGAGAGAATCCAAGTGATCTAAGTCCCAGTGACATTCCTCACCAGCCCAGGAGTGACAAAGTGATAATTAAGGAAGTAACAGCAGGAGTCTGTCTGCCAAGAGGTCCTGCCAATGGTTTCCATACAAAGAGAAGACTACTTTCTGATTCTGGACATTATCTAAACTGAATGATGTTTTCTGAGCCACTGGATCCATTTAAAATCATGGAGGAAGCCAGCCTCACAGTGAAGCTGATGCTAAGGTCAGCATAAGTAGCGATGGAAGAACCGTGAGTCTGTGATGACAGATACACATTGCCCATCATGCATTCTTTAGTCTCATATGGACTTCCAGTTACACACAATAATAAGCCTGATTCTGGCTTGTCAGTTGGCAGCCAAGGTTGTCCTATCCAGTGCCCTCATCTAGCCATCACTCATAAGCTTGCCCACGAAGACTGACTGATAACTGAGTTAATGTCTCAATATATAGTTGCTATTACAATGGATTCAAGTCAGTATCACAAAATCTTATAATTGAGTGTCTTTCATGATCTGCTTTTTAATGCATTTGTTTAAATTTATCAGGAAAATGATATTTCAACAAAAGGCCTGTATGAAGATTTATTAGGGTGACAGGCATAACAATATTGCACAGTGTAGTGACATAGGATGGCTTTATGATGCAGTTATGAATTTCAATTATTACCAAAATTCAACATATCAGAGCTATAAGCTGTTGCTTGAATAAACATTGGTCTAAAATATAGATCATAAGAACAGATTGTCACTTACTGAAGCAGTCTGTAGACTTCCATACAGAAAAACTTTACAGACTTTCTGCAGGAATTTATTGATAAATGCTTTCACTGTTCCATGCCTACAGGAGTTGCTTAAAAAAATGAGTAACTTTCATTTGTGGACAAAGGAAGTGTGTGGGGATGTGACTCTGTGGTTAGATAGGCCATCTAACATTTGTGAGAACTGGGGTTCAACCCCTGCTCTGCTGGAAAAACAGTGAAGCTACCTAGACACATCAACTTATTTATACTGGGTGTGGGGGCTCGTGCCTGTAATGCCAGCATCTGGGAGGTTAAGGCAAATGGTTTGTCATGAGTTTGAGCCCAGCTTTGGCTAAATAATGAGCTCCAGGATAGCCTGGGGATGTGGTATTGCTGCAATCTATTACATGATTTTCAAATGCCTTAGCTTGATGCTGGAGTGGGGAGTAGTATTTTCTAAGTGTCTAAGTAGGATTTTCTAAGTGTCTTAACTTGATGCTTCTATTTTATCCACAAAAAAAGGTCATATATTTTACGGAGTGTCCACAAATTATTATTACAAGTTTGAACCTTTTTGAAAGATTGGGTCAGTTTTTTGTATTTTTGCTTTCTACTAGGAAGGTGGACTTATCTTCTTAATTGACCTGCACAGTTTTGAGGTTAAGAAAGCAGTTGAGGAGGTCATGCTTTCTTTGGTTTTGTTAACCACAATATCAGCAAAGTGGCAGACACTCAGATGCTCCTGACCTCCCAAGCACCATGGCATTGGTTGATGCTCTGTGCAAAGCTAGTGGCAGAGACAGGTCATGGAGCAGATGCAAGAAATACAACTCTGTCTCCATTCTCTGTGACCAGGGTGAACTGTCTGAACTCAGAGCCTCCGGCATCAGGAATCATCATTTTATTTTCTCCGTCTTGGCCACATTCTGGAACATGAAAGGAGAAGCAAGGAACTGCCCCTCTGAGATCATGTTAAGGGGGGAGGGGAGCATAAGGGGAGGTTAACGACCTCGGTGATTCCAGAGTCTCCAGTTACAGCTTAAATCCAAATGCTGATCAGAAGAATTAGCAGAACCTTTTCCTGCTTTTTCCCAGACTCTGCCTTGGCTAAGGGTATAGGGTGACTATTTTTGAAATTGCATGCAAAGAAAGATGAATACAAGGCAATTCAAAGTAAACAGAACCTATCAACAGCCCCTGTTGATGGCCTCTCCTCGTTAGAATGTGGACTTTGAAGGTTTGATTTTCTGTGAGGTACATATGGAAACCACCTGGGAACGTAGAATGAGTATGAACTTGGGAAGCACATCGCTCTGCCTGTGCTGGAATAAGACAGTACTGCCAACTGGACGGGGGGAACAGCACAGTGGGCCTTCTCAGGTCAGGATGCGAGTTCACAATAAAGGTTCATAATAAAGCTCCAGCAGCCTGCAGGGTAGGGTTCTTTCTCATTAAATCTCCCTTCCTGGCTCATATGCACATCTAACACTGTGTCTTCACTTTGTTTTTTCTCTGGAGGGAGAGGGGGAAGGAGGGAGGGAGGGAGGGAGGGAGAGAGAGAGAGAGAGAGAGAGAGAGAGAGAGAGAGAGAGAGAGAGAGAGAGAGAGAGAGAAAGACAGAAGAGAAGGGGAGAGAGAGAACAAAGGCAAGAAGGAGTAGCCTCAGTGTCCCTTGGCCTGTTGTATTAGGGCACCACCCTTAGAAGTTCATTTAATTTTAATTACCTCTGTTAAAGGTCCACTAAGTAAGATGGGCACAGGGCTTCAACATACAGATTGGGGGAGGGCATGGGTACAATTCACTTCCTAGTAACATGAATTTGTTTGAACATGAAGTGGTTTGGCTTGTTCTGGCTGCCATAATAAAACACTAGAGATTGAGTATATTAAGCAACATAGATTTATTTTTGGCAGGCCTATGGTCTAGAGTATAAATGCAGTGTGCCAGTAGGGTTGGTTTCTTTGGAAGCTTTGTTCCTTGATACAGTGGTTTGAATCTGAAATGTCTGTCACAGCCTCCTACTTTGAGTGCTTGTGCCCTGATAGTTACTTTAGGTAGTTCCTTAAGCTTTGGGAAGATGGGCCTACCTGGAAGGAATAAGTCACAGGGGGTAGGTTATTGTGGGTAGACCATCCCTGCCAACTTCCCATCATGCTCTCTGTTTCCTGGCCTACTGTGATATGAAAAGCCTCTACCACATACTCTGCCAACATGATATTAGCTACTCCATTGTGTCCTCTCCAACATGATTGACTGAGACTCTCTGTCACAGAACAATAGTCACAGTAATAGAAAAGTAACTAACACACTAGACTTAGTTGGTGACTTTCCCTGTGGAGACATGAACAAAAGTCTATTCACCCCAGATACAACATCAATAACAGGCCAAAGAAAGAAGTCCACCTGTTAGCTTTGTGACGGATGGTGAGTTTCCTTTAGTAATCACAGCAATATAGATCACTCAAAAGCAGCTACATGCTGAAAAGCCCTCCCAGCATGAGTGACAGCTCACAAGGCCTGTATGCCTGATGCTGACTGCACAACTTGCAGTCAAGTCCACTGAAGAGTCTCCTCACCCCAGCAATCCCCGGCCATGGTTTACTGTCTTTATAATCTTGAGGAAAAGCCTTACGAAATCCTCTAAACTTTTCAGCTTCTTAAGTTATATTGAAGTCCAGAGTCATGACTGTTTTATTTGAAGTCTGAGGCTCATGAGAAGAAGAAACAGCAGCATAGTACTTGTGGTGCCACCTCATCTAACGTGTCCACTGCTCTGCCCTTGTGCTGGTGTATCTCCTGTTCTTATAAGGAAAAGAGTTATTAGATCAAGATCTTTGTAACACTTTAAAGGCCACATCTCCACACTCGGTCATCTTCTTGGATATTGGGAACCAGGGCTTGCTTTAGATATTCTTCTTATTGTTGTGGCAAAAATGCCAGACTAAAGCAACTTAAGGGATAAAGGGCTTACTCTGGCTTAGTTAGTTGATGGACATGTTCTATCACAGCAGGAAGGGCATGGTTTCAGGGAGAGAAGGCAGGGAAGGAGCAGGAGGCCAGATGATCCCAGTGCCTCAGCAGTCAAGAAGTGAGGCCAGGTAAAAAGACCTGCCCCCCCCCCAGGGACCTACTACCTCCACTGAAGCCCTGCCCAATAAAGGTTCTACAGCCTTCTCAATCAGGGTCAGCAGCTGGGACACTTCACGTTCAAAGCACAACAAGACTTCAGCATATGATTTTGGAGGGAGAAGACTGAGACCATGATTTAGAATTGGAGATGGGAAAATTAGAGATCTGTGCTGTGATAAAAATCAGACCTGGTGTGCATTAATTCACAATAAAATATGCTCCATGGATAGCATTCAGACCTTAAGAATATGTCTATCAGGAATGCCCAAATCATCCTCAATCTGCTTATTATTTCCTTTACAATCTGGGGGGAGATCATATTGTAATGTGTAATGTGTTTATTACCATTTAGTGCTAGATTTGAAACTTTTCCATTTATGTGTATTTGATTCAAGAGTTATTAAATGTCTAAGAACATGCTGCATTTTTTTCATTATCCTTATGTTGTAGCTTTCAGGTTGTAATTGCACTATGGTGAGATGGGATGCCTATATGAAAATAATTATTTTTAATTATGTTAAATGTGTTAAACTTTCTTGGTGGCTTAAACTTTTCCCAATTTTGTAACCATCCATGTATTTGAGAAAAATCAGATTCCTGGGTTATTAGGTGTTGGTTCCATAAAGGGTCACTAAATATCAACTGTCTTATCAAATTTCCAGTCTGTGATAAAGGTTGTGGGTGAGGGATATATCCACTTTTCCTATAATTACTGTTGTGGATGGTGATATTTTGCAAAACATGATAGTTTCATTATATTTTCTTGCAACTAGCTTGCTTTGTTTTATGAATCTTGATACAACTCTAAGTGACTATGTTTAGAGTGGTCTCTCCTTAGTGAAGTCCAAGACTTAGTGTTAGTTTGCAATTTTCTACACTCTTTGATATTTTTATATTTAAGAAAACATTTTTCTTGATATTAACACAGAGATTCTAGGGTTTATTGATTGTTGTTTACCTAGTTGTATCTCGACTCACTCTATATTGAATGTCGATATTCTATGTCTGTGCTCTACTAACATAGCTGAACTAGATTTTTCCTTCATTTCCAAGCAGGGCTTTGTGCTTTTTAAAGATGTATTTCAATCTTTCACCTTCTTAAGCTGTTATTTGTTTGGCTTTTATTTACCTTAATTAGTTTGTGCTCTTTCAGTCTCTTTTTTTTCTCCTCAATCTTTTAGATAATTGAACATACACACTCCTCCTACCACCCCTTACTTACTGTTGAAAGAAGTATACACTATTTGTTCTTTTAGGAGTTCATATCTCTCTTTATTCTTGAGATGCCTCATGTTACTGTATTTCATTAAAAAGCGAACAATTAATTGGTATTCTCTTCCCTGGGGAGGGCCACCTCTCCTGCTTCAAGTAGTTCTTTGTGTAGGTGGAGACTTTGTGGGCTTTTTTCCCTGTTAGTGTGGCACACTTGTTGGTGTCACCTGTGTTTAGCTCTCATTTGCTGTCCAGTGCCAAATCATCAGCCCTGAATACATACATACAAGTAACATTATAAGGACTAAATAGTTATGTCTAGGAATATATAAGTATATACAAATACATATATGCATGCAGTAACAATTAATGAAAAGGGGCCATGAAATTATAGGAGAGTGGGGAGGGGAAAATGAGAGAGTTTGGGAGAAGGAAGAAACATTATAATTAAATCACTAACTTAAAAATAAACAAAAAAGCAAAAATTTATTAAGTAAATATTGAATGTGGGTGAAGAAGTTATGGTACAACCAAACATTCATCTAGCAGAATTCAAGTTGATATTCCAAAGGAGTTCATTCAAGCTGCACTCACAAAACTAACAGAAACTGTGTGATTTATGAATAGTAAAGAGTTATCCCTTATAGTTCCACAACCCAGGGCACCTGAAGTCAAAATACTGTCAAATTTAGAGCCTCATTGCAGACTCGTGGTATTGCTGTGTTGCATCTTTGCATGACAGAGGGATGCGGTAAATCTCTGAAGTGCCTTTTGGAAGAGCACCAGTGCCACTCATGAAGCCCTCTGCTTGGGCCCAGTCACTCCCCAGAGGCCCCATTTCATATTACTATCACCTTGTGTCATGGCATATGAATTTGGAGAGCATAAGCACTCTGTTCCAGTTCTTACAAATAACCTGACAACAGGCTGTTGAGTGGAGGGAAAGGTTTATTTGCCTTACAATTCTAAGAGAAAGTCCATCACTTCAGGGAAGTCAAGGTAGAAACTCAAGCATCTAGTCACAGCACATCCACAGTCAAGAGCAAAGAGAAAAAAAATCTTTGCTTGCTTGGTTTTCCAATTGAATGCTATTGAGCTTTTGTCTCTCTTACATAGCTCAGGGCTCAACCTAGGCAATGGCACCACCCACAGTGGACTGGGTCTTCCTACATCAATTAACACTACATAAACTGCACAGATACGCCCTCAGGCTATCCTGAGCTAGATAATTACTCACTAAGACTCTCTTCCTATCTAGGATGTAACAAATTGATGGTTTAAAATAGTCAGTACATCCTCCAGTATATCCTCCAGAAAGTACATGTGCCACACCAGTCAGGTTACAGTGAAGCAGGTGTCCACAATGATCAGTTGTCCACAAAAGTCTTTTGAGAGGCCTGTAAAGGGCCTTCACGCAAATCACCACACCAGAGGTATGTGGCATCCAAATAGAACAAGTTAAGTCCAGTTAGGATAAGACTTTCTCCTTTGCCTTTCCTTCTCTCCCAACTGACTCCCCGCCCCCTCGAAAAGAACAAGAAATATGAGGGTCAGCTGAGGATGGAATGCAGGAATGAAGAGCCTCATGCTAACACTGAGGAGATTGGCCATAGCCCCTCTGCCCTCAGAGAGTCTGGGATCAGGAGTGTGAGCTCTGGGGAGGAGGGAGGATGGGTATAAAAAGACAAAAAAAAAAAAGGTCTCATTTATACTTAAATTAGATGAGATTTTCACAAATTTTAGAGTAGACATTTCATTCTTAAATAGGTACAAAAGTAAGAACGAGGAATAAAATTCACCCCCAAAGTGCCTATACAACAAATACCCACATTTCCTGGTTGTGTCCTGTGTGTCCTCTTCCTTCTGTTTTTTGAAATATTTCAGAGCAATTATCAAAATAGGCCTTACTTAGAATCTCTCACAGATGTGGATGTTTCTCTTAAAGGCATGCACAACGCTGGTCTTGAAATTGAAAATAACACAGAGTCACTGTGACAGACTATGCACACCCTGGAATGAGGCTGCTCTGAGGTTTGAACATGAATGGGAAGCTGGGAAGCTGCCTGCGATCCCATTAAAAGATGGAAAAGACAACATGACTAAATGGTTTACAGACAGTTTGTAGAAGGGGAGGAAAGAGATGTTTCCAGATGATGCCAAATTTAACATGTACAACAAGTTAGTTGGTTGTCTTTGATCAAAATGTATTCCCTGCGTTATTCATAACTGGTCTGGCGTGAACCAGAAAAGGGCCTCCAGGTTTAACAGGCACAGTTTTGAACTTCAGTCAATGGGGATTTGCTTCTAGGCATTTCTTGGCCAAAGACTTTCTTTTCCCTCCATGGTCCACACCACACAATGGAATCTCATTTAAAAATGGGCAGCTGGTTATAGATGCTGTAGCTGTTAATTCATCATCAGCCATTAGTCTAATTACATTTGGAATGCCCTAGCTCTAGATATGTCTATGCGATTTGACTGACAAGGGAAGACCCACTCAGAGGGTGGGCAACACCTTTCCATAGGCCAGCATCCCTAAGTGAATACAAGGGAGAAAATGAGTTTCATTCACCTCTCTGTTTCCTGGCTGTAGCTGAAATGTTACATGCTTCTGCTGCCATGGATTGGTGCCTCAAACTCTGAGCCAAAGTAAATTCTCCCTTTCTTAAGTTGCTTTTATCAGGTATGTTGTCATAGCAATAAGAAAAATGAGTAGTACATATATTATTGCTTAATTCTTGCTTAATGATTGAACTGTGTTATATTTTAGGATTCATTGTGTGTGTGTGTGTGTGTGTGTGTGTGTGTGTGTGTGTGTGTGTGTGTGTGTGCCCTGTGTGTGGTACCTGGGAAGCCAGAACAAGATGTCAGACTCCTGTAGCTATGCTCTTATAAAGCCTCAACCTTTCATCTGTGCAGCAAAACCTAGCAGGGACAAGATGAGGTCATGCGTGATGAAACAGGGAAAGATCTACAGATGTATGGTGACAGTTTTTGGAATCTAAGTACTTGATATATCTGTTTGTTTGTTGAACAACTATTTAGCCAGTTGCGTTTTCTGCTCAGCAGACCCTGCTTAGCAGTGGATGGGAACTACAGCCTAGGCCTTTAAAATGGTCACATTACAAAAGAAGAGAAAGAAGTTAGGTAACGCTGTCCTTCTGCCACTCAATAGCAAGTGTGGTCTGTTGTTAATAAGATGAACTGAAGCTAGTCTGAGGCTCTTAAGCAAGCTTTCAGAGGTGGGGATAGACAGCCTTTCCCAGCACACATGGTGTCCACTAGAAACCACTTGAAATACACTCACCAGCATAAAGAATCCTTCTGAACTAGTGAGCTATCCACAAAGGTGTGTACCTCCAGATATAGCATCAGGCTCACCCACTGCTCCCCGCTCATCCTAGTCTCCTGTTCTCACAGAAATCATGTGCACTCAAGAGTGAGCAATTGCAACAGGACTCCCCTGCTTCTGAGTTCTCATTTTCATCTCCTGTTTTAAACACTGTAGAGATGATTATAATTCTTTTCCGTCCTCTGTAATCTACTCTTGTTTCTTCTTAAGGCACATTTTGGTTATTTATATTGATTTAATATTCTCCCATAATAGCTTTGATCCTAAATTTTTATGTTTTGAATCAAATTTCATAACCAGAAGGAAACAGAGAGAAGAGCCAGCCTATCTGTCATCATTCAGTCATTTGTTCCATTTTACCAAGCCTTTTACAACAATGCCACAGGCTCTACTCAAAAGGTGGAGAAGCAGGAGGAGGCTGACCAAAGAGGGTCCACAATAGCTGCAGGCAGGAGAGGCAGACAAAGGAGTGTACAATGAAGTGATTTTATTTTGATAAGTGCTAAATGGAAAAAAGTGGGAGATGTGAGAATGTGCAAGGGAAAATCATTTTAGATAGGAGGGTGGGGGAGATCTCGCCGGGGTGGCATTTTAATCAAAGTTGCATGGAAAAAAAGATATGATGAGATTATCCAGGAAAACATCATTCGGGGGTCTCCTACCTGCACCCTGGACTCTGGCCCAGCTGGTGTCTGTGTTACAGAGCTAAGCCATGATTTATGGATTAGCAGTGTTGCTATTGTGGGTGGGGGTTTTGGGCTGTGCCCTAGGCTGTGCTGGGATATACTAACAAAGCTTGGGTAAGAAGCTTCTTTAATTCTCGTGTTTAAAAGATAAACTAATAGCTGGCTGAAGGACATAAGCCGAGTATTGGCTGTCAGTTACAACCTTATCCACCCTGCTGGCTGGACCATTGCTTCTCATTCATTTGCATTGAGGATGTTACATCTCTGATTATATTGCACTGCGATGGATTTCACCTTGTATTTGGGGACTCATCTCTCCAACTCTTTGCAGGCAGTTTGAAGACTACTATCAGTTTTCAGCATGGTTCGTCGTTTGTTTCTTTGTTTCTTTGGGCTTAATGAAAAGCCCTACCAGGACTTGCTATTGTAAATGAGAATGCCAAGAATGGAGTAGCCTCTTCAGTTTCCTGTTTTCTTGCAGGTATCTTTGTGTATCTGATTGTACTGCAACAAAAGCTTTAGCGATGGGTTCTGCAGTAACACATCTATCTTTAAGTACTTTGTTCCTGAGACAGCCTGAAGGACCACCCTCTTGACTCTCCAGGTGCCGGGGAGAAACACAAGGGCTGTGTGTTTACTTCACAAAATTTCACAATCAAGTGTCTCTAACAGCAACTGGACATTTGCAAAGTGTGTCATCAGACAGCCCCTTTACTTGAAGAATGACTGAGTGACAAGGGGCTGTTTCCCCCACTCTGCCTGCTTCTTAGAAACAAAACAAAGGCTCATTGAAAACGTCATTCTCAGGTTTTTTTCTCAGTTCTCTGGTGCCATCTGGAGGTTTGATGTTAATTTGCATCCAAGCTTTAGGTCTGCATAAATGCCTAGGTGTGTGGTACAAGACCCTACATATGATTTGTAAGTTAACAGTCTTAACCATGCCCATAGAGACGAAGTGAACACAAAACTAAGAAAATGTATTAGGTATTTGACCAAATATACAATCTAATTCAACACCAAGTAGCATTACTGGTAACCTGTGTAAGAGGTAAGAATGAACTTGTGTTATTTACATTGAGAAGACACAGTTGGCAACAGTTTCATTTACATAGTGTACACTCAAGCTTAAATTACATTAAATCAGTTCTAGTGTTACAGACAATGGAAAACACTAAAGCTTTTACATTTAAGGGTGTGTGTTTTGCAAATACCACAGTTTGTTTGGCCTGAGTACCAGCTCCATCACTTATAAACACATTAAAGGGACTCTGGCTACCTTGAGCTTGGTGAGCATGGCTCTGGCAGGCCTGGCCCTTCTCTCCCATTCCCTCTACCTTGAAAAAAACATTAAATTATCTTCCTAAAGGTAGTCATCACCAAAATGTATTCCCCTATTTGACCACTTCCTTCTCCTGAGGCTGACCACCAAGAACCAGCTATCAAAGTATTGAAGTCCAGCAATCAAAAGCCCGGTTGGTTCACCTAATTAACATGCTCAATTAAAACTAAACACCTCATCCTAACACAAGGTTTCCCCCTTTACCTTTAAAAACCACCATTTGGCCATAGGCCATGTTTGTCTCCTCTCTATACAGAGGCATTCTTTTGTCCCTTCCAGACAAATACCTCTGCTCCTTTCTCTTCTTTCTTTCCTCTTCTCCCTTTTCTTCTATCTCCTGTCTTTGTCTCTTATCCCTGCCCTCTGTCCCTCTGGGGAAAATAAGTCTCCTTTGTGCTGAGAACTTGATCTTTGGGTTCCTGATTACTGATCTCTTACACAGATGATCTTAAAGGAGCTATATAAATGCCTGTTGTCTTATCCATTTTCTTGTTTATGAAATGGGCTTCATGGTCAATACCCTACAGTGTTACTATGACTTGCAGATTGCACAATGCACGTAAAAGTGCTTCCACAGGGTCTGAAGAGCAGCACTCAACACATTGAGATATATGAGATAGGATTGGGTCCTCCCAAGTCTTCTGCAACAACTGTGAGTTAGAAGTGCTGGCTATGGAAGTAGGCTTCAGCAAGGAGAATGAGGTCCTTGGATTGGTGCTTCCCAGCAAGGTTAGGGGGTTACTTGACCACACTGGCCACTGTGGGCTGTCTTTAGGATGTGAGGGTCAGGCTTTGCTTCTGAAAATGAGTGTTCCATGATCCTCTCCACCCCAGGCAATTACCCCAAAGCAGTTCTAGATTGGCCCAGAAGTCTTCAATGAAAAGGATGCTGAACAACATTGGACCCTCTTGAGGGGTATTCCTGTGTGAGTCAGGACGTTGTCCCTGTGACAAAATACAGGAGAGAAACAACTTGGAGGAGGAAGAAAAATAACTCATGGTTTCAGGGCTTCCCTCCATAGTCCTTGACTCTTGTTTTCTGGACCGTTGTGTGTGAAGCACCATGTGTGGAGGAACATATTTTGCCACTGCCTCATGGAAGGTGAGAAGAGGGAGGGAGTGCAGGAAGGGCCAGAGCAAGATGGAGTCCACCAATGAGCAACTGCCTTCAACAAGGTCTCACTGACTTCCACTGCCCTGTCTAATGTCATCATATTACAAACCCATCAAGGGGTCCATTCATTGGCACAGAGACCTCAGAATCCAATTTCTCCTAAAAGCCCATCAACCAGAATACATTCCACGAGCCCCTAATACATGAGGTGCTATTTCATAATCAAAATGTAAGTTATTCTCTTGCCTTCTAATTTAGTTGTGAACATATACACAGTTATGACTTGTGGTCTATTGTGAAGAATTTCATCATGGATATAAGTAAAAGTTTACCCATAGATTAGAACAATGGGTGTGTATAGGAGAACATAACCACCGCCACCACCACCCCAGAGAAGTTGAGAAAAGGAGAGCCAATTCTCCAGTAAGGTGACCACTGAAGAGTAAAGAGAGAGAAAGTGTGGTTACAGAGTATGCTAGAATGGGCATTTTTCACCTGTTTTAAATTCATATGAACACAAATTAACCTTTGAAATAAGAAAAAGTCGGTCAAACATTAATAATTGCTATTCTTATGGTCTTGGTAACATGGTGATTCTGGGTTATAGTATAGTGTGTGGGGGAGTTTCCTCATGTGGAACACCACCATAGGCTTTTAACTGTAATAGTTACTGACTCCACCTATAGAAGGCACATGGGCAGTACTTAGCACATGGATGCTGTATAATATTAGAGGCCCGTGAATCTAGAAATCATTTTTTCACAGCTGTGCATGACACATAGACTAGGTTTTAAAATGCAGTCAGTATGGCATTCTCTTCGATGAGGAAAGTGAAGAATTTATTTGGGGAAAATAAGCTCTCAGTGACCATGTTGCTTGCTGGGTAACTAACTCTCAGCATGTTAGTTACCACATACTTGACACTAAAAAATTGATCCTCGGGTAGATAAATCATACTAATTAACATGGTGACCATTTTCTGAAATGCCATAGCTACAGTGGCTATAGCGAAATTGTGGAGCCATCTGAACTGCAGAAGGCACCCCATGAAATGGTTTCCTGTTTTCTCTGGTCTTTTACCCTCAAACGTGATTGCCTGCTTCTTGGCTTCCCAGCACTTAATAGACACTTTGGACAAATCCCACAGATTTTCAGTCACTTCTGAGAATTAAAGTGATATTTTAAAATTCACTCTAGTCCAGTTTGTTTTAAATTTCCATCACTCACCCATCTGCTTCCCAAAGCCAGGCAGATATCAGATCAGGGACATGAGTGTGGCCCCTATGTCCCTTAGCACCACTTCCCACTTCCACCTTTGGGCAAGGGAGAACAGGTCAGAAAAGAAGGCCAAAGGTGTTCTTATTTAACTGGTATTGTTGTAGCCTCTGGGGCAAATGTGCTTTGTGTAGGATGTTGGCTACTTTGTAGCATGCCTGCATGATTCTTTGTGGCTTTTTGGGGAACATTTTCTTTCCGTAGGACTGCAGTGGTTTGGAGATGGAGTGTCCCAGAGGCTGGTGTATTTAGGACTTGGTTCTTAGCTGGTGGAGTGAGAAGTGGTTGGATCATGACAGCCATGATCTAATGGGTGGACTCATCCTTAGCCTCCTAATGATGACATCATTCAGGTCAGGCCTAACTGGAGGAAATAGGTCCCAGGGGTCTTGACCTGGGAAGATACATTTTTATACATTGTTTCCACTCTCCACTTCCTGGCTGCTGTGAGGTGAGCTGTTTTGCTACACCAGTGTTCCAGGTGGTAGTTTCTTACTTGATCTGACTTATGGATCAGGATGCAACAAAGCCAAATGTCCACAGGCAGGAATTCATAAAACTAGTAGCTATTGTAAACCTTTCCGCTTTTTGAAATGTTTCCCCTAAGATAGCTGTTATACTGTTGAAAAGCTAACTCTGACAGTAAGTCCAGTTTATCCCCTTAGTAAGGGCCTCCCCAGCTCCTGACCAGAGAGATGATGGTCTTGTCTGTGTGTTCTCTGGTCAGTCTCCAGCTGTCCCTATCTGGCCTACAGTGTTCTTAATTTAAAAATAGACAAACAATACCCACCAAGATCTTTCCCTTGGTATCAAGTGTCGAAAAGCACTAATTCTCCCTTCCTGCCCCACCCCAGCTGTAGGGAGTGTCCACCGTAGTCCTCCTCTGTCATCACTCTTCTCTCTCTGCCTTGCTTCAGTGTATACACTGGGCAGACAGAAGCCAATGCATTTTCCCGAAGAAGTGCAGCAGTGCCTGAGATACACATGCACTCCCTCTTCAAAGACATTATGGAGTATCGGGATCTGTGTGAATGGCTTGTAGAGTGCTTCTCATACTGTCCGGGAAATGATGGAGACTAAGATTCCATGCCCTGCTGGTATGGATCTCAGTGGTAGAGAGCACTTGCCTAGCTTGTGCAACGTCTTGAGTTCCTCCCCAGCTCTGAAAAGAAGGTGAGAGGAGACAGAAACAGAATGTCCTCAAACTCAACTCCAAAGCCCTGTCTTAGTTACTTTTCTTGTTGCTGTGATATAATGCTTTGATAACCATGACTTAAGTGAGACAAGGTTTATTCTGGCTCAAGGTTTGAAAAGCAATCTATTGTGGCAGGGAAGTCAAGGCAACCAGAACTTTAAGTGGCTGGTCATACATAGCACATCCACAGTCGGGAGGAAGAGAATAATGAATGCTAATTCTTCTTTTTCGTATAGTCTAGAATCCCATCCCAGTGACTGGGGCCAGCTGTTCTTGGTACAGCTTCCTATCTCAATTAGCCTAGTCAAGACAACCCCCAACAGGGCATCTCCCAGCAGAGCTCAACCATCCAGAGCTCCCTCGGCTTTCTGCCTTTTGCTCTTAAGTGCACCGAGACACACAGGAAGCTGGGATACTCATATATATCGATCTCTCAACAGCCCCTGTGCAGCTCTTTCTGGAAAGTTATGACACTGGACACTTCCTGTTTTCAACTCAGGGGCCTCATCCTAAAATTGTTAGAGGACAGAAAAAGTCTCAATGTCAAGAATATGTCATGCCAGTGTTGTTGCTGCCTTAAAATCTTTTGTGAGAGTCTTCCTTTGTCTCTGAAACCTCCCTTGGCAGCCAGCAGGGCTCTACAGGAAGAAGCAGAATTGGAACCCTGCTGCCAATTTCTTGGTGAAATTTGCTAAAAATATGTTTTCTCTGTAGGCATAATTTGATTAGACTTAAACTTTCTTTCTACGAATTTTATGAACACTAAAAGAAGGTGGTGTGTTCTGTTTTTGTGATGTGCAGCTTTTTAGGAAGAAAAACAGTGGAAACAGTGCATGGAGCAGCGTTCCAGGTACAGTTGCAGTTGAGGAGAATTGGTTATATTCTTGACACATCTGAGGTTTTAGTTTACAATAGTTTCCAAGCTGGGTAGGCTTGCCAGCACATGCCTGTAATCTTCCCAGGAGGCTGAGACAAAAGGATTGTGAATTCAGGAACAGCCTGAGCTGTTCAGATATATAT